>NC_092498.1:175489704-175799022 GCF_047511675.1 Marmota flaviventris
AAGGCTAAAATTAATAAATGGGTATCTACCCCATCTATGGACATGTTAGTTCACCTTAATATTAAGTACCTAAATACTAATTTTTCAAAAAAGCCTAAAGCAAAAGAGAAATTTACTGTAAATGAAAAACACACTGATATACAACTGCAATAATTTTGAAGTTCTCTTGAGATACACTTTAATTATTGGACACATGTAATATAAATTATTAATCACAGATACATACTTAAGTGCTTTTAAAAAGTTAGTGTAGGAAATGAAATATGTTGCTTATGCTTGGATTTTAATGTTTTGATGACTGTTAATCTATAATTATCAGCATTGGATCATTTATTTCTATGTTAATAATAATATTTAATAATCTTTATAGTCATGAATCAGGATATCTTCAACCAGCTTTCTAATCACTCACTAGCAATTGTATGCATTTGCTCCCTCTTTGGTAATAAGCTAAGCTACAATTGGAGGTAATAAATTACAAATGTTAACCTCAAATAGAAATATATAAGTAAAGCCAGTTACATGACCTTCAGAAGAAGCTGTATCTGTGTGAATGTAAATCTATCTACCTTATCATAGTGACAATGTCATCCTTTAAAGATATGGTGTCTTCAGGAATTAGGCATGACTTCCTGTGTATTCCTTATTCATTCTATAGAATATTATGCATAACAACCTTGTCATCTTATATTTTAAAACCAGTGATTTGTAGTGAATTCAGTTAGTGAGTTTTCACGAGCAAATCACAAAACAAATGGAAATTTTTGCTGTTTTTTCTAATCTGACAGAATTAAGCTACGTTAGTCATATGAAGATGACATTATTAATCTACCACCAAGTGAATACCTGTTTTTCTATATTAATTTAATCGCACATTTACAAGGTTTATTCTTTAATCCATCTTTTACATATTTCTAAACTTTTTAAGGATTATGGTGCTATGTTTGTTCCAGAAACTAACTGCTATCTAAGTAAATGCATTAAGCATATATAGTTTCAAATATACTGCAAACAGAAATTAGACTTAAAATTCTTATTAGCAATATTGTCTGAATTTTCCTTAGTATATAGATTGAGAAATACTATAATTCATATATGAATCATCAGCGCATATCAACTATTAAAAATATTTTTCAGAAAAGATAGTTTCTCCTTAAGTTGATTTTAAAAAGGCCCATAGATATCTTTCTTCCCACATACATACTTTCGAGTTGGACTCATGCTTATGATGGAATAACCTCAAGTTACATCTAAATAAACTCATTTTCTTTGATGGCATGTATATGATTAGTGTTAAGCTTTTACTCCTCTTCTGTTATCATGAAGACCAGTTTATATAAATTAAATTCAGGCATTCTGGACTTTTGATTTTGTTGTTGTTGTTGTTTCCAAATAAATAATTGATCCTCCTCTAAAGTGATTGCTTTATGGAAGAAAGATATGTCTTCTAAGGCAAAAAGTAATCTACTACAAAATGAACACTACTGTTTGAAGATACTGTCATTTGCATAATGTCACACTGTATTTCAAGACAATTATTTGGAGCTCAGAATTCAGTTTATTGGTAATACTAAATACTGGGTCAGTAGAAGTCGATACTAATTAGTTTTCTTGTTGAATGGGATATATGTAAATTTTAAAAACACTTTATTTTTTTAAGAGAGAGAGAGAATTTTTAATATTTATTTTTTAGTTTTCGGCAGACACAACATCTTTGTTTGTATGTGGTGCTGAGGATCGAACCCGGGCCGCACACATGCCAGGCAAGTGCGCTACCGTTTGAGCCACATCCCCAGCCCCGACTTAAAAATACGTTATAGTGATAATTTTCATTACAGGAATAGTTCATGACCATTAATGGAAAAACAAAGAATGCTAACATGCATAAAGTGGAGAAGGGTTCATAAACATTTATCCACAAGTCTACTGCACATATAGATGCAGTATTCTCAGCCATAAATTTATAACAAATATAGATTTTACATTGACAACTATCACCCAGATCTTGCTTTATAATGCCATTCTCCAATAGAAATAATCAAGCATCTTAGGAGGAATCAACCAATTCTAGGATTGGGACAAGAAACTTATAGGAAGAGCCTGGAGCATCTCGAAATGTCAAAATATAGAAGTACCACAGACAGACAGACAGAGAGGGGGAGAGAGAGAGAGAGAGAGATCAAATGACATAGGAGCCATTTAAAAGGACTCCCAATTGCCAAAGTAGAATAATTTGAGCAACAAAAAAATAAAGTAGTATTGATTACTACCCCATTTAATAAAATGTCCATTAAAAGATATTAGTATAAATAAATGATTGAATAAATTAATAAGTGGGAGAGAAGAGACAGGCTTCCCATGCAAAACAATTTCAAGTGATTTAGTATATATTTGGCCCCAATGAAGAGCAACAAAACTCCATCCTTTGAGTGTGGACTAAGTGTGGTAACTTCCCTCCTAAGAGTACAGTATGGAAAGAAGGGCAGGAGGAAAAAAGAAGAGCACTTTACAGTAATGATGCCTGATGAACACTACCTACCCATCTCAGCCAGGTGATCAAGTTAAATATCAACTCTCATAAATCCTATTGATGACATGTAACCTTGATGTGAGTGGATGAAAATGGCACTTTACCTCTGTGATCTTTCTCTCCAAAATCCATAATCCAAAACTAATCATAATAAAAATCATGATACAAATTATACTAGTGAGGCATTCTACAGCATATCTGACCAGTAATTCTTAAACCTGTCAAAGTCATGAAAAGCAAGTAAAATCTGAGATATTGTCACAGTCAAGAGAAGCTAAAAGAGTATAATGACCAAATTTACTGTGATACCCTGGGTGGAATCCTGGAACAGAGGAGAAACATTATATAAAAACTAGGGAAACCTGAATAAAACCTGTATTTTATTTATTGACAATGCATCATTATTAGTTTACTAATTGAAGCAAACATCCATACTAGTCTAAAAATGTAAATAGGGAAAATTGGATGTGGGTAATAGGTAAACTCCCTACTGTCATCTCAGTGCTTATAAAAATCTTTAAGTGTTATAAAAAATAAAGCATATAAAATTATATTTAAAGCATGTAATGAGAAACTGTACTAAGCTGTACTATTAAATGTGTATGGATAGAATGAATATATGTGAGTAGATGTGTATGTGTATATATTTATATGTGTGCATGTGCATATATATATATATATATATATATATATATATATATATATATACAGTTAGTGAGTTTTCACTAGCAAATCACAAAAAAATGGAAATTTTTGCTGTTTTTCTAATCTGACAGAATTAAGCTACATTAGTCAAGCTTCTTAATAGAAACATAGTGCTATTATTATATCAAAAAGTGGTGTAGACATATGAAGATGACAATATGTGTGTATGCATGCATGTGCATATGTGTGTATATATATGTGTGCATAGTATGTGTGTGTATGTTTGTGTATGTGTGTGTGTATATACGAATGTATCACTTCACATATTATTTGTATCGTTCTGTTTTCTTAATTTCTACATTTCCACCCCCTCAGCAGAATTGAGTTTTACTGCCCTTCAGATAGGTCCCCTTACAGTTGGAGCAAAAGTCCTTATGTTTTACCTTTGCTATCTAAGCTTTTATACATGGCATTGTCTCACTTTTTATTATTAACTCATATTTACAATCATTCAATAAAGACCTGGCTCTGTGTTTTACATTGAGCTGGAGTTTCTACTGAATTCATGCTTTACTGTGGTATTTGTTGAATGTTTAGGCACACTTCTTTTTTTTTTCTCTTCTGCTTTTAGTTTGTGTGAGTCATGACATAAAAACACATTTCAAAAGCTTATTTGGGAAAAGTCAGAGAACCTGGTTCCAGAATGTGTGACTAATGGGCCTCCTTTTTGGTCAGAGCCCACTGAATTTCCTGAAATAATGAGTGTCTGAAAAAGACTGAGATCAAAATGACTAATATGCTCTGGTCTTTCGTTGGAATCTTAGATTCAGATTTTTATTTTTGTTTCACAAAAGAAATGAAAAATTTCTTCTGAAATTTTCTTTAAAAATGCCCATAACATTTTAGTTCAATGAAAAAGAGGAATAAAGCAATGTAATATTCAGGCTGACGTTTTTTAAAATACATATTTAATTTGCATAACCAATACATGCAGTTCACATTTTACAAAGACTGTCATGCTTTCTCTCTCTTTTTTTATCTCCTGTCATATATTTTCAAGCAATTAATTTCTTATGAATACTTAATTATAACCAGAGTATGGTTTTAAAAAAATATTCTTGTAAATGAAAATAATCATTTCAAATCTTGTAAATTTTGAGATGGTGACTTTACATATCAAAGGACAAATTCTTTAGATACTAATAAATGTATACATTTATTTATCTTATCCTTAATGTATTTTCCAATTTAAAATTCATTCTTTTGTCCACATTATCTTCTGTCTTGCCTCCACACATTTCTATATTTTCCTATCATAATTCAATCAGTGCTTTAAATATGGCTTTTCAAGCAGGTTTGTATATAATAAAATTATCTAGACTATTCTGTATACAGAAGTATCCAAATGATTAAAAAATGTGTCAGTAAGATATTTGTAATTTTAAAGTGGGAGTTTAATACAAATCAAGAAATTCTTTTTTGTTGTTGTTGTTTTGTTTTGGGATTTAACCCAGGGACTCTTTACCAGAAAGCCACATCCCCAACCCTATTTTGAGGCTGGGTTAAGTTTCTGAGAGCCTCACTAAGTTGTTAAGGCTGACTTTGTACTAGTAGTGATCCTCCTGCCTCAGCCTCCCCAATCGTTGGGATTACAGGCATGTGCCGCTTCACCCTTCAAAGAAGTTCTTGTATTAACTTTTAAAGTTAAGACCTTTGTCACCTGTCAAGTAGCTGGTCAAAGAACTCATATTGAACACATAGATGAGCAAATAGCATATGCCTTTTTTGGGATTGATTCACATTTTGTAGAGCTGTGGGGATTGTTGTCTTAGACTTCACTGTGATGAGATTTGGCAGAGAGCATTCATTGTTCAGGTTTTTAAAAGGGCAAGTTTTTGGCAAGAATAACTCTCATAGAAAGGGAATGTTATGCTTACACATGTGTACTCAATAAACCTTCAGAGAATTTGGGCTAAGATATTACAGGATTCCTTACCATCCCTTCCCCAGTCTCTGGATATTGATTGCTTTAAAGCCTTCTTTTGTTGTGTCACTATCACATGGGTCTTTTTATATTTCAGGAAAAGGTACTTTGATTCATGTTTCAAATGTTATTAGTGTACAGTGAACAGTCATTTCATATCCTGTGCACTTTTACTCTGGGATTATTAAAAATAACAATTGCATTGAAGCCTCTTTCCCCTAGTATTTAGCAGTCATACAACCATCATTGCCCTGACAGCCAACAATCATCTTTTTGTATAAATGTTATCCTATTATTTCTAATAATCAGAAGTGAAGACTTGGGATTTCTCTTTTGCCTTTACTTAATATGCACAAGCCAGTTTAAGTGTGTGTACTTTAAATAGATAGTGTATTGAGAAAGGATAAGAAGTTTTAAATTCCCAACTCAGTAAACAAAATGAACCAGCGTCAGCCACGAGGGCCTGCAGCTGCCATGCTCTTGCTATGTGGGGCTTTAGCTGTGATGATTTCTTCTTTTAATTGGAACATTTTTTGTCTTTCATTGCCAGCATCTCTCCCAGCTCTTAACCAAAGCCCCCACTCATCCCTCACACTTTAACCATTGCCACATACACCCCAGAATCTTATCTGAAAAAGTACTTTTTCACTTGAAGGCTATTTACCTTTCCATAGATCTTTTCCAGTAGTCTAGTAACTATTACCTTCTTTCCCACTTCTTCTAATACCAGAAAACAAAGTTTCTCAAGGATAAGGATCAAAGGATTGTTATTTGACATCTTCTCTACATTCCCATAAATATTTTACCTCGTAATGTACATGATAGATGCACAATTTCTAATTCTTGCATTGAAGTCATTCCATTTAGAATCCGCTACCTCTTTCTTTGTCCTCATGACTACTTTGGATATGGAATTCCAAAGTTGAATTTACACATATTTTACTTCATCACAAAACTTATTTCACACATGTATTTTCCATACATTCCTATTATTCTTGAAGACTTTCTCTCTCAAATTCCTCTTTCATTTTTTTTTTAATTTAAATAGTTATTGAGTGAGTGCCTGCCACATGCTGGGTGTAATAAAAGTCACTGATGAAACATGAATAAAAATAGAGTTGCTGCTCTGAAATAGACAATTGTAAAATAGATCATTATCACCAGGGGTCAAATCTCATCCCCATGTAGTATTAAATCCAACTGAACAAAAGGTCCTATTAATGGTGTTGGTCTTTTCTCTCTATAGCCTATTCAGTAGTTACACTATCTTCATTCTCACTTTCTACATTTTTCTATGTAGAGATATGCCCAGAGTATTGCCTCTAACCTGACTTGTCTCTCAGGTTCTAGTTATGTCATCCCAACACTACACACCCTACATCACCTGGGACTAGTCCTGATTGCTTAACAATTTAGGTACAAAGGCAGTCACTCACTTTGGTAATTGAAAGTTTTAAAGTCTTTAAGTAGACTTTGAACTGGGATTTGATGTGTGGGAGGGAATGTGGTACAATGTTAAAACTTAGGGCTGTGAAAAAGTTGACAGCCTGGGTTCAAATCCCAGCTCTGTCACCTTTTAGGTATGTCATTCAGACAGGTTATTTGACCTGTCTATATCTCAATTTACCATTGTTTTACTGAGGTTCATGAAAGTGTTAACCTTATAAGGTTTGAGGGATAAATATATTAGTACAGACATACCAAATGCTGGCTGGCCCATTACAGTAACTGTTGTTAGCATCTTTCTTATACAGGCTACACATGTTCCACACAGGTCAGATTCCCACTCCATCTGCACACTGTTCTTTCTTCTTGTTCTTTTTCTAGTTTGTTCATTCAGAGAACAATTAGTTGGTGGCCTACTTCAAGTAAATCGTTGTCCAATAGAAGGGCATTTAAGGTTAATTATTAATCTCTCTTTCTCTCCTCCCCTGGTCTCTCCCTTTTACTTGCCCAGGGTGTGTTTAAAGAGACAATTTGCCAGGTACAGTGGTGCATGTCTGTAGTCCAAACAGCTCAGGAGGCTGAGGAAAGAGGATCATAAGTTCATAGCCGGCCTCAGCAATTTAATGAGGCCCTTAGCAACTTAGTAAGACCTTGTCTCAAAATTAAAAGGGCTGGGGATGTGGCGCAGTTGTTAAGTGCCTCTGGATTCAATCCCTGGTATCATTCAATAAATAATAAAATTTTGGAGCACACTGAGTCTGACCATGTCATAGTCAGGTAAGGGAGAAGCCTGGACAGAGAAACCACTCCATACAAGTTGTCTCAGAAGAAACAGTCACTTTTAGATATAAGAAAGAAAGTAATAAAGTGCTTAGGCTCCCACATCTAAATTCAGAGTCTTATTTCCTGGCCTCCCATTTGTTCTCCTTTGATCTGCTGGATTTGTCAATATACCTATTTTCTTGTTGCTTTACTCCATCCACAAATAAGCAATGCATATTTGTTCAACAGGCTTTCTTTAAAAAAAAAAAAACTAAAATATAATGCAGAAATGTTTCTTTAGTCTTCTAACTGGTTCTACTCTCCTTCCTATTCCTTTGGCCAGAGTTCACTTCCACATTGTGATTACTACCTTATCCTGTATAACTTCTACCCACATATTGCTCTAGGGACCTTCACAACAATCTCTCACCATTCTACCTTTTCAGAATATTCTATTTTTGTCTGCTTCGTGAGAAAGTGAAGGGAATCAAAATGATCTAATTCACTGCCCACTCACTCAAGGATATGGAAATCAGCCCAGAAACACTGCACAGTACAGTCTCATGCCCAGAGACTAAATCTTTTCTAGACCACACACTAGTGCTGAACTTGCCTCACTGGAGCTATTTAGCTACTAAGAGAGCACCAGATCCTTACTCCCTAAACTTCAGGTACCAGGGACCTTTCAGGAATCCTGAATTTGCCAATTATGGAGTCAATTTGCTAAAGCCTTCAGCTTTCAAGGAGGAAGGTTAGGAAGAGCGCAGATATAAATTGTACCTTGTGGTTCTGTAAAGACTCTAACAAGGCAGAGTGAACCTTTGTCCCATGCAGCTTCATCTGCTTGGAAGTTCTCTGGAATACAACTAAATAGAAGCAGCAAGTATGTGCATCAATGATATTTTCCAGAAATTGAACTGAAAGGTCACTCTAGCTTCTGAGCAAGTAGAAGTGAAACTGAATAATGTTATGACTTTTTATGGAAAAATATTTCTTGAATACTTTTCTCAGTCTTGTTTCAAACTAGTCTGTTCTCATAGGTATTACTTTTGCTTATGATTATTCACCACTACATGTTACATTAATAATAATGTATAACACTATCTTATAAAATGTTTTAGAGACAGAATAAATTAGAATTACTTGAAATATTTTCTAAATCTTTGCTAAATAATTACAAAGCTTATTACTGAGTATTCATTGCACTGATATTCAATATTTACCTATGGTTGCTGTGATATATATTTATCTATGGTTCCTGGCTTTTAACTCCCTCCCTAAGGCAACATATAGAAACTCTAATCTTCCTCTACCTTTAGAGGGCCATAGATTCTCTGACCTACCTTGGTCTGATAGCACTCATAAGATCTTCCTCATTCTAAAGGGGTCCTGGCCCATACCTTGGAGGAAGAAATACTACACAGAGAGACCAAGAAAAATCTGAAGAGACCAGCTTTGCTGGGTTACCCTATTGTGTCTATTAGCAATCAGCCAATGCAATGACATCTCCACAGAAACCTAAAATGACAGGGGTTGAAGAACTTTGCATAGCAGAACACAGGGAGGTCTCTGGAGGGAGGTATGTCAGAGAGGACATGGCAGCTCTGTGCTCATATTTCTCTCATAACTGGCTCTATGCATCTCTTCATCTATATGGTTTTTAATATGCTTTATAATACACCAATAGATGTAAGTATTTCCCTGAGTTCCAAGAGAAGCTCAGCAAAATTAATTGAACCTAAGGAGAAAGCTGTGGGAACCTTGATTTAAGACTGGTCAGCCAGAAGCACAGGAAAACAATCTAGGGCTTCCTGTTGTCTTCTGAAATGTTTGAATGGGGTAGATCTTGGGAGGAAGTCTTGGGGACGAGCCCTCAACCTGTGAACTCTGATGCTATGTCCAGAAGATGTCTAAAATGAGCTAAGTTAGAGGACACCTAGTTGGTGTTCACTGGGAGTTGCTGGCTTGCCTTGCTACTGGGAAGAAATCCCTACACCTTTTGGAGTTACATAAATGATCTATCTTTTGTGAATGTATATTAGAGGAAATTGTAAAACTTTGCCTTTTCCCAACGGATCAATATAAAATATTTGCCAATGGATCAGTATAAAATATTTCTTCTATTTTTTCATATGCCAAAAAAGGCTTTTCTACATGTATATATATCTATCTATAAGTGCTGGGAATTGAATCCAGGGTTGTGGCAGTTGCTAGGCAAGCTCTCTATTCACTGAACCACATCCCCTGCCTTTTTTTTTAATTTAAAAAATGTGTTATTGCAAGATGAACATATTAGTATCTGTACCCATAAATTAATAAGCTTTGAGAGTTTCCTACTGTGTTTTAGCTTCTTGTTATCAGGTCATTTTTGCTTTAGATTATTTACATTCAAAAGAATGTTAAGAGCAAGAATACTGAGTGAAAGTCACAGACAAACTGTTTGTGTCTACAAAACAGTGTGTCCCTAAAGTTCAATTTTATATTCTAAATAAATTGAATTATTGCATATCTACTAAAGAACTTTAGAATTCCTCCAGCAATGCACATTTTGTTAAAACTTGTTTAACATAACTAGTATCGGGGGGGGGGGGGTGCTTTCTTTTCCTGTCTCTTTGCTTATTTTGTTTAATTCTAGCATTGCAAATAATTGGTATGTAGGCCTGACAAACTGTCAATCTAAGGATACCTATTTGGTAATCCCTCTAATTAAGAAAATAATAATAATAAAATATTTTTTTTCTAGTGTATCTCATGGATTCATGGTATTTCAGAATTTAAAAAAAAAGCAACCAGAGGGAATGCCCAGTCCAATTTCTTAATTTTACAAAGGGACTGGGGTTGAGCTGATATAAATTCTTTCTTCCTTCCCTTTTTACCACTCTCCACTCTTCCTTCCTTCCTTTTTCCTTAAACAGGAAAGGACAACTTTTCTAATTTAAGATCAGTGCCAAGGGTTCCGAGAGGAATAACCACAGGCCTGAGCAATTCATAATCCATATCTATAAGACACTAGTTTTAGTGTGCTCAGAAACACACAGAGAAACCACAGAATTGAACTACAGCTGAAGTTTCATCATGCCTGTGAGGGTGAACTTTCTGCTTCTTAACATGTCAACAAGTGTCTGTCTTGGTTGTCACCTTAACACTATGGTACTGATAAATATATGGTAGATTCTCAATGGCAAGTGTTGAATGATTTTCATAGAGGATGAAAGTCTGTGAAATGTCCTTTGTGATGAGCTCTCTGACCTAAGATACTCAAGAATATTCTTTCAAACAACTGGAAATTGTGAAGTTTTTGATTTGCTTTCTTTGCCTGTTGTGAGTATACTTTGATTTGCATCATAGCATTTACAGAAACTTCTTCATGCATGATACTTAAACCAGAGATAGGTTAGATTGAAGACAATTTGCAGTCATGCAAGTTTGTAAAGAGAGGCTTGAGAGTTACTCAGCTATTTTAAAATTAAAGCAGAAATATATCATGGTTAAATATTGATTAAAATTTAAGTAGCATTTACTATTTAACAGTGCTTGTATGATTTGTTCTGAGTACTCTGCAGAAAGGATGAGGTTCTCTTGAAACTGGTGTCTGACTGCATCAACCCTACACCCTAAAAATAATAAGTAATATATAGATGATATGCAGAAGTGCACCCTTTGCAAAATAGTTGTTACTTTTAACAAGAACCACAGGTGGCTTAATCTACTTCTGCTACTAGACCATAAAAAATGTTAAATTATCTTGAATTGTTTAATTATAACAGACTTTTAATGCAAAATAAATGGCTTCATCAAAAATAATCATGTTAGCAGATAAGATGTAGCTACTGGCCTTCAGAGCTCTTTTTCTGTGGGAGATACAGACTTCTCTAAAATGTTGCAACTTTCAATTTCTCATCTGGGTGTGAACAAAGTAAAAGATAACATTTTATACTATCATGCTTTCTTGATGTGGTCACATTTAATAATAGAAACAAAAGAAATATTTCCCAATATAATAATCATAATTCTGCCAGGAAGCAGATGTGAGGTCTTATTTTTCTTTTAAATCAATTATTTATTTATTTATTTATTGCATTATATCTTTCAGTTTTGATATTTTCCTGTAGAGGGAAATTCCATCCTTCCTGGAATAATAATCCCCTAAATTTCAAGTATACTTTTTGAACTGGTGAGTTAATATAAAAACACACTCTTCCTGCTTGTATGCAATGATCTGTTTATTGTTTTCTATATGAGTAGACTTTGAGTGCTTACATAACTTCTTAAGGTTAATTCTACTGTGTCAAAATAATAAATAAATCAAAGGACTTTTAGGGGGACGTTCCATTCTCATGAATATAGAAACAAATAGATTTCCATCACAGAAAATTATCTCACTCAAAGGTCAAAATGTAAATAACTCAACCACCTAGCTAGTTCTCATTTCTTTTCTTCATTCCCGCTGAAATGCTTCATGTTTCCCTCAGAACATCTGCAAACCTTGACTGTTCTTTGCATTTCCAGAGACACTTGCTTCACTTCATTTCTGCAGCATGGCCTCTGGATCAGGCACTGCAAGCAAAACTTTCAGCTTAGTATAACCTTCTATTTCTTTATGTAGTTTATGTAGCTTCATACAAAATGATGCATAATCTGATTTTGACCTTAGGCCAGCAGATGTATTTTAGGTCACCAGTGTCTAATGAAGTAACTGCTGGTTCACCAGCTGCCTTTGCCCATTGATATTTCTCTAGTCCAATTCATTTGTGTTGATGTTTGGGCGATTTTGTTTTTGTTTTTGTTTTTTTTAATCTAAAGTCTGAAAAAACTTGGAAATTTATGTACACATCCACAATGCCCATATACCAACATTCAGACAATACTTCGGATCACTTGCTTTGGTCATAATCCTTTGTAACCTCCGGTATAAAACTTTCAACTTCTGTTTCCTTATCAACTTTCATATTCTTCCAGGTCTTCCAAAGCAAAATTTCCAAATTAAAACCTATTTTCCTTATTTATTTATTTATTTTTCTTTTACCTTTTTATTACAACTTAACCTATTTTATTTATTTTTGTGTTCAATTTATAATCACCAATTTGAATTGTACACATCAGTCATTTCTAATGCAATATAGAACAGGTACCTAGTCAACTTGGGTTTCTATCTTGGCTCTGTTACCCACCAACTTATAGCCTGAACAACTTGCTTCAACTCTCTGTTTTAATTTAAATAACAGTAACATGGAACTACTGACAATATTTAGCTACTAGTTTACTGTGTGGATTAAATGAGTTAACGTGTGTTCACTCTTCAAAATAGTATGTGGTCCTTAGTCATCCCTAAGTAAATGTTAGCTACTATTATCATCACTTTCCTTTGCTCTATTTTCAGTTAGTTCAGCAAATTTTCTTAAAATTTTTTCTCTCCATTATCACTGCCAACACTATGATTCAAATCTTCATGATCTTTTGCCTAAACTATTTTAACTGTCTTCTAACTCATATTCTTGTTCACATTTTGTAACAAGCCCCAACCAATTCAGCACATTGTGTTCCATAATCTGTATCTTGGTTAGGGAAAACTCATTTGGCAAGATCAAGGTCTTATAAAAAGTAATATAATTTAATCAAAACTATAAATAATATTAAAATATTATGTGTATATACATATGCATGTGTTACCATTTGGATAAGAGGTGTCCCTCGCCAGCTCAAGTGTGAGACAATGTAAGTAAGGTTAGAGGGGAAATTATTGGGTTTTGAAAGCTTTAGCCGGCAGTGAATTAATCCCCTGAGAGGGATTAACTGAGTGGTAACTGAAAACAGGTAGGGTGTGGAGGAGGTGGGTTACTGGGGCAAGCCTTTGGGGTATGTATTTTGTCCCTGGTGAGTGGTTTCTCTTTCTCTCTGCTTGTTGGTTGCCTTGTCCTGTACCGCTTTCCTCTACCACACTCTTCCACCATCATGTTCTGCCCCACATTGGGCCCCACCAGAATGGAGTTGGCTATTCTCTTTACTGAGACCTTTGAAACTGTGAGCTTCAAAATAAACTTTTTCTCCTCTAAAATTGTTTTTGTCAGGTCTTTTAGTTACAGCAGTGAAAAAGCTGACTAAAACAGTATGTGTGTATAAATATGTATATGAATATACATATGTGCGTAGGTGTATGTAAACTAACAGAGGAAAATAAAAGTGAAAACTACCTCATTGTAAGCAAATTGGATACTCATGGTTATTAAGCCTGCTCATGCCATTAACCATCTTCTTGGCACCTACCTCTGTTGACTAAAACATTTGCTGAAGCCCAAAATATACTAAAGAATATATTAATATAATTGTATGTTAGAAAGATCATATGTTCTTTTAAAGTTTGTGAGCCAGTGTGCCTGTTTACATATTTCTTTTATTTCTATTTTTTAAAATAACATTTTTTCCAAATACTTTTGTTAGAATCTGGCCTTTGCAAAGTTTTTTCTCTACCACATCCCCTCTCCATGAATTGGGACTGTTTATACCACACATGTGATCCTATTTGGTTTTTTGTTGCTGTTGTTGTTGTTGTTGTTTGTTTGTTTTTATTAGAGGGATCAGAATTAGTTGCTGTCCTTCTTTGTTTAAAGGAATGGCCTGAAATGTGCTTAAAGAGATATATCATGCACTCCTAAAAATTGTCTTACATGTCTATCAAGTTATTGAAAAATCACAGATGAATCCATTGCAGGCAAAGCATGACTTCCTCCCACAAATGTGGTTACAAATAAAGTGACTGCCTTGTTTGAACAGTGCTGTCATTTACTCCCTACACAAGTGATGGCAGAATCCAGTGTAAACACCTTGCCTTGTCTTGTTTGGGCTGTAATCTAACTTTGCAGTTTGTCCATGATTATCTTAGCCACATGAAACTATGACATCACTTCTTTTCTCATGCCTTATCTTATGTGTCTCTTGAAACATGATGTGCTCTCAGACTCCAGCTTAAGTGATCTCTACTATGAAATTTTCTTTGCTTTTACCTGATTCCCTTACCATCTCTGTCAGAGTTTTTATTTGTTCTTTTTAGAATATTTAATATATTCTTGAGTATATCATGGCAGTAGAATGTATTTTGATACATCACACATATATGAAGTATAACTTCCCATTTTCATGGTTGTAAATGATGTGGAGTTAACTAGTTGTGTATTCATATAAGAACATAAGAAAGTTATGTCCAGTCCATTCTAATGTCTTTCCTATTCCCATCCCCCTCCCTTCCCTTCATTCCTCCTTGTCAAATCCAGTGAACTTCTATTCTCCTCTCCCAACCCTTATTGTGTATAAGCATCTGCATATCAGAGGGAACATTCATTCAGCCTTTTTTTGGGGGGGATTGGCCTATCTCATTTAGTGTGATAGTCTCCAGTTCTCTGCATTTACCAGCAAATGCCATAATTTCATTCTTCTTTAGAATCAAGAATTTTGTATTGTTATTATTTCATTCGTATGTTATATCTCTTGTATAGAACTTACATTCTTTCTAAATTTTGGCTTTCTGTATACATATTTTTCCCTAAGTTCAGTATCTCCCCTGTAAAAGGCTACATTTTATTTGCTAGCTACAAATACAATGGAGTTGACTCTTAGAAAAGTTCTAAGTTCTAAAGTCAGTATTGAAAGTTAAAATGCCATACTTCTAAAGTTATCCTGGAACGATACTAAAGCAATATAGAAAATGTATTGTGCATTTATGTACGTACCACGTTAGGAGCTGACATTGAGTTTCTCAATAAAGCACAACACTAAAAGTTTTCCTTCTGTGTTGTGTCAAGTCATTTTCTTCACTTCAGCAGGAGATGAAATAACTGGCTTGGATTTAGAGGCTGTGTGCCTGAAAAAATCCATGTGTCTTTAAACTTGAAAATCAAATGCAGCTTGGGAAGATGCTCAGACTATGAGAACTGAGAACAAGCAAGGAAATTTTATTTCTTTTCCAAATAATTCTTTTTCAAAAATAGGTCATCCAGAGGCTGAGGGTATAACTCAGTGGTAGAGCCCTTGCCTAACATATGTAAGGTCCTGGGACCATCCCCAGAATTGCAAAGAAAAAAATGGTGATTCCCAAATCCTCTCTATCTTCATGGCTTTCAAGAAATTTCATTATCCCAAGTTTCAAAAATGTAGATGAATAAATACATACATAGACACATACTAATATAGACGTAGATTTACGTTTTTTTTTTTTTAAATTAAATAGCATAAATAACTCATTTAAACCCAGGATGATGGGTCATCAAATAATGAAATGAGGTCATGGCTCAGTTCAACTTATTATTCAGTGAATATTTTACCATTGTTAAAAGAGCAGACCTTAGCTCAGTGTTTTATTCAAATCTACACTCTGCTGCTTAATGACTACAAAAATTTTATACCAAGCTAATGGAGACAAAGTAGAATATCTATGCTCAGGAGTCTGCAATGAGATATGTAGGGTTAACCTCATAGCATTCAAAAAGGTTGGTTATTAATGGTATTATCAATTGTTCCATTTACAAAATAAATATTTATGACTGATAGTGAAAGTTCAAGCCTTCCTTGTTAGGATGGGAGGCTGTGGCTTTACTCAATTCAGTTTATATTTGGAAGATGGAAGGAATTACTTTACAGTTTTTGAAAGAGCATTGAAACATGAAATGCTTGGTTATTTATTTGATTCAGGACTGAAACACTTGGCTAGTTGAAGGCAATTCTGGGAATGAGAAGAAGGGAGTCTCTGAATGATTGAAGATGGATTTCTGAATTGGGTCTTTCAGGAATAAGGGGCTTCTTTGCCCATTTTCCAGGAATTTTCATTTTTCATAGTAAATTTCTTTGGATCAGATACATTTTCAGTAACATCTCTTCTTTTATTCATCACTTTTTAAAGATGCAGCCTTAAATATTCTAATTCTTTCTCACTCTCCTTTTGTCCTTTCTGATTTAAAAGAAAAAAATCCTATCATGCTTACCTTTTTTTCTCAAATCCCATTTCTGATCTTTGATGTATTATACATACTCTCACAATTTTGAAAATTTAGCTTACATTTCATAACCCACTCTCTGACATGCACTGTATTCTTGAATTCCAAGCATTTTCTTACTGATTTTTTTTAAAATTTACCTGTGGTGGGAAATACTATTTTCTGTTCACGAGTAAAGAAACTGAGGCATAGAGAGCTTAAATAACTTGCCCAAGTTTCCTCCTATCAAATGGTAATAATGGTTACAGTTTGACTTTAGAGCGTAAGCTATCAACTGCTATACAAGCATCGGCCAATTTTTATGGAGAAGTTTTTAAAGGCTGCCTCTTTTTCCTTTTGTTTGTGTATCTTTCCAGTTTTCTTATGTGTTTAGGTTTCTGTGCATTTTAAAAAAAATAGTTTTGCTTATCTCCCCTTTTGTTTAAAAATTGAAGTCAATACTTGAAAATGCACTGCCATTCCCTCTCCTACTGTTCTTCACTACACAACACAGCTTTCTTTTCCCTTGCCACTGGCTTGCTGCTTTGAATGTCCTCAGTCTATAAACCTCTGCTCTCTGACGTTCAGTCTCTGACTCAGTTCCTTTACTGCTGTCTTCCAAGGAGCTTGAACGTTTTAAATGCTATTTTCCTTTAAGTCAGTTCCAAGATGATGTTTGCCTCTACTAAGTATTTCCTCTCAGCTACTGGAAACTTCTGTTCTTCAGATTGCTCCTTGATGCATTTGCGAAGATGCTGCCAAATGTCTTTTTGCACATATGCTTGTTTTTTAGCACCTGGAAACTTGACAGAGCTTCCATTCTTTTTCCACTTTCTTCCTCAGGTTTGACCCTGCCCTCCCAGTACATCTCTGCCATACTATTTTTCCTACCCTTTGCACCTCCACCCAGCTGCACCTTCCAAGTATTCCCTGGCTTTGAACACTTACATGACCTGAACCTTCCACTCTCTTTTTCCATTGTGGAAGGAGATATATTTTAATCAAACATGATATGTCACTGTGAAAACACAGGCCATTCTCCAAAAACAAATGCTGCATATCTTGGAAACTTAAGCAACAAAGTTTTATTCTTCTTATTTATCTGATCTACTTTACCTGCTTCTTTTATTCTTCTTTAATAATATTTGTGCTTTTAGGGTTCTCAATAAAGTCATGATGAAGAAGGACAGTTTCACTCTATTAACACTGTTTTGTTAACTTTAAATGTTGATTGATGCTGGAATTCAGTTCCTGAATCATGTAAGAAACACGGAGCAGTCAGAAGACTGTTCATCAGTCAGAAGATGCAGGTCTTTGTTCTTGTTGAATCTTCTTACAGACCTGACTTTAGCTTCTCAGTAACTCATCTGATTCTTAACTTAGTTATTTGCAACATGAAGGATGAATAATACCTAACTACAAAGGTGAGTTTCAAATGAAATAAAAAGCACACATATGTTTTACAAATTGGAAACAGCTACACTATAGGTACTGATTATTATTACATTGACTCTCAAAGCTTTGAGATGAAAGTTTGTCAAACAAGTAAAGTTGTAAAATGAATATAATGGAATCTTCAACTAGATCAGTGTAAGCATTTCATTTATGCAGGGGTTTCTGTTGTGCATCACGTGTATCTTTAAAATATTAAAAACTGAACATTGGGTTTTAATATTTCTATGTAGTACAATGAATATTTGTGGTTTTAAGAAGGGTGGGTAATATATCTGTGTTTTGATGACCCAAATATAATCCAAAAATAATACCTGTGTGGGTAGTTCAGTTTCTTTCTATGATGGGATGGATATTACACAATGATTCATAGAAAAAAACATGTATTAGCCTATATGTACACATAATAGCATGTGTTATGGAAGAAGTCCTACCTGGGAATCCTTTGCTTTCTTCTGTGAAGATCCAGCTCACTCCCACAGGGATGTGATTTCAAGTTTTTATATCTACCCACATGCCTAATTATATAAGTGATTCATTTATATTTTAATATTTTTAAATACCATATTGTGAACCCACATGAAGAATCATTGGAAAGTATATTGAAAGGACCTATTTTCTCATTTTATTTAGTTTCCTATTGAAAACTCCTGCACTGATTTACGATTTCACGTCATTAGTTAAAGAAGACCATGGTATGAACAAAACATAGAGGATAAAACTAAAAGTCTCCTTTGGAAATGGAGTTTAAATTGTTAATACGATTTCAGTATTACCTTTATTGTTCCCTTGATTGTGTTGCGGTAACCATCTGTGCAGTGACACTGCTTGTATTTTATTCTTGCCACCAGATTAGTGTCATCTGTTTCCCAGGACAGTGCCTTTTCCCATATCAGGAAAAGAGATTTATCACTTGCATTTTTATACTTCCTTTCCTAATTTTAGCATAGCATTCTTTTCTGTTTTATTGCACATATACTCTATAAACCTCTCCTCCTAGTACAAGGTTAAATAATTATTTTTTCTTCAGAGTATTTATATCTTTGGCTTGTTAATAGATAGATACTTTCCCCATCAACTTGCTGCACAGCCAAGCTGTGCTTATTTGCTGCCTTAATCTTTCATCACAAATCAGCTTTCTGTGCATCTTAATCACTCTTCCATCACGTCTGTGAACTCCTTCCAGCTTCTCTGCACCTTTTGGATAATGAGGTGTCAAGGTCTGAACACCAGATTCAGTCCCACCAGTCCTATCTAGGAAGGTCCTGTTGCCTCCTGTGCTGCTAGGATGCCTTCTTGTTCCCTGAGGTACTCATTAGAGAGACGATACCTGTCTCTGCAGGCAGAGACAAGTGCTGCTGTATTACCCCATCCACTAGCAGCTGCCTTCTGGCTAATTCCTTTTCCAGAGTGGAAATCTCAATTTCCATTTCTCTCTGTCTCTGTCTTTTGTGTTCTTTATTGCTTCTATTCTATTCATCCTGCCTGATTCAGATATAATTCAGCTGATTATTCCCTTTATTAAATCTTGATCTGGGCCAATATCCTCCCAGTACTATAATTCCACACTAGTGATAATGATAATCTCTCCCTCTCTGATTGCATATACATATATCTCCTAGCCATATCAACTTCTTTCACATCTTCCTGGTACACATATTCCCTTATGTTTATCTATTGCCTTACCTTTTTCTTCTTTATCAAATAAATACAAAGTTTGACATTGTGCTGTTAAACTTGAAAACTCAATTTTATCAAAGTTACTCAGACAATTGAACAATGAATTGTTTTTACATTATTGCTGTTTGCAGTAATGTAGAATAACAGTTCGGTTTTTATTCATAAATTATATAGTTTGGGAACAGATGAGAGAGGCATGACATTCCTGCAATAGGTACAATATAAATCATGGCCTGTGTTTCTTGAACACTAGTTGATCATTCTTTCTTTCTTTCTTCCTTACTCCTTCTTTCTTGTCTTTTACTCCTCCAGGCAGGTAATGGGGACCACAATCCTTCTGCCTTCAGGTTGTAGAAGGGAAAGAATATAGCACCTGTGTCCTCAGCCTACTGTCAAAGTGATTAGCTTTGCAGTTGCAGTGAATTACATACTTTCTGTCATTTGTGATCTCATTTCTGACAAGTTGGCTTTATAGTATGATGAGAAAATAAGAATAAGACTGTGTTTTATTCTCAAATTATAAAACTAATGAGAAATTAAACCAAAATAAAAGTCATGGAACACATTGAGGAGGACCCTGAAACCTTGGAAAGCTTGTCTCTCAGTTGTGTAAAACAACACACGGCTCCCAGTTGCCTCCCACATTAATTTTATTAAAACATTTTATCAGAGTATGAATGCAGTTTGTATCTGACTAGGGGACTAAAGTGAGGGAGGATGGAAAAGAGCTAGAGAAATATTGCAATAGTCAAGGAATTAGGTGGTAAAGACAGATAAGCTTTAGAAGCTGGAGAAAATTTGAGTCTGGCACTAAACACTGGGATCCAACTTAAAATCTGTGACTGGTCAAAAGGGTTAGATTGAGTTCTACCCCTGGAGTGTTTTCATAGGAAATCCAGATTCCTCATCATCCCTCCGTGACTTTCTGAAATGTGATATTTGGAGATGATGGCCTGGAAACTGCAATTTTAACAGTCCCTTAATTTGATTCATAAACTTACATCTGGTTATGAAATTTTTAGCTGAAAGAGCAGTCATTGTCTAAATAAGTGGACATTAGTGTCAAGGATAAATAGGAAAAGAAAGGAATATTGAAGAGGTTCAGGGATCAGAGGGTGGACTCCAGCAAGACAAGATCTGCAGCTGAGCTGAGGGTAAGGACAGGAAGGAGGTCACTCCAGAAGTGATGGGGTCAGCACAGTGGGTGAGAAGGTGTGGAAGAATTAACTAAGGGATTGCAATAAAGCTAGAAATTCAGAGCTTCTGATCCTAGCAGAATAGAAAACACTCTAATAATACAAACCAGGGGGCTGTAGGTTACTAGAGTGCAAAGTGAAGGACTGAGGGTTGTCAGGCAGAGGGGCTACATCTCTGGCCAGCAAAGCCTTGAATAGTTTGTTTTGTTTTCCTCAAAACATTGGCCAGGGAATATACAACATGTTCAGCTGTAAATACTTTTAAAATTTACTTATCATTCATAGAAAATAAAAGTGAAAGACAAAGGGAAGATCACCTTGGAAGACATGCAAAATGCTCAAATATCAAATATTAGAGTGAACACCCTTTAGAAAATCTATAGGGCGCACAGGTGAAGGGCAGGTTGTGGACAAAAGGCACACAGAACGTTTAAGGGGGAGCTGTTTAGGAATGCCAAATTGGTTATATATTCAAAAGCATCATTTCAAGAACTTAGCTTCATTTGAGACAATGAATTAAAAATTTTTCTGTTAATATTATGAAGATAAGCAGAATTTTTCATTCAAGTAATGTTCTTTAGATTGTGCCATAAATTTAAAATTAATATTATAATATTGTTAATATTAATACTGTCAACATAATTTGCTTATTTACTGCTGTAACTTTAGTATTGACTTCCTTTATCCATCTGAACAAATGAGCATGAATTTTTAATCTTATTAAAAGAGAAAATAGAGTAAAAGGCATAACTTTTTTTTTAAATCCAACTGAAAATGTAGACTGTGTTAAGGATTATAGTGAGACTTTCTACATTTCAACATGGCATTCATTCCTGGAACATGTCAGCCTCTGCACAGTGACCTAGTGTGTTGATCTTCATAAAGAATAAAGTAGACTATTATGCAGACACACTTCCATTTTTGAACCTTAGTGCCAAGTGTTAATGGTGTCATTATTCCAAACAAAGTGTGTTTGGAACCATTGCTTTTTGTAATATGTTTCTTGTGGGAATTTTCATAAAGCAACTATAGTCTCCAAGGTATTCACATGGGATATAAATACAGAGATTTTCTTCTTACTGTCTGCTATGCTAATGTTTTTGTTAATTGGTAAACTGGTTGGTCCTTTTTATAAAGAAACGTCTATTTTTAAACTTTGCTAGCTGTCTTTAATATATATATATATATATATATATATATATATATATATATATATATATATATATATATATACACACACACACACACACACACACAAAACACACACACATATATAATCCTCTAAGTAAATATAGGTCTTCTATAGGTGGTACCTTTGGAGGGAAGTATAAATAACATACCGGGGATGGAGCTTACTCTTAAATTAATATACATTCTTAAAATACTTCAATATTAAAGTGGGATGTAGTCGAGACCATTGTTCTTTAAGACACTTGTTTTTCTAAGAGAGTTTTTTAAAAACTTTATTCTGTGAAGATAAATTTTTTTCTTTTAAGTGCAAGAATCAAATCAAACTCTAGAATTGTGTGAAATACATAAAATTTGGAAACTGCATTATTCAGAATCACTTATCTTACAATGTAATGAGATTATATTATAATCTTATTTTGCCTACCTGTAACATTTCTAAGTTTGTATGTATGTATACATATACATATATACACATGTATGTATATACATTCACTTGTACACATAATATTTATGCAAGGAAAAGTTGATAAAACTATTTTCAGAAGAAATTAAAATAATTGAAAAAGTCTTGGTATATTTGTGTTTAAAAACACATCAAATGTAATAAAGGGAATTGCATAAGTGTGATATAAGTCATATTGTTCATTCATATTTTCAACAATTCAGCATTTAATTGTTGTTGATTAGGGTGCTACAGTTCTTCACAGATAACTCAGGATACTTGTTATTATTTTATAGGTGCAGAGATTACCCTGGTAATATTATTAGATACTTTAATTGCATTCTATTGAAGAGCTAATCCCCATTAGAAATAAATACTTAAAATAAAAGAAAATATTTGTATCTATAAATATCACAATGCCTAGAAGGTAATTAGGCTATGGTTTCTTTATCTTTGTTCAAAAAAGTAATTTGTTTCACAATCACCAAATATAAAATTAAATCATTTAAAAAGTGTCTTTAGGCACATGCAGTGGCACAGGCCTATAATCTCAGCAGCTCAGGAGGCTGAGGTAGGAGGATCAAAAGTTCAAAGTCAGCCTCAGCCATGGCAAAGGTGAGGTGCTAAACAACTCAGTGAGATGCTATCTCCAAATAAAATACAAAAAAAAAAAAAGGGCTGGGGATGTAGCTCAGTCATTGAGTGCCCCTGAGTTCAATCCCCAGTACTCTTAATATAAAAAATGTCCTTAATTAACTTCATCAGTTAGGCCTATTCACTGACTCTTTTATAACTAAGGAGTCAGGTACTCTTACATATTACTCCCTTGTTGGAAATGCATTAAGTTTCTGTATGACCAGTTGTTACTAGGGTTTTAATATATACCCACAGAAAAGAAAACAACTAACCAGTCCATCAGGGAGATTAAAACTGAGACTGTATTCTCAGAAGCGCTAAACTCAGAGGGAGTTAATAAGCTTCCAGGGACTGAGGGCACAGTACGATAGGAATTTTATTAATTATTGTTATCCTTTAGCAGTATGTATTCAAATTATAAGAAAGGATAAAAGTATGTGCGTGCTGCTTAAGTGTTAGGGTGAAGTATACTGATGTTTTTATATTTACAAACTGTTTTTTAATAAGACAGTTTGATGGGGATGTATGTATGTGTGTGTGTATATATATATATATATATATATATATATATATATATATATATGTATATAATAAAAGAAATATAGAAAAAGTTTGATTGTAGAATCTATAGTGGGTATGTACATGCTTACTGCACATTTTAACTTTTCTGTATATGCAAACATTTTATGATACAATTTTGGAAAATTATTTTTATCAGAAGAAAGGTTACTACATAATTGTTGAAGGCAGTCAATCTGATAAAGCACAAAGAGAGATGCCAGTAATAACATGGTTCAACTCCTTATAAGTAAAACTACAAGCTATTCTATATTCTAAAATAAGTGCTTTTAAAATAAGTAAATCTATGCTTTAGCTAAATTCCTTTCAGATTTACACATATATTTTGAAAAGAGATTTTGCTCTCTTCTCCAGATCACATGTTTATACCTAATTATTTTTTATGGTTGTCTATTATTTAAGGCTAACCTAAAGTTATCACCTTGTGCTATATTTTAGTCAATGAGCTTATTCAGTTTTATGATTCTCTCTGGGCATTTATAGAGTGTACTTTATACTGCATTTCTAGTTCCCTATAACCAAGGAAACAATCTATACTACTGTATTTCAAATCATTGCCATCCTGACCATTACTTCATTTGCAATAAAAATCACAAACTGTGCAAGTGCATTTCATACATGCTCATTTTTTTTCAAGTGTTAATAAGTAAATGTGTGTTCAGCCTTGGTGTAGAGAAAGTCATAGACCCCCCACATGGTGGGATTTGTGTGAGGCTTGATGGGATATTAAGGGTGCATTCCCATGAGGCTCCTTTCCATGGGAATTTCCATGCTTTATTCCAACTTTCTTATTTTAATAAAATATGTAAGTATTCTCTTGAAAGGTAAATGTTATAACCTGCCATAAGTTTTTAATTAATATAATGTCCCAAACAGTCCTAAGAAAATTTGCATGGGCAGAGTTCAGAGCTTAGGAATTCTCTGCTGTCTGTAACATCTGAACTTTCTTCAGATCAGCAGGCACAGGAGATTTGGTAGTTTGAAAATTGTGTGGTAAGGACCAAGCAATAAGGTACTTTAATGCTGAAAATGGCAGTACAAAAGGGTTTTTTGAAGGTTAACTTTGTGTCAACTTGACTGGGACATGGTACCCAGGCATTTGGTCAAACATTACTCTGCATGTGTCTGTGAGGACATTCAAAAGGTTTAATGAGGTAAACATTTGAATTGGTAGACTGATTAAAGCAGATCCCGCTCCCTAATGTAGGAGGGCCCCATCCAAGGAGTCTAAAGAGAACAAAAAGTCTCATCCACCCCCAAGGAAGTGGGAATTTCCTTCTGACTGACCTGAGTTATCTTTTTCTTTTTCTTTTCTTTTCTCTGCCTTTTTACTTGGACTGAAACATCTGATCTTCCTTGTTTTGGAATCTGCAGGCACTCACAGTGAAACTATACATTGGCTCTCCTGGTTCTCAAGCCTTCAGATTTGAACTGGAACTGCAAGATCTGCTCTCCTGGTTCACAGGCCTTTGCAGTAAGACTACACTACTGGCTCTCCTGGATCTCCATCTGGTCAACTGCAGATCTTGGGATTCTCATCAGTTTCCATTGTCATGTGAGCCAATTCTTTGTAATAAATCTCACTCATAGAAAGATAGATAAATAGATAGATAGATAGATGGATAGATAGATAGATAGATATCCTATTGGTTCCATTTCTCTGGAAAACTCTCACCAATACAGACTCTTCTAGATGAGATGATAGGAGAGAATCTCCTTGTCAGTTGGCTAAGAGAAAATTTGGATAATCTATATTCACATATGTATGTAATGTTTGTTCTAGATATGATAACCCAAGAAATCTTGAAAAACAAAAGATTATTATGTCTCTGCTACGAAATCACACTTATTCATTTAAGCAATGAATTAATGACATAGTCATTACAATGCTTTTGGTTCTGTTATTGATATACATTAAAATATTGTCATTAGGTTATAAATCACCAGTCAATATCAATATATGTTTAAAAACATATTGCTAATACATAATCTTAGGAATTTTCTTTTATTCTTAAATTATTATTGACTATTTTAAACATCAGACTGCATATTCTGTTAGTTTTCTGTTGTTTTACTATTTGCCAGTCATAATAAATAGCTCTCAGTTTCTTTTACTGTAATATTCATATTAATCTTTTATGCACTTACCCACCTAAGTTCATTTTCATCATTGCAAACTTGTCTTCCACAGTCCATATATGTAGTTGTACTCAGATTATAAACTATTCCTTTTCGGGCAAAAATAATGTTGTCTTTTGATTACTCAATGATATAATTTGGTGATATGAGATCAAATTATATTTATGTTGCTTTCTCTTGCCTATGGCTGACAATGATCATGTCACTTACAACTTGGGCTTACTCTAGTAACCAGGAAAAGGTAATTCAATCATGACTTAAGTACTCACTGTGGTAAAATTTGTCTAATAAGTAGGTGAAATAAGACCCAAGATCAAAGAACACTCACTCTGTGAGCAAACACTATCCTATAAGTAAGTATAGGTGTGGTCATTTTAAAAAATAAAGAAGAGATTAAGGTGGCAACAATTAATAAAGCAAATAAAAAATTGTAAAGTGATCATGAAATCAATAACTATGAAATTATCCAGCCATAGAAACTATAAGACAACTAACCCTTATTAAAATTAGAAAATTAAGAAAACATCTCAGGTTATATGATGCATTTGTAAGAGGTATTGTTTGAAAACAGATTTTGTGAACTTTTTCATTATTTTGATCAAAGTATGGTCAGAAAAATCTCTCATTCTTTTTTAGATACTCTAAAATTTAGAACTTTATAATAGGAATTTAAAGATTTCTTAATATCCTTTGGGCAAAATTCAATATAAAATCTTACACTTGTATGGAATCTTAAGGTCAATATGATGAACTGAATAGGAAAAAATCAATGTAAAAACCTGCACTGGTACAAAATTCTATGATGATATAGAAAGAATAGTATTCAAATAAACAAAAAATCGTGTAGCTATATGATGACCCTCTCCCTCCTCTCTCCCTCCCTTCCTCTCTCTCTCTCTCTCTCTCTCTCTCTCACACACACACACACACACACAACATACACTCTCTGTGTGTGTGTCTTTGTCTCTCATTAATTTTGCTGTTCAATTTTAACCAATATAGAAATATATTGCTGTGTTACCATTAGCCTCTCTGGTTAAGCACTATACACTTCCTGGAAAGGATTTTGAAAATAATCCTTACTCTTTCTGATTTTGTTTCTTCCTTTACTTTGTTTTTGTTTTTATTTTTCTTAGTTTAGGATTAGAAATAATTTTTACAAACCATTTGTATATGTATAAACTTGGAGAAGTTTACCTGGTTTATGCAAAAATTTTTAAAGTGGAAGAATAAAGTAAGGAAAGAAGACAAACTATCCAGTACCCCCCCAAAAGAAGAATAAATAAATAAATGGGAAAATATGGAAAGACTAAATGAATGAATAATTGTCTTTAATAACATTGTTTTATTTTCTCTATGCAGTTTTCTATAAGGTTGCAGAAGCAATTTCCTTTTTACTTTAATTTATTTGCCTTTCAGTCTCAGTAATCGGATAACCTCTTTGTGCGTGCGCGCGCGTGTGTGTGTGTGTGTGTGTGTGTGTGTGTATGTGTGTGTTTCTTTGTTGTGGTACCATGCTGTTTAAACATGTAAGCTTAGCATTTGAAGAAAGTTCTATGTTGAAATGAAGCTTTTAAATATTATAACCAAGTTAAACAGTTTTAAATCTTTGAAAACATTTTTTTTTTATTTTGTTTGTCTCTCATTTACAATGAAAAGAATTTAAAAGAAACACTAAAATCACACCATTAGCCACTGAGTAGAGTGCATGTAAGGAAAGTGGGCTCTGGACTCTTTCCAGGAGGGCTTAATTGTGGTTCCACAATCAGGACATTGTTGCACCAGGCTTTCCCTACCTGGCAGATTTACACATAAACTCAGAACCATAGTATAGAAAAGCTCCAGTGACTATAAATGTTTGGCCATAAATCTAGCAAAAGATGGAAAATACAGAAGAATAAAGAAGTTATCAAAATTAACAGTAAGATTCAGGTGAGAAATTGATTAGTATGTTGCATAACACAAATTCTCCTTCAGGTTTGATTTGGTGAGTGATCCTAATTACAGGGAAATAGTTTTATTTTGTTTTCAGAAAAGTACATATAATTCTTAGAATTTTAGCAGCTCAGAAATGGACTAGTTCACTAGGCCAACAAATAAGTACCAAGAATTTTGATTATTAAACAGTTATAGCCAAACAACCTAATAAGTATTTATGTCCTGATAACCTAAATTGAAAAAAAAAAACATGAAATTAATACTTTAATTCATTCTGAAATTATTTACTAATTACTTATGAATAAGGTGTATGCATATGTTGGGCACTTTACTACTTTTCATACCTTGGAATCAGATTGAGCACTGGGAACTTCATTACCTGTTCCACAAGGATTTTCAGGAGATACTTGATTTTATCACATCACCTGCTGAGACCAACTTCACACAGCTATGATGTCCTAGAAAGGAATGTGCCCTCACTAATGTTGAAACTGTGAAATACCTTGACTACATGACTCATAAGATAGATGTTGAGCCTTGTTATATTTACCTTGAAATTTTAAAATAGCCCACAGCATGCCAGATGAGTCCACTTATCACTGCAAAGTTACCTTAGTGTATAGTCCTGGAATCACAAATTTAGGCTATTAGATACCAATGTCAAGTATAATCCTTGAGTTTTCAAATTGAGAAGTCAAAAAGCCTTTGCTACATGGAAAGTGAGTGGGAAACAACCATCAAAGCTCACAGTCCTACCTCTTAATCTTGGTATTTTTAAATTTTTTTCTCAGTCCAGATATTACAAATACTTCCTAGTATTCACAGTACAATTGTAATTTTGGAGAGTTTGTTGGCCTACATAGTGATGTAGCATGGGACCATTATCATAGCTTGAGGCAAGTGGTACTTATATATTTTAAATAAAATAATAGAATAAATGCCTAGTAGGGCTTTTTTTTTTTTTCTTTGACACAGTATTTTATGATTTGGACTAAATGTTTTCCAAAGGTTCTAACTATACCTTTTCACTCAGGAGAGCTACTTGTTTTAACAGTCCGTATGAGGTATGTTGTACTGAGAAGAGGAATATGCCTTCTCATGTATATATCCAAACTACAAATAAACCTGGAGTGCTCCAAGGGGAGCATTTGAGTGCATATTCCATTTTATCTCAGTTTTGCATTTGAATAACCCAGTTAACTATATAAATAATGTTTCCTTTTAAAAACAAATATCATATAGAATCACTTAAGGCCCTTACTGGATTTTATCTGGATTATAAGAACCCAAGTATGAGAGTCTTAAACTAGATCTCTTGCTTTCTGAATAAACTGTGAGCAATAATGTCCCCATTGACAGTAAAGCAAGGTATGCTAAAATTAATAGTCAAGGATATAGACTACCTATTAATGAAAAGGAAAAATATGATGGAAGCAATATTTTCTTGCAATATTTTAGACAGGGTTAGATAATATTGATCATTAGCAATGATACTTAATAACTGACATTCTTGTGAGTTCAAATTTTGACTTATTCATTTTCCCACCTATTCATTTTTTTAAGAGAGAGAGAGAGAGAGAGAGAGGGAATTTTAATATTTATTTATTTTTTTTTAGTTTTTCAGCGGACACAACATCTTTGTTTGTATGTGGTGCTGAGGAATGAACCCAGGCCGCACGCATGCCAGGCAAGCGCGCTACCGCTTGAGCCACATCCCCAGCCCCCACCTATTCATTTTTAAAATTGCAATTTCTTACAGTCTACTTTGTTATCAAATTTATGTACTTTAAAACAGTTGCAGTCATAATCTCTGAATGTGATCATGATTAGCTGGCTTTTATTGGCAGGATACTTTTAATTTTTATTCAGATTGAAATCATTTATCATCTACTAAAAAGTAGGTGTTTGAAGGAATGAAACACAGCACTAATACTGGGCAGGAAGGTATATCTGGGACATTGGCTCACTCTCAGTCGAAAGACTTCTATAAATCTGTGGAGAGATGTTGCAGTGAGTTGGTCAATGAATTCAGATGATTTGGAGTGAGTAGGAAGGGCATTTCACCTATACTGTGAGTCCAGGACTGATTCTGATTATTTCAAATACAACTGCAAGAAAAGAAAACAATAAATTGGCTGATACCTAGGTAACTTAAACAATATTTAGGTAATTGAGACATTGGGGGAAATAAATTATATGTAAATACAAGGTAATAGAAGAAAAATAATAATTTGATTATTTTTATTTTCATGAAATCTTATTACCTAAATGTAAAAAATATATGCAGACATATATGTATGTATGTGTTTCCATATTTTCCTTCTAAATTGATTAAATTTTCTATTATTGGTACAATTACTTTCCAGCCAGGTAGATAGTTGTTTTAGTTAGCTTTTTCACTGCTGTGTTCAAAAGACTTGACAAAAACACTTTTAGGGGAGGAAAAATTTACTTGGGGGCTCATGGTTTCAGAGGTCTCAGTCCATAGAAAGTGGATTTCATTCCTCAGGGCTCAAGGTGAGGCAGAGCATCATGGTGCAAGAGTGTGGTGGAGGGAAGTGTCTCAAGATATGATGATTAGGAAGAATAGAGAGAGACTCCACTCAGCAGATACAAAATATATACCTCAACATCACGCTCCCAATGTCCACCTCCTCCAACCATACTCTACCTGCCTTCAGTTACCACTAAATTAATACCCATGGTGGGATTAATTCACTGAGTGGTTTAAGGCTCTTATAATCCAATGATTTCACCTCTAAATATTCTTGCATTAACTCATACATGAGCTTTTGGGGGATAGCTCACACTTGAGCCATACAGAGTAGCAAATCTATAGAAATAAATTCACAGGAAGTCAGAAATGGAATGTTTATGAAGAGGGATAGAAAACTGCTTCTGTGATTGGAACTGAAACTGAATAATGTTAATCCTATGGTGCAGTCATATGCCAACTGGACTGTGCTTTCTTTCCCCTTCACTTTCTTGTTATCATTGCTCTGCCAATATGCTTTCTTTTGGTTTTTCTATTCCTAAGACAACTCTCTTTAATTGTCCTAGTAAATGTGCTACTCCTTTGAGTTTCACCACAGTTTTTCAGCATCCTTGTGTAGCCTGCTCCTATTCACTGGAGTCTGCTGTCTTGTCACCAGAAAGTGTTTGGAGACTTTACTTTGCATATATATGAAAAGACCAGTTCTTGTCCTACTCTTCCGTTTCTTTTACCTGTGATATCTGCTGTCACGCCAGGTCCTTTTTTTTTTATTTACTTCAAAAATAAGATCATTTATTTTTTAACCAATAAAACTGTATCTTATCTTATATCTTAAATGCAGAATTGTTAAGTATTTTACAGTATGATAATAAGTGACACACGATGTGTGTAAATGTATATCACACACAGACATACACAGAGTGAGCAAGCAAGGAGAAAGGGAAAGCTAAGAAACTATAAGGTACTATACAAACATAAGGTAGATTGAATTTCCTATTTGTACCAATTAATTTTCCTTTTATTTTTATGTGTTTTGAATAACTTAGAGTTTTGTATTTGAGTAATAAGTGTTGAAAGTGGCAAATTTCTCGGATTGTTATACAGTATTTATGTATCTTTAGAATTGTAAGTAGTCAACAGCATAGAATAAAAATGTCAATTTTTTTTTCTTATTACATGTTGATTTAAGGATTTCACATTGAACCCTCCCAAAACAATCATATATTACGGGCACCTCTTTGATGTTTCTCAGAGCCTCATAGCTGTGTTAAGACCTCACAGTTTATATTTGGCTCCATTCTTCCACTCAGTTTCTTTGATTCTTCACAATAAATGAAACATATTTTATATACCAACCATTATGCCAGTCTGAAAACAAAGTAAGTGATACAAAGTAAAAATTCCTGTCATCGTAATTCCTATACTGCAAAAGAATAATTCCAAGTTTTAATATTTGGAAGACAGGTTATTGTCATGCTGCCATTTACACTCAGTAGTTCAGAGCCTTTGAAATAATTCCTGATGAAGTGTCAAGGATGATCCTCCTCCTTGCTTCATAAACAAATGCAATCAAACCAAATGAAATAATAAATGCCAACTCTAATAAATGCCAGGCTAGGATTGTGTGTCTTATCAAGGTTCTCTAGAATTTCTGAAACTTATTTATTCTTTTTAATTTAAATACAGAGGCCATTAAAGCCAGATTGATTGGTAATGGCAATTTCTCCCATCATTGAAAGATTTTTTAATGAATTAATATTAACATTGGAATCTGTAGTAAATTCTAATAAAATCCTAAGGAATAATGATATCTATTTTACAGTAATCAGATGTTTCAAATTAGGAGTGAGGAGCATAGGACAAATGTAGTTTTAAGGTTGACCTAAAGTATTGGATATTGCAGATTAGTTACTTAAAAATAAATCTGTAAGCCAGGCATGGTGGCTTATGCCTGTATCTGCTGCAGCTCAGGAGACTGAAGCAGGAGGATACCTAGTTCAAAGCCAGCCTCAGCAACTTAGCAATGCACAGAGCAACTCAGTGAGACCCTGTCTCTAAATAAAATACCAAAAAAAAAAAAAAAAAAAAAAAAAAGGGCTGGGGATGTGGCTCAGTGGTTAAGTGCCCCTGAGTTCAATCACTGGTACCCCTCCAAAAAAAATCTGTGTATAAATGCTTATATCTTCTTAAGTTCCCATATTAGCTTTAAATTCAGTGTTGTTATTTATAATCTTAAATAATTTAAATTTTAAAGTTAACATTTATTTCAGTTATTAAAAACTTTTAAATTTGTTTGAAACACCTTTAATATGTTCAATTTTTTCCAAATGCAAGTTTTATATTCTTTTTATATTTTATTTTTGGTATTAGGGATTGCACTCAGGGGCACTTAACAACTGAGCCACATTCTCAGCCCTTTTTATTTTATTTTTATTTTGAGACAGGGCCTTGCTAAGTTGCTTAGAACTTCGATAATTTGCAGAGCCTAGTCTCAAACTCTTAATCCTCTTGCCTCAGCCTTCCAAGCTGCTGGGATTAAGGGTGTGTGTCACTGTGCTTGGAACTGCAAATTTTATGAGAACTGAACACAGACCAAGTATTTTTGATTAAATCTTAGCATTCACATATAGAAACACTGAAAGTGTTTCACCTGTTTTTTTTTTTTTTTAAGACTTAGCATGGAAAAAGTAAAATAATTAATAATTTTTATCTGGATTACATGTTAAAAAGGTGATATTTTGGATATGTTTAATAACATAAATTATATTATAAATTTTGTTTCATTGGTTACTTTTCACTGCTCTTACGTGACCACAAGAATTTTTTTTTAATTACATCTCACCTTATATTTTTACTGGAGAGCACTAGAAAGTTTTATACAACCAGATTATGTTTTATGTATAATGTATTTGTTTTTATCTGTAACCACCAGTTATTTCTGCAATAACAAAATTATTAACATTTGCTTTAGAATTTATAGGTCAGGTATTTTCCTCATATGGTCTGATTTTATGTCATATCAATTTCATTCCTAATTGCATGTAGTTTTATGATAGATATGTTTAGGTTACTCATTATCATTTTGGCAAATTGGTCATTTTAAAAAGATCTCATTGGAAATTATTTTGCTGCATGAAGGCATATAGACAAGTTTATTTTTGAAAGGAGAAAAAGTTTAGCTGGGCATGATGGCACACTCCTATAATCCCAGCAACAGGAGACCCGGTCAGGATCATTGCAAATTTGAAGCCAGTCTCATCAACTTAATGATGCCCTAAGCAACTTAGTGAGACCCTTTCTCAAAAGAAAAAAGAAAAAAAAAAAAAGATTGGGGATGTAACTCAGTGGCAAGCACCCCTGGATTCAATCCCCAGTACCAAAAGACAGAGAGAAACAGAAAGGGAAAGAAGAGTAAGTTGTCTTGAGATAGACTAGCTCTTGATGCACCTGATCAATGTGGCATTTATTGTCTGAGCCTTTGGCATCCCCTGAGAAAGTCTTCTCAATTCATGGATATGGTTCAAGAAAGATAAATTCAGAAAAAAAAGTATAAGATGCATATTTATTTTGAGAAACTATCGTCCAGCCAAAAAGAGAAAAGGTTAGTCCATTCACATCATATTGCTTGTCTGGGAATCTTAGAAAAAAGGCAAAAGGAGCCATAAAATTAAAGAAAACATTGACAGGGTTTTTCAGACACTAAAAAATGCCATCCCTCTTTTCTTTCTTATGAAAACTCTCTTTCTGGGATCACTAAAATAAACCAAATATCAAAAGCCCTTCTTGTTCTTTCTAAAACTTGCTTACATCCTGCTCTTGAGATCCATGTCCAATGCAAATTGGGGAAAATACCGTATTACCATGGAGAATGATTAAATAGAAACAAGACCACCATGAGTTATATTCCTTATTTCCCTGATGTAATCTGTGTCTTTTATAAATAAATTATGACATATTTAGAAAGTTTAATTATTGAGTTCTAAATAATGTTGTAATTTCATGTCTAGAGAAATAAATTTTGACTTTAAAACAATAAAATTCATATGGAATTAACTTTGGCTGATACTGAAGTTGTAGATAAAACTAACCATTTTCTCAGTGTTTTACTAGGAATTTTATTTTTCAAACTTTTTTTTTTTGTATTGGTGAAGACATGACTTCTCAAACTTCAATTAAATGAATGATTGATTAATTTAAAAATTGGGGGTAAAGCACCCAGAAAATTATCTTTTTTAGTGATATTGATAAATAATTGTTTAGAAATTCTAATATACCAAAACCAACTTCTATATAGTTCACAGAAACATATTGTGTCTCTCTTTCTTCCTTCCTTCCTGTCTTTCTTTCTTTTTTGGTAGCCCTCAAGCTTAAATAGTACATTAATGTATTAAAGCTTTGTTAAATACATATTTTTTTACGCTTTTCCGATTTTCTTTCTTTGAGTGCAAAGTGCATTGCACACATCATAAATTAATACTGAGAAATCTAAATTTACCCCTGTAGAGTCTCAGTGATGGCTTTATAAATGGGCCCTTGTTTATTCTGTGTGTGGCCACTTTGGTTGTTAGTAGGGGTTACACTGATCACCTTTCCTCAGATTTATGAGACTTGGCAAAAAAAAAAAAAAAAAAAAAACTTTTGAGAAAACAGAGCCCGGTTTCTCTCAATAGAAAACATCATTAGATACTAAATAAACATTAATTTAGGTAAACTGGTACTACGCAGCCCACAAGGAACACGTTCTTGTTTATATTTCACTCTGATGCATGAAGGAGTACATGGGGGAATTGGTTTATGGAAATCACAAAGAAGGTATATTTAAGCAATACTTGACACTTTATCCTTAGGATACCTTCCTGCTCTGTCATGAAGGGCGCTGATACTCTGCCAGGAAGAGCATGCATCAGGTCCTTCTCCCAGTGCGGAAAGATCAAGAGAACACTCAATCTTTTAAAAATTAGTACAGAATCCCCAATAGTACAATGATTGATTTCCCCTGGATTCCAACAAATCTTTGAGAAATAGGGTATATTGTGAAGTTAGTTAACACAGGGTTTGGAAGTAAATTATTAACTCTTTAACAATGTAGATATTCCTGAAGTGTTTAAAGCACTTAAAAGGGTAACTTTAACTTATCTCTCATCAACAAGTTAGTGTCATTTAAAAGAAAAAGGGGGTGATTGATACGTGTGCTAAGTTAAAGATGACAGGGCTGTAGCTAGTCAATATGCCATGTTTAATTGGATCCTGAGTTGGACATGCCAGCTATAAAGAACAGTTTTGGGACATTCTGGAAAAATTTTAATGTGGACTGGTCATAAAACAAAATTGTGGGCAAAGGAGAAAATTAACTCAAAGTGGTTATAAAATAGAAAGTTCAATATAATTTCATTTTAGTAAAATACATGTACATGTAAAATACATGTACATATATATTGTAGTAAAAATGCATGTAAATGTGGAAAGATAAAGAAGATTTTTAATATTTTTAGTATTTTTCTCTAACTGGGGACAAGATGTGAATATAATGTAGGAATATAATGTTTTTATTTTCTTCTTTTTGCTTATCTGTGACTTTAACCCCATAGAGTACAAGCCTAGCACTTTAGTAATAATCACAATTTATTATTAATAAAATAATTAGCCAGCAGTAAATTGAATTTTATGTTTATACTTAAAATATTATATATTGTTACAGAAATAAAGAAACCTTAGACTTTTGTCAGGGTGGTGGGCAATAGCTTTGTTTTGTGCCTTAGAAATCCGTAGGTGTGATTTGCAATGTGTTTTTCTTGATAACAAACCAGTTGGTTTAAAAAAAGCACTCAGACTTTGCTAAAGATTTCAGATCTGTTTTCGTACAATAATAAACTGATTACAGCAGATTTTCTCTTTTATAGTGATACTGAATATTTCTTGAATTGTGCCATTTTTAGGGCACAAGTTCAAAAACATTGCTCTAAATGAAAGGGTGTTTTAAGCTCCTTTCTGGCGTTGCTTATACAGCAATTCATTCAACATTGGGCCATGCCCCCAGGAAAACCAGGAGAAATCTGGGTTAAACAGGTTTGGCTCATAACAAGGACTCCTTGGTAATAAGAAGCAGTTAATAATGTGTTCATGTTTTTCAGGTTGTAGAATATATATTAAAGGGGATAAATAATATATGATAGAATGAGAAAATAAATAAACACTCTGCTGAAACATGTTAGGCAAAATTTGTGCTAATGTTTGATGTAAGTATGGTGAAAAAAATCTCGATTTTTTTAAAAGTAAGTGTTCATATACAGATTAGAAGCGTATCGCAACTTAAGGACCACCTTCACTATTCCCTTCATTTCAAGTTGAGGAAATTGCAATTCAAAAAGGTATAATAATTTGCCAACAGTAACAGTGATATTTATTGGCAGAGCTTAAATCAGAACTGACATTATTTTTAATACTGCATTATTTCTAATTTTCATGTTGTCATATTAAAAGTTTTACATATTCAAGAAACAGGAGAAAGTACAGAAGTCTTATTGAATAAATCAATGTGTATTTTATAAAATCATTGAATTTTAAAATGAATGTTTCATGTTAAACTTATTTGTCTTGGAAGACTACATTTCTCCCTATAAAAATTCAAGAAGAGTAATCTTAAACATCTTAGTTCATTTCCATTGGTGCATATGAGTTTATTTGGGTCCAAAATATAGTATAAGTAGCATTATATAATTTCATTAAATTGGATTAATTCTCATATAGAGAAGTCTTATAAGAATTCAAACTCTACATATTCATTTCTTACTCATCTTAAAATTGACTATGAATAGCTTGATATTTTCACTATAATTTGGATTGCAAAAAGATATAACTCTTTGTTACATTACTCAAAAATTTGTTTATATTGCTATTTTCAAATCAACTCAGATATCTTGGTTTGTAGCTATTTCATAAAAATGCATTTGGGCATCTTTAGGATGCCCCTGGTTTATCCAGAAAGAACAAATTCTAGTTCAAAATCAGAGCTCAGGGGCTGTTTATTTCCAGTTTTAAAACAAAAACAAAAACAAAACAAACAAACAAACAAAAAACCATTCTCCTTCCGGTAAACATGAAGGAAACAAGGCTTTGTTCTAACATGTCTAATAAGCACAAAGTTCCAAAGAGAGTTATCATTGTTTCAGGTGGAGTTCTGTACTTGAAAAAGTAGAAATGCTTTACATGTTCACAGGTGACCTACATGATATAAATTAAATAAGCTTTCTAAATTAAATTGCAGTTTCTCCATCTCACCATTTTGATCCCTTCCATTTTTCTCCATAGCACTTAGCACATTCTATGTTATATTATTTCCCTTCTGATTCTATTTCTAAACTACAAGTTGCTTGAATAGAGATTCTTTTTTCTGTGTTCCCTTCTGTATCTGTAGTTCCTAACAAGGTGCTGTGTGGTGAGCCGCTTCTGCCGTTTCTGCAGACTATGGTCGCCATTACGAGATGGCGCTGGCTCCGCTGTGGTATGTGACAAACAACTCCTTATCTGAGGGAGTTGGCACATGATTTTTCACCACCCTGTGAGAAAGTTCCACGCGGCAGCTTTGCATTGGGGCTTGGGATGCTTTATTAAGGCTGGGAGGGCATCCGGGAGAAGGAGAAGAAGAAAGAATAATAAATATCAAGGGCCCGAATAAACTACTGAGAGAAGATTTCGGAGTTGCGTCTTCCTTGCGGGCAAGGGGTCGCGACAAGTGGTGCCGAGACCCGGGAACCAGAACTTTCAGCAGTCAGGGGTGGTGCACCGGTTAGTCCCAGGTAAGTGGGATCCGCGACCAAAGCGGGGTTAGTCCCTAGTAAATGGGATCCGCGACCAAAGCGGGGCAGCTCCTCTGTAAACACAGAGAGAGCCTTACATTTTATTGCAGCTGCACTGTGTACTTTCGCTTCTACTTTCGCTTTTGTTTTTTGTGCTTCTTTTGTTGTTGTGTCATGGGTGCCGCATCTTCAAGTCCGCTTCTCCTGGCCCTAGATGGCCTGTTACGTTCCAAGGGCCTGGAAGTGAAACATAGTACTTTACAGAGATTTTTACAGAAGATAGATATCGCTGCACCGTGGTTTGCATTTTCGGGCAGCCTTACTGTACCTAGTTGGGATAAATTAGGCAAAGATCTTGACTTTGCTTCTGAGCAGGGCATATTAGAGGGTGGGGTGATACCCCTTTGGAACATGGTCCGTAGTTGCCTTACAGATGGTAAATGCCAAGAAGCTGTGAGTGAGGGTCAGGCCGTTCTTGAACAACTACATGAGGAAAAATCTGAAGGATCACATAGTGAAGTGGCAGAGAGTATCAAAAGTAACAGTAGTGAGAAGGCAAAAGAGCCTGAAGATAAAAATAGGAGAAGGCTCTATCCAGACTTGACCGAATTCAAAACATCTGAGGACACAAGCGGCTCAGAGTGTTCTGAGGACCTTGATATATTGTTGCAACAACTACATAAGATAAAAATGAAAAAGAAGAAAAAGGAGACACAAGACGCGCATGCCTACTGTAAGAAGGGGGAGGGATCTAATATTGGTCAACAGAATTCTGAGGAGGAGGAGGTTGAAAATTTAGAAGAAGATATGATGCCTGTTGCCCCACCCCCGTACGTGGGGGGGAGCCAAGGTTCCGGGAGATCTTTTCATGCACAAGTTTGGAGGACAGTTAATACAGATATGGGACTTGCGTACCCGGTGTTTCAGGACAATAATAGAGGAAGATATCATGAGCCTTTAGACTTTAAGATAATTAAAACCTTGGCAGAATCTGTCCGCACTTATGGCATAGATGCCGCTTTCACTCTCACTCAAGTGGAGGGACTTACTAGATTTTGCATGACTCCCTCAGATTGGGCTAGTCTGGTGCGCGCTTGTGTCTCCCCAGGCAAATACTTGGACTGGAGAGCATTTATGCTAGAGGGCGCGGTAGAGCAGGCTGCACAAAATCATGCAGCAGGACACCCTGCCTGGGATAAGGATATGCTTTTTATCAAATGCTACTTTGCCCTCCGCAGCAGTCTGTCTCCAATCTCCGTTCCTGTTTCTTTTGGCTAATGTTACATTACAGGGGATGCTTAATTGTTCTAATGTTACTTGCTACTTGTCTGAGTGTTGGAATGGCTCCTGGACTACGGCAGTGATTATGAAAATTCCAACCTTTGTCCCGATCCCAGTTACTGCAGATCCAGAATCCTTTCCTATTGTTGAATTGATTAGAGCCCGTAGAGATTTTGGAATTACGGCAGCTATAGTGACAGCTGTGGCAGTGTCTGCTGCTGCAGCAGTTACAGCTGGAGTAGCCATGGCCAGTCAAGTACAAACTGCTGCCACTATTAATCAAGTTGTTCAACAAACTTCCACTATACTTGAATCCCAAAATTCAATTAATCAACATATTTTGTCAGGGATTTTAGCTGCCAACCAAAGGATAGATTTACTCTAAGCTCAGGTAGAAGAATTGGCTGACTTGGTGCTTTTGGGTTGTGTTGACCAACGTGCACATTTATGTATAACCTCTGTCAGATTTAATGATTCCAGGAATGCCTCCCGCATCATTGGCGAATATTTGGCCGGAAATTGGTCCATGGCAGCGGAAGACATGATCCAGTCTCAACTAACTCAGATTGCTGTTTTGAATAGTACCCGTGTCGAACCAGTGACTTTGGGTCAATTCACCAGTTGGCTATCGTCTGCCTTTTCCTTCTTTAAGGAATGGGTGGGAGTGGGCATTTTTGGGGCAATGTGTTGCTTCGGTGTTGTACTTTGTTTGTGGTTTCTCTGTCGCCTTAAAACTCGCCATGCACAAGAAAAGGCTATGATCATACAAGCTCTTGCAGCTTTAGAAAATGGCAACTCACCTCAAGTCTGGCTTGCGCATCTTAAACAGTAAACCTTTGTCATGGTCGTTGCACCCCAAGTTATTATAACATTGCACTGGGATCGACATGACTTTCCTTGTTATTCTCTTAGTGTTGGAAAGCCCTTGCACTCTGCTGGTCTTGCTGCCATTGCACGCAGATGGGTTTCCACACTAGTGCTTTACTATCGCTTTAAAGTCCGTGCCTTTCTTTCAGGGTGCTGTCAACTTGTTTGTCATTAATACAGCCACAGTTCAGCCTCAGCTATCCCCCTTCGTCCACCATCGTCACGATACAGGATGCGAGGCAAGGCACTGCACTTGAGTGATCCTTGACGTGGACCTCAAGGAGAGCATGTCCTATTGCATGCGGGTTAGACGCGTCCACGCCCCGCCCCACGAAAAAAGGCGTCGGCTGATATGGCCTCGGATCTGGGGAAGGGCCCTCCTTAGGACTGAGCCATACTATGCAGCCACTTCTGCACAGTGGGATAGGACCTCTACTCTCGCCTGTATTGTTTTAATAAAACAGAAAGGGGGAACTGTGGTGAGCCGCTTCTGCCGTTTCTGCAGACTATGGTCGCCATTACGAGATGGCGCTGGCTCCGCTGTGGTATGTGACAAACAACTCCTTATCTGAGGGAGTTGGCACATGATTTTTCACCACCCTGTGAGAAAGTTCCACGCGGCAGCTTTGCATTGGGGCTTGGGATGCTTTATTAAGGCTGGGAGGGCATCCGGGAGAAGGAGAAGAAGAAAGAATAATAAATATCAAGGGCCCGAATAAACTACTGAGAGAAGATTTCGGAGTTGCGTCTTCCTTGCGGGCAAGGGGTCGCGACAGTGCTGGACATTAGAAGGTACACAATAAGCATTTATTCTCTTGAATGAATAAATCAATGAATTGTCATCCACAGTGGTGGCTCAATTGTTTTAAATTAAATCAAATCATATATTTTTCTCCTTATTTTAGCAAGCATTAATAATGATCTTATAAACTTAATTTTACAAATGTTAGTAATTATTTCACATACATTTTAAAATTTAAAGCTTATTTATAAGTAGTGACCTATAACAATAAATTAATTGTTCAATAATTATTTATATCACACAAATTTATCTAATTTTACTGTTTTATTTGACAATTCCTATATTTTCTGCTATCCTGATATTTTACAGAGTTTTAACCACCACACAGGGAGGAAAAATCTAATTAAGTATACTGTATATTGTTTGATGGGAACAGTTTCTTATTCCTCAAAAGCACTATAGATTATAATATTTATCATTTGTTTCATTCTTTATCATGTAAATAGAATGGACATCTTAATGTAGTTATAAAAAGTTAATACAGTAATACTTCATAAATCTTAATATGGGAATTTTTTCTTATTTTAAGTTTTCTGAAATCAATGGCATTGTACAATCAATGCCAAGCTGTAGTTTGAATGGCAACATTATTTTCTTACTGAAATTTAAAATAATGATGTAATTCCATCTTATAGTAGATTAGATAAGGTATAATAAATAATTATTCATTTTCTCAGACATGTTTTCACAATGTTTAAGAGCATTATTCTTAAAAATAGCATTACCTAAAAATTCTATGAGAAAGACAGAACTATTGTTTTGATTTCAGGACATTATATGCCTGAAATTAAAAGCATTTGCTGACATAAAATAATATTTTCATTGTTAAATAATATAAAATAGATATCTGGATATCTGATGATATTTTTAAATATTGTGCACCTCTTTAGAACCACAGAACCACTTATACCCAGTAGTCAATGCTCACATCTTATTTTTTTAACATGTTAGCAGCATTTAACTCAGTGGCTCATTGATCACTATTATATCTTCCATCCAAGATCTAATGTGCCTCCAGAACCAGCGTTCTCCCAATCTCAATCCCTGAATCCTCCTCACCTCCTTGACTTTTGAATAATGCAATGTGTTGGGGTCCAGACCTTGCAATTGCTCTTTCTTCTTCCTGAATTCCTTTCCTTGGCAACCTCCCCTGCCACAATCCACCTTCATGCTGATGATCACCAGGATTACACATCTGTCCCTGGCCACTGCCCTTACCTTCTGGCTTGAACTCATTGGCCTGCTCAGTGTTGCCAGCTAGATGTCCAGTAGACAGAGAGACCCAAAGCCCAAACTGGGCCTTCCAGACACCTTCTCAACTACTCTTTCATAATACCACGTGTCCAAACTCTCCATGAATGGTGTTAGCCCCATCTTCAGACACTAGCGGAATCTGACTTTCACTTTTTGCTTCTATAGGTAACATTCTGTGTGTTTCATCTGCTAATTAATAATTTCCTCCAGAACTTTGCTCCAGTGTAAGTTTTTAATAGGTACCCTGTCAGTACTTCTAATTGAAACTCAACTCAAAGCATTCTTGATCCTATTTTCCCATACAGCATTTTGTCACAATCTTAATATGTGTTTTGACTACTATGTTGTCCTGCACTTATACTTAATAGAAAGGAAGTTCCACAGAGTCAGGAACTTTATGTCTATGTTTTATCTTCAACTCCTAAAGTCTCTATAACATTATAAAAGCTCTAAAAATAATAGGTAGATAAACTTAGAACTATCAGCATCACTTCAATGGAAAATATTTCTTTATTCTTCCCACCCTTGCTCTATGTCTTCTTTTCTTTCTTTCTTCTAGTGAAACTTATTAACATGTGGACTATGTTTCAGACCTATAGCTTTATATCACATAATTTATCTGTGTATTCAAAACTTCTGATAATTTTTCACAAAAATGATATTTAGAATACCTTTGCTTATATATAGTTCAACAAATTCTCCCAAGTATATTTTACAATATGGAAAATATAGTGGCAACAAACTAATTCTCTGGTGTATTTCCCTTTATACTATATAGAGTTAGACATAAAATATCATGCTCCCAGATTAAAAAGAAAATTTGTCAGCCATGAAGTGAAATTATGCTCTTTACATGACTTCTCGTCCTTTTAAAATATTTTATCAGCTCTGAGTTAGTTATCATTATCAAAATTCCATGCAATTTTATTATCAATAGCTTGTTAACTAGTACTTTAGCAGGAACATTATTTTTAAAGTTATTATTGGAAACCATATCTGTCAAATTTCATAGAAAAATTAGTAAAGAAAGAGCTACATTTCTATGTTGAAAGTAAGACAGAAAACACAGTAGAGTTGTTGATAAAGTAGTGTTGAAATATTGTTGATAAAGTAGTGTTACCCAAGAACTCTCAAATTTTACAAAGAATAGTCTGCTAGTTTTTATTTGATGATCACATAAAAGACATATAACTCTACTTTCTAATAATTTTAAGGCAATTTAATGTCAGTCATGTTTCTGGCATTGTCACAAAATATCTGAGAATATTAATTTAAAAAGAGGGAAGATTTCAATCCATGGTTGTTTGGCTTTTTTGTTTGGGGACTTGTGGTAAGACAAAACATCATGTGGGAGCATGTGGTAAAGAAACACTCCACATTTTATGGTGGCCAGAAAGCAGAGAGAGAAAGAGAGAGCAGAGGCTGAGGATCCTTCTAGGGTATGTTCTCAATGACCTAACTTCCTTTCACTAGGTCTGACCTCCTGATAATTTGCCACGTCCCAATCGCACCACAGTCTGGGGATCAAGTCCTTAATAATTGAGCCTTCAAGAGACACTCTAATCCAAATTTTAGCAACACCATTCTATATTGTTATTGTTCTTAAAAATAGTTTTATGATGAAAAATGTATCATAAGGGAGTCATCAAGTCTATGTATAGTTTATAAAGATTTTTAATTAAAAATATATGCTGTTTTCTGTTATAGAATTATTTCAAAATATAGTGCTTAAACAAGATAATAGTGCATTTCCGTTGTGCAAAGAGACTGATGTAGTCAAGGAACCATGGTGGGCAAGTGGCTTTGTTTTGCACTCTCAAGCTTTTTGTCTTGTTGCTAAGTTCCTCAGTGTATTGCCCTCAGCTGGTATGACCACAGCTGGCCTAGGAGCACCTTGTTCACATTATGCCTTATTAGAAAAGGAAAGAAGGCAAGAAATTTATTTTAAATACTTGTCAATGCATTACACACATCACTTTGAATTAGTAAAAAATTATTAATTCTTACCAGCTATGACAGAGGATGAAAAATGAAGCTTCTACCATGTGTCTTGCTCACAGTTGGGACTGGTCTATTTCTACTCCTTACATGAAGTAGAGGTGATGATTCTTAGGGACAGTAAGTAGTTTCTAACACAGCCACATGCCCATTCCCATAAGATAGGAATTTTTAAACAGATATTCTTCTAAAGGAAAACACTGATTGGGATAAAAGCTTGTTTTTATCTTTCACTATGTTTTCATTACAAATTTTCAATCAGTCTACACCTAACTAAAACTCATGGTAACTGTTCACTTGCAAGTTTGTCTTAAAATAAAATGTCCTATTGTTGGTTGAACATCTTAACAAAGTAGTTCACACCAGAACTACTTTATACCTCAATAAGGAATGGTTCAATTACACCCAGGCATCTTAGAAACAATGTGACACTTTTCCATTCATTCCTCCATGTTTTTCATCCATAAAGTGGACGCTACCTCAGCAATTCATCCTCAAAATTGTATATTTCATCAGATGATCTATAAGAAATTTAGAAGCAGTTTCTGGATTGTTAAAGAATATCATTTGTTACTCTTAGAAGGTTTACAGATTCTTGTAACCCTCAAATTTATTTAAAGAATCAGAAAAAAATATTTTTATTGCTTCTTTTTTATTTGTCTAATTTCTTATCTATGAATCAAATAAGCATTAAAAACACTTTTACATTGAGCCTACTTAGCTTGTGTGGACTATTTGAAACAAGTATAGGAGAGTGAACATTTTATTCAGCTAATCATTTTCTAAACCTCTGGATAGGTAAGAGGTGAATAGAAGTCAGGTAACTCTTTGACTTCCAACAGGGTTAGGGCCCAATGGGCTCAAGGTGAAAGGATTATAAGTTAAATGCACATTTAATACACCTAACCTACATAGCTTACAAACTATCATAGCCTACAAACTCAGTACACGGTATCATATTGGTTGTTCACTTTCATGATAGTGTACTTGACCGGGAGCTGTTACTGCATATTGCTAGGCTGGGTAAAGATATACATTCAGGCCGGGTGAGGTGGTGCACACCTGTAATCCAGCAGCTAGGGAGACTGAGGCAGGAGGACTACAAATTCAAAACCAGCCTCAGCAATTTAGCAAGATCCTAACTGAGCAAGACCCTGTCTCAAAATAAAAATAAAAATAAAAAGGACTGGTTAAGTCCCCCCGGGTTCAATGCCTGCTACCAAAAAAAAAAAAAAAAAAAAAAAAAAAAGAAAGAAAGAAAGAAAGAAAAATATACATTTAGATACGAAGTATGATTCCTACTGAAAACATTTTGCTGTTATAGTCAGAAAGTCAAAAATCACAAGCCAAACCATTGTAAGTAGGGAACCATCTGCATTGGACATTTGTTGTAGGAAAAATATGTTGTAGTTAGCCTGGTAGTAAATGGATTCTTTGACCTGAAACTTGTCCAGAAATGCTTTGTGGGTGTGATTAGGTCAGGGAGGTCAAAACATCTTCACATTACTACTTAGAAAGGAAAATGAACATGATTTGTATGGCATATGTTGATTGACCATTTTGACCCCCAAATAGAGTACATACCGAGGAACACAGAAAAAAAGGCAATTTATGTAGTTAGAGAAGGAATTTGGATACAAAGCTAGGGAATGTATATTTCAAGTTAGAGATGACATTATGAAAGCAAACACTAAGGAGACAAATCTGGAAATATTGGGCACTCCTAGGATTGCAGTTTATGGGCAGAATCCAGAATACCAATGGTAGTAAACCAGATATTCATTCATTTGCCACAATTCAGGGCTAGGTTACTGGCCCTGGAAATGGAGTAGAAAAGATTAATCCTAGAGATACAATAAACTGTCTGTTACTAAAGACATCAAGATACTGATGATAATTTTGTGGTAAAGAATAGGTATTCCCTTACCTTTCCCTGGGAAAACAAATTTGAATTAAAAAGTTAATCTCTTAAGAACAATTAGATCTATGTATATTGTTGATCATGTTTAAAATATTCATTTGCATTATTAGAGCTACATAATATCCCTGTTAGGTTGATGACATATCTAAATACTAATTTACATAAAACAACCCTGACACCGAAGAGTAATTAAATTGGAAAAGACAAGACATCCTGTATGAGGCAAAGCCAGGACTTCAGCTTTAGCCAGGTCTTTAGGGCCCTGACTCAGAACCCTTTCATTGTGATGATTGACCCTTGCTCATGTTCTTTCTGCATGTTTTATAAGAAAAACCAGAGAGTCTGACATATGCTTAGAACAACATATTTTAACAGGGCCCAGTTATGTGAGAATAAAAATCTGTCAGAAAATTAAAAAAAAAATTCTGTTCCCAGTCAATGCAAATTTCATTTTTAACAATAATAAAGCATAATTTACCATTCTCATGGGGATGATTAGACCTTTTCACAGTATTTTAAGTAAAAACATATTATGGATAATTGTATAATTAAATTGTCCTAAATTCATATAATCATAAAATATCACTTATAGATTTAATAATTATTCCTAAAAACTATTACATTACAAATTTACACTATATCAACTGATTGGTGAATTGATAGTTAGATGATATTATATGCTTGTTTTAAATCAATCAAATAAAAAATTTGAAAAATATGCGTTGCATGATTCCTTAATACTGGTGTTTATCATAAGTCTGGAAGTCAGCCTTTTTAAAAAAAAATTGAGTAAATAAATAAAATGTATACAAGTTCTCTTTTTTAAAAGGTAAGCTCTTAATTTTATGTGAGTATTGAAATATAATAGTTTTATTGAACAGTTGTCTGAAACTGATTTGTGGAAATACCAGGGATAGAAAGATATCTTTTTCTCATTGTAATATCTTTACTCATTAAAATCAAGAATTTGTTTCTCTCCTTTCACATTCCAAATGATATATGTATGTGCTGCTACAATTGAACTTCACATTCTTTCTTGCCCAAGACAGCAATAATCTCTACATCTCTTCTTTCCCCCTCTAAATTGCTTGCATATTTTGCCACTTAGACACTGTTCTTCCTTCTCCTTTTAAATTTGAATATGTATGTGTTTAGAAAACAATCTGTGCTGTGAATTTTATAGGAGTGGATATTATAGGCAAAGAATGAATACTTAGTGGATAGTTTTAAATGTTCTTAATTTCTGCTTAGGTTAAAAGTTATGCTTTGTCTTCTGGATAAAATTCATCAATGGACAGAGAAAAATGGGAAATAGCAAGTTAATAGTAAAAAATGAGTCACATTAAATTTAATTTCTTATTATGAACTTTTTTTTACCAGGTGTATTGATCCACACCTGTGATCCCAGGGAAGCTGAGGCAGGAGAATTGCCAAGTTTGAGGCAACCCAGGCAACTTAGTGAGACCCTCAGCAATGAGTGAAACCCTATCTCAAAATAAAAAAAAAATAAAAAGGGGTGGAAATGTAGTTCAATGGTAAAGTACCCCTGGGTTCAATGCCTAGCACCAATAAATAAATAAATAAATTCCTTCACTCAGACTATGGTGATGGGAGTGGGAGAAACTTAACAAAACTTTTCAAGAAGTTAAGTGAACATTTTCTCACTTTCAAATCATAAGTACCATCAGGATTCACTGGCAAATCATACCTACTTGGGGAAATGGGACTCTCCTAATACGTAATAAAGAATAAATCATTGTAAGAATTTTTGCTTATTTTGCTCATACTTTATAAATGAAAATTTTAACATATAATAATTTAAAGTCACCAAGATGGCAAAGTTGTCATTACTTACTAAATTTCACAGAAAACTTTTTCAGTAAGTATGAAAACTGAAATTCATATCCAAAGCTTCCAGACTCTAAATGTCAAAATTTTTCTCTTATTTCATGACCTTTCTAGACACAGGGGTTTCCTGAGACACTCTCAAGTAATGTAGGAGGGAAAAAAACGTGTGATTCTGAAAAGTTGAAACATACCCCAAATGACCAATGCACCACTTGATGGTTCTTCCTATTTTCCTTTGGGTATGAATCTTTGTGGCATCCATAAGTCATTCTACTTTAGTCCCCAAGTTCCCATGTGTTTTTAGGACACTTGGGAGAGAAATTTTTTGAGTTCTTATTATACAAGGGATGACCTAGAGAGATTTTTAGCTATTTTTCACTGTTCATTTTTAAAGTGGGCTGGTGAAAGAAAGAGGAGATTGACTGCTGACTGTCATTAACTTATCAAGTGTATGCTCTTCGCTCACCCTTTAGCAAATACCTGCTAGGCGTTGGGGATACAATGGTGAACTTGACAGATATCCTGACTTCATGTGGTTTGAAATTACTTTTTTCTACAGGTGAAAATAATGCTTGTTCTTAAAGATAAAAATGCAAGTCTTGTGAAGGATAGAAAATGACCTAAATATCTTTTGGAAAGATTTTTTAAACCAACTTTACTGTGCTAGAACAATACTCTAAAATTGTACAGCAGATAATTAAAGCTAAAGTTCTTAATGTGTATAAACTTCTTTGGCTAGTACAATGTCCAAATAAGACTTCAAAAGTAACTAGGTTGGCTTACTGCCAAAACCATTTCTAAATATTATGAGCTCTAAGACCTCTCCCTTAGACTTTTCTTTAGACATATTTATAATCCCAAATTGAACTTTCTAAAAAGATAGCATTTCTTTTTTACTGTTTTATTATTTATTTTTAAACTATTTTTACACTACATCCAATAAAACAATTGTGTGGGTTTTTTTGTTAGAATTTTATTTTGGCAGTGCATATGGGCTAAAGAAATGAGAAGTTCAGAAAAAATGTCTTATTATTTCTATAAAAAGTGTCTTATCTCATCGTGTATTGAAAAAAAAAGTACATTGTATAATGAAGTTTAGGAAATTTAATTGCAACTGTGACAAAGGATGATGGGAGTTCCCAGCCTTCCTTTATGTCTTTTATGTTTCTTTAGAAAACTAGTTGTTATTATAGCATGTAAAAATGGAGGTTCCTTTAATTCATAATAACTAAGCTATGGAAATAACCTAGGTGTTCTTCAATGGATGAATGGATAAAGAAAATGTGGTATGTATACACAATGGAATATTACTGGGCCATAAAGTAGAATGAAATTATGACATTTGCTAGTAAGTGCATAGAACTAGAGGCTATCATGCTAAGTGAAATAAGCCAATCCCAAATCACCAAAGGCCAATGTTCTCTCTGATAGGCACATGCTGACTCACAACAGGCGATTGGGGGATATGGAGTAGAGGTTCCCCAAATTAGGATGGAGAGAATGAAGAAGGGAGGGGGCATGGGAATGGGAAAGACAGTAGAATGAATTGGACATAACTTTCATATGTTCATATATGAATACATGACCAGTGTAATTTCACATCATGTACAACTATAAGAATGGGAAGTTATACACCATGTATTATGATGTCAAAATACATTCTACTGTCATGTATAACTAAAAAGGACCCCCCCCAAAAAAAAAAAAAAAAGAGAGGCTCTTTAACATTTGACAAGAGCCTTACTGTGTCTGGAAATGTACAGCTCATCTCCATGCATTATGATCCTGTTTGGAGATGGGATAACTGCACTTAAGAGAAATTGAATGAATTATCTTAAGGAATAAAGCTGATAAAATGTGAAACAGAGATTACACTCAAATCATCCTATGGCCAGGGCCTCACCTCTTAACCAGTTGTCTGAGCCGCCCCTGGAAGATTCAAGAATTTAATTTTAGGGTTGGGGTTGTGGCTCAGCGGTAGAGCGCTCGACTAGCACACTCGAGGCCCTGGGTTTGATCCTCAGCACCACATAAAAATAAATACATAAAATAAAGATATTGTGTCCAACTACAACTAAAAAATAAATATTAAAAAAAGAATTTAATTTTAGCTACTTTAACAAATGGCAAAAAAGAGTAATTATTAGAGATTTTGAGAGATGATCTAAGTTGAATTCTGTTATTTGAAAATCCAGACCATAATACTATCTTCACCATAGAGTCAATTTCAGAGGTCTTATAACAAAGGTAATAACTTTCTTAAAGAAAAAGATTGAAAAACAAAAATAGGAATTAGTGCTCTATCTGATGTGCATATAACAAAGATGTTCTCTTCACATTGATTGTTTTCTTTGCTGAGAAGAACCTATTTAGTTTGAATTCATCCCATTTATTAATTCTTTATTTTATTTCTTGAACTTTAGGAGTCTTGTTAGTCAGGACCTAATCCGACATAATGAAGATTTGAGCCTACCTTTTCTTCTATTAGATGCAGGATCTCTGGTCTAATTCCTAGGTCTTTGATCCACTTTGAGATGAGTTTTGTGCAAGGGTGAGAGATAACCATGAATCAAAATGCATTCTGCTGTCATATTTACATAATTAAAATAAATAAATTTTTAAAAATAAAAAGAGCTTAGGAGAGCACCATGGTAAAGCACCCCTAGATACAATTTCCAATACAAAAAAAAGAAACAACTACAAAAAAATGGGGAAATATCCATCAGAAGCTGCTCAACTCAGGTATCCTTTGATTATCCTACCTGATGCACTTCTTGGAAGCAGAAAGATTCGGGATGACCATTTAAGTCCAATTGTTCAGATGCAGCTAAAGATACAAGGAAATTAAACACAGCTCAGAAACTGATAATAGTAAATAAAGAACCAGGTAAATAGGTGATGAGTGTAGAAAAGAAATAGCCCACATATTCAGTACCTGGCTTAAATGGAACACACACACACACACACACACATACACACACACACACACACGAAAAGGTGTTTATGTAGAAAGACCAGAACAGTAGGGTTTTCAGAGAGATATAGGACTGTCTGGTAAAGAAATTGAAATTGTTGGCAATTTATTAGTCTCATTATCATAAGGTGTAGCATCCCAACCCATTCTGCACATAATTATGTATCTGCTGGGCATTTGCAATTTACTTTTAACATAGAAATACGTTAGTCTAGGAAGTATTCCCTTTATGTAGTTAGAGAGTGTATATAAAAGGAACTAATTTGGCTTAATCCATGAGCTCTTTGATGAGGTACACATTAAGCTTCTATATTGCATGTCAAGTACTTTGAATTGTTTCTAAAAGAAACTGTAATACTTTAAAATTAGATATTTTCACATGGGGATATATATATATATATATATATATATATATATATATATATATATAATTTAAACATGTATTATTTATAAAATAATATTTAATTATTTTTACCATAATGGTACTTTGAATTTTTACCATAATGGTACATTGACATTTAATTTTAGTTTTGCAAACTTTTAATTAATATTAACTGAGGTCTGCATTTTGAAGACAATAAAGCTCATGCTCCAGAAATACATAATACATTTATATATATATATATATATATATATATATATATATATATATATATATATATACATTTTATATTGAATATGGAAAGTATTTTTTAATATATGCTTTTCATTTTCCACCTTAGGGCTTACAGATATATTAAGATGATCTTAGAGGTTCAATAGGGCTTTGAATCTGTGAGAGAGATCACATCAAATATTTGGTCTAAATATATAATACAGTAATTTTGAAAACTGATATAAATAATACTTGGAAAGTTTATAGATCTGAAATGTTTAAAATGTTATTTTTAAAAACTTCTTTTTCTTTTTAACTTACCAAAACCTGTTTGAATTTTAACATGATATTCAACTCTACTTTTATTTTTTAGTTTGGAGATAGTGTTTTCTTCTTTTCTGGACTATCATAGTCAACAAACTAAAAATAATTGTTTAGCTCCCACTATGTTTCATAGTTTTACTGTGCTTAATATATGATAATAGGGTGTTAACAATGAAGTTTTGTTGGTTTGTAAGTGAGTATGGATTTCTGGAAAAGACAGCAAAAGAAGCCTAATTACTTTAGTCTTTTTAATACAAATAAAAATGTTAAAATCAAGCATTTTATATCTTTACCAATGTTTATTATAATTTTGTTTTAAATTTTTACATGAAATTATTATTTTATTGGGTTTTCAGTTATTTTCCCTTTCTTGATATGTTATACAATTTAATTTGAGTGGCATTCGAGGCTCTCCATGTACAATTACATCTTATCCTCCATTAATCAAATGCAAACCATCACTTTCATTCTCCTAAAAATGGAATTCATTTATTGACTTGCTTATTCACTTCTTTGTTTAATTGATCTCCAAAATAAAAACTTATTTTCTTCATTCATCTTCATATTCTTGAAGCAGTATTTTTCTGAAAATTCTATTTTCCAGGCCTGATAAACTACATTAAACTACATACATTCAGGTCATTATAAATTGTCTTTGAATCATAATTTTCTCTTGTGCTTGACTCGAAGTTTAATAGAAAATTAAACATATTGAATATAATAATTTTACAAGACTAATACTAATCACTTACTATGTATGTGAATATACTGTAGGACTTTATATAATGGCTCTTTAATCTGACAATGTCAGAAAAGGTGAGTGAGACACAGTGATGTTGAATACCTGGCCCATGGATAAACCCAGAGCAAACGGCAGAGGTGGGCTTCATGACTGACAGCTTTACCATCACCCTGCTCTCTTCTGTTACAGAAAACCTAACTAGGAATATCTAGAAATGTAGGTAAAAGAAATTTATCAGTTCAGTCTTAAAAAGTGAAAATGATAGCCAGTGATAGCACTGTTGGCATGCATGGAATACCAGCTAATCAGGCAGGAGGCTGAGGCAGGAGCATGAAAAATTCAAGGCCAGCCTCTTCAACTGAGCAAGACCCTGTCTCAAAAACAAACAAACAAACAAACAAAAAACATGGTCTTGGGATGTAGCTCAGTGGTAATATGACCCTGAGTTCAATCCCCAGTACTACAATGGTAATGGCAGAGAGAAGAAGAAAATTATGTTTGTTTATAAAAGCTTAAGTTTTATTTCAAAATTGTTTAGTTTTTGATAGTGAATCTATGCCAGTGCAGGAATATCGACTGGGTCAAGATGTTAGGATATTTCGAATTTCTGGTAGTAGCTGGAAGATCATCTGTAGCAAAATTCAGATTTCTATTATGAACAATTCTGTTACAGAAACATTTTTGGTAATGAACACATGCAAATTTACTTTCTTAAGTAATATTCACTTAAGAAAGATACAATTGGAAATACAAGTCTGTTGGACCAATTGCATTGAATTTTTTCTGTTTATTTGTTTGTTTGGGGGTTTTTGTTGTTTTTGTTTTGTACCACGGATTGAAACCAGAGGCATTTAACCACTGAGCAACCTCCCCAGTTCTTATTTATATTTTGTTTAGAGACAGGGTGTATTTAAGCATTTTAAATCAAGATGAAATCATGAACATATCTCATCATCATTAAAAATATGAACAATGATCATTAAAGAAATATTATATCTAAGTGTACTGGGATTTTTTTTTTAATTTGTTGAGAAAAGTTACCTTTTGTTTGCATAGTTATCAGTTGTTGAATTCAATGTGCTAATTAGTATCCCTGTTGGGTCAAACATCATGAAATTCAAATCTGATATGAGGACTTGTCCTTTGTATATGACTCTAAATTGCTCTCACACCCTGCCTGTTTTTTTTTTTTTTTAATTGTCAAATAATATTGTGTTTTAACCATGTACACATAATTTTTAAAGTATGTAAACTGTGGGATGGTTAATAACATCTTGCTAATTAACAAGTACATTACCTCATAAAGCTTCATTTGATAATGTGGAGGACACACTATCTATATTTATTCACATATACTATTAATATTTATGAAGTGAATTGTTCAAATTGTTTTCTCTATGTAAAAGGAATACTTCAGTTGCTAGAAATGCTTATTTTCTTAAAAATATTTCACCAAATAGTGAAGAAACAAATAGTTATAATGTGTTTGGCACATCATTTTCTTAAAATAAAAGCTATATAGGATTCACTCAACTTACTATGTTTTGATTTCAAAAGTACATGCATTCCTGGTAGACCCACGTGAATATGAAATCCAAGGTCCCCCTTTTTTTTGCTACATTTTGTTTTTGGAATTAAGAAATATGCTGTTGAATATTTCAATTGGTGGTAGATATGAAGCCATTTCATGGTTGGTTTACTTACAAAGTGTTAGGATTTTTACAGATAATCTTTATAACTAATCTATATTGTATGTCCTCAAAACTTTTAATTAGTTCATAATTATTTGCAAATATTGCAATCTATTTCAAATTAAGTCTAGTGTAAACCCATGTTTTCATTTAGATTTACTATTGGAACATATTTAAATGCTATTTCCTATATAAGTGATTTTAGATAATTAGATTGACATCTTGCAAATTAATAGATAATAACCTCTAGATTTTTTTTAGGATATGATAAAATATTTGTCTAAGATTTATAAAATATGCATTAAATAATAGTAATATTTTAAATTTTTCTCTTCTAACATAAAGAATTATTGTTTCAATAAGTATTTTTATCTGAAAATATTACATGTGAAAATTGTAAGAAACAGGACTAACCCATGTCAGTAAAAAGGAATTATCAGCTTTGCACATTATTTTTTATGTAGGTTTCACACTCTTCCCTTATGCATCTCTGCATTATCTTAGGACAAGTGCTGCTGAAAGCAGGCACCATGAAAATTCCTGTGCTGTTTTGAAAAACAAATGTCAAAGTGGATGATTATTTCTGCATATAAAGAGACCATATACTATGGTAAATAGAATATTATGTACATTTTATTATGAAGAATCAATTTTAATATTCAAAGTTATTTGCTGCCCACATTAACAAAATATTAAATAAATATAAACTCTGGGGAAATATTTACTGGGCATGTAATTTGACATCTAAATTAAGAACTAAATTTCAGGAAAGATATAAATTACAATTATGGAGATAGCTTAGTTTTCAAAAATAATGGCTTTCCTAAAACATGAAGGGACTCAAGCACATTAGAGCTAAAGTTTCTCAATAATAAACATAGTAAGAAATGAACAGTATGGTTATAATAAATACTGTGATTTTGCTGTTGGTGTTTTCTATGACCCTGCAAGCTGATAACTGTCAGGTTGCTATGCTGAGTAGCAAATTGACGCATTGTGGAAGTAGCCAATGATATTGTCAACAAGGTCTTTTATTGTAGTGTTTTATTAATTTTGCAAATATGTTAAATATTTTTTTCCATTTGAACCCTGGAGGCCCATAATTTCAATCGAAACTCTTTTCAATTTAAATAGATTTTGTTACAATTATGTTCAGGGAAAAAATGTAAACCACAATATTAAATTGAAGTGGTTACTCATGTGCATACTCACTATTATATTATTTTCTACTGAATTCATTAGGGGTAGATCCTAGAGAATTGGGTGTGGCTATAAGTACATAGCTGTGGGCTTGCAAAGCCAAGGAATATGTAATAGTGGTGCTTTGTTGATCAGTATTTATATAGTAATACACTTTCAGTGTATTTTAGAAATGCGAACATCATGTTTAAAGCACTGAGTAATAGGATGTAACTACTGTGATTTATCTTTACTGATAAATAGTTTAGCTCAGCTCCACAACTGATGATGTTCATACTTAGCTTGGAGTGTGGGGTAATGTCACTGACTGCTATCATAAGGATGTTAGCAAGTAGATTAACATTTGTAAGTCTCCTCTTCATGATCTCTGAAAGACTCAGATGGACTTCCAGACTCTACTGGAATACATCAACTGAGGGGAAGTCATGATACTTTGGAGACAATGAAATCTATTAATAGACAATTAAATACTTCAACAAAAAGTTTACTGCCTTGTAAATTCTACTTATTACTCTTAGCAATATATACTCAAGCAATGATTGAATACCACTGACTATACAAAAGTAGTAGGATATATTAGAAAATAAAAAAAATTTAGAAAGGATAAGATAAAGATAATTTGAATGAGATTTCTGGTGTTCCCAGCTCCATCCCAGTGGTTCTTTTGGCATACCACTGGCTTCCTGCTTTGATATTATTGCACACAACTAATTGGATGTATAATAGCCCTCTGCAACCATAAACTTTCCCATTTGTTTGTGTCTATTGCCTCTTTGGCTCTCAAGTTTCTTCTATAATTGCTGTTTGTTTTGTCATCAACAACCATGCCATAAAGTAATAGTGCCAATAATTGATCAGTCTTGTGTACTCTACAGGAAAACCATCTAACCAAACAAAAGCTCCAAATTATGAGCTGCAATTTGGCCAAAGGGAATTTATACAGATATTGCTTTTAATTTGCAAGTAGTCGTATTACCTTATGTCTTTTGAGTTGGGCAGAAAACTTAAGTAACCTTAGGTATGAAGAACAAATAGCCCTTTATAAAATTCAAAGTGTGATGATTCCTTCCTTAGTGTACACACACACACACACACACACACACACACCTGAGAATAAATCCTAAATCTAAGAATTCCAGGTTTTCACTTGTGAAGAAATATATATTTTAATGATTGTCCCAAGGATAGAAGCTGTTTTTCCACGTGAATAGTACATCATCTTGTCCTACCAACTTTTGGAATAAATCAATAGAAATAAATTAAGTACATAAATGAAGTTCACATATAAAATTTTATATCTCTTGCTCCTCAAATAAAAATTTTGGTGAGTTATTATCCATGTAATAAGTTCTTTTCTCTCTCTGCTCCTTAGGGAAATGGCATAAGGTCTTCCTGAGTGTTAGATTGTGCATTTGGAGTTCTGATTTAGTGGAACAGTGTGCAAAACTCTCATAATCAGAACACTCCCTATTGGCTCCACATCTGAAGATCCCCAAGAGTGCAGTTTGTCCCAGTGAACATCTGGAATACATTATACACAGTTAATTGGCTCCAGGTCGAGCTTGTTACAGACAGTAGCATTCAGTATAACCTATGCAATTCCCTAAATCTACCCACTTTGGGTAAATCACACCTACTTCTCTTCATAATTCTTCCCAGATGTAGGATGCATGCTCCTGTATGTACACACAGAACACATGTGCATGTACACACACACACACACACAGAGAGAGAGAGAGAGAGAGAGAGAGAGAGAGATAGCAAAATATCAATACATTAGTTCAAAGGTTGTTGGCAAGACATTTAACACATAAATTATCTCAATTAAAAGATTAACTATTGGATTCAAAGGATTGTTGGGAAGAAAAACAAAGAATCAGGGGGAGCAGATTGTAGAAAGTGACTGTTTTATAGCAGAAAAATATTCAAAGTTTTTAAAAAAGTTATTGTACTTTCAAGATTTTTGCTTAGTTTTGTTCCCTCCTCTTCATATGTGTTTCCACATGTGCAGGCACTTATCAGAATGTCAGACTAGTGAAGAAACCAGTGCTTTGATTTTTAACTTATTTAACAATATTAATAAGTTGGGATATAGTGGACAGTAAGACTACTGTTCATTGCAAACCAAAACATCAATCTTTTTAACTTATGATGTTAAAGGCACAGGGCATGTCTTAGCGATTAATGACCAGTTGGAGGAGTAGATATCTCAATACGTAGCAAAGGGCCATTAACCCAAACTAATCATTAATTTCCAGGAAATGTCCTGTACTGAGGTCATTATTACTAATAAAATGCACATATGGAAAGTTCTCTTTTTTTGCCTATGCACATAAATGTCTTCACATATACATTGTTACAAATCATAGAACAAAAGTAATATATTTTGCAGGTCCAATGATCAGAAAAACTAGCTAATGAGAAATTGAATATAGTCAGTCTCCGGATTCAATTTAACTTTCACTGTTTTCAGAGAGTATGGGCAGGGAGGAGAATGCATGCTTGTATGTCAAAGCTGGGGGTCTGCTGCAGTCCAACATCAGTGTTCTGTTAACATGATGAAATAGGTAAAAGTGAAAGGAACAGGAAAATAAGATTAGAGAGGCCCTGATGAATGTGGAACCAGCACACATGATCAAATAGCAATGGCAGTAAAAAGTAATGTGTTGTTTTGAGTCATAATATTTTGGGTATCCAAAGAGGCATGAGGCAAATTCAAGAGTTAGCTTAAGTTGCTCTTTGGTGTCCTCTTTCTCCCACCCCCCACTAGATTGTGCTTTCCTCTCCCTTCCTTCTCCTTATAGCCTTTCACCAAGTCCATGATGCTGCCTGCCTAGCCTTTTCAGAACCCTTAGCGAGGTATCACTGTTTCTGGAACTCTCTTTGGTTTTCTCTGTCTTCCATGAAATATTCTCATCTTAGTTAAATCTGTGTAATACTCTTTTAAGTTCTCTTTCAGAGTGTCTCATAAATGTCTCAATTTTAGAATTATTTTATCATACTGTAGTTATTTCTATATAATTAATTATTCCCTCAGTAACAATCCTTATCTCTTTTTTTAACCTTAATAAATAGTGGAGGATTACTTATGGTGTTAATGACTGATAAGAATTGTATAATATATACAACCATACATGTATGTATATTCAAATATCATGACCAGTGATGTAAATGTATATATGTTAAGATGCAAATGTATAATATTTGTGATGGCAATTGTCCAAAAGCAGCAAATTTTTAAGAAGAATCTATAAGTCAAGGAACACATCTACTTTTAGTGATGTCAAGTCAAACAAAAGTTGCCAGGATACATTTCTTAAGACATTGAGTAATTCAAAACATGATTCAAGTCTAATCTGATAACTTTTTTCTATAGGAAAAAGATCAATTATAGCTCAACTAAAGTGCCCCTTTTTGTGGCAATAGATTAAACATGTTTTCCTACTACTTTTAAAAAATGTTTCAAATGTGTTATTTAAGGATTTGTTCGTGTATTATATTAAAATGCATATAATTCAAGTTTTAAAACTAAAATATTCACAAAGGACTGCTGTGTATAGATCTTTTTGATTGGAAGGAAATTCTTGTTGTCTCTCAAATTACAACTAATTGGGTAAAACCTTCAAGAAATCTCTAGTAAATGTGAATAAAATATTTTTATTTTAATATTTTATATTTAATATTTTAATAAAATATTATTAAGTTAATATTAAAATGAACTATCTGTATGCAGAAATCTATAGGAAGAATTAAATTATTACATTACAAAATAATTTGATACTTCCATAGATACCATTGAAAATAATAAAAATAATTGGGGAAAGCACTCATGATTAATATTTCATGAAGCAATTTAATGTAAGATTTGTCTATCCTTAAATGCTTGCCATTCATAAACATAAATTAGTACACCTCAAATTTTATCTTTTTTTTACTTGTAAGATGTAACTGGAACCTTGATGTTCAAAGTCTCTGAATCATTATAGTAAAGTGGTGAATTTCTCTTAATGAAAATTCAGCCTTTATGAGATGTCTTAAAATAATACTCATGAAATTCTTATTTTGAATATTAAATATTTAGAAAATTATTTAAAGTCTAATACCTATTTATTATGACTAATGTTATCAGCAAGGAAGGTACAAAAAATATTCAGACCACAGTTAAAGCAGGTACCATATGCAAAATCCTCCCTAGAACTCAATATAGCAAGATCCTTCCCATGGGCTATTTCCTAGAAAGAAAAGCAGTACATTAAGGCAGGAAGAGAGGTTGAAGATTCTATCAGTAATTCAAGGTCAATTGACCCTACCATAATGAAAACACCAGATTTATAGGCCTTAAGAAAAGTTTAATATTTGTTTTAAAGTCCTAATCAAATATTTCCATTGTCTTACTTGCCATGCGAACTTGGAACAAATATGTAGCTCTGTGCGTCAGTTTTCTCAACTGTGAAATGTGGTAAATAACTACTTATTCTATGCCTGTCAATAGCATTATGCCATTTAGTCTGCAAGCTATTTTAAAAAATATCTGGTATGTATATTTCAATAAATATTATTTGTAATTTTTAATAACAGGTTTAGTTTGAAACGTGTCTTTTAATTTTCTCAAATTTTTAACAAAGATAGCCAAGTCATTTATTTATGGCAGTGTAGTTAATAACCACCTCCTCCCTTTTATTAACCTTTACACTTTATAACTTATTTTTCTATTCAGGGCTGCCCTAAACAGAAACTAATAGATGGTATGTTCTAGGCCTACACTCTGTACTGAAGGACCTGACCTGATTTCATCTGATCTCCACCAATATAAGTAGACTTAATGTCAGAAGTAAGAGAACAACTCTCTCAAAATAATAGCTTGTGTCTGTCTTTGTTTGAAAATCTTTCCTTCTGGGATGATATGGAATACAAGTAGACATCTGCTAGTGTTTTCATCTGATCAAAGAAATCAAGTTATGTTTAAAAAAATACTCAGATATTTACAATTAAAAAAATAACTTTTGTAGAGATGGCAATTAAAAACAGTTTGATTTCTAGTAGTGTATTCATTTCTACATTGAAGTAAAGACAATTCTGAATTTATTACACAGTTTTGGATTCATATTCTCTTGAAAAATTCACTAAGAACAAATGAGAAGAGAGAAATTGTTTTTTTAAAAAAAATTCTATGTACATTTAGAAAATTATCATATAGTATATCCAGAAAAATCTGCAAAAAAAAAAAAAAAAAACTCATATTTTTTTTTTTTCTTTTAAAGTCCACTAGTACTGAAAAAGAGCATTGTTTTTCATCATGGATGCCAATAAAGATGAGCGACCAAAGTTGAGAAGCCACAATTTTCACCTTTTTCATGCTTTGATGATGCTAAGCATGACTGTGTTATTTCTTCCAGTCATTGGAACTTATAAACAAAATATTCCACTACTCAAGCTAAGCTACAAAGGTAAATATGTAAATATTTTTACATTCTTCATTAATATTTTTGAATGCCCTCTGTAATTATTGTATTTCTTTTATTAAGAAATGCATATTGACTTCTGTTATGGTTCAGATGTGGTGTCCCCCAAAGCTCACTTATTAGACAATGCAAGAAGTTTTGGAGGAGAAATTATTGCATTATAGACTTAACTTAATCAGTGAATTAATCCCTGATGGCATTAACTGAGTGGTAACTGGGTGCAGGTGGGTTGTGGCTAGAGGAAGTGGTTCATTGGAGGTGTGGCTATGGAGTATTTATTTTGTATCTGGAGAGTGGAGTCTCTCTCTCTCTCTCTCTCTCTCTCTCTCTCTCTCTCTCTCTCTCTCTCCCCTTCCTGTTCATCATGTGAGCTGCTTCCTTCCACCACACTCTTCCACCATGTTCAGCTTCACCTCAAACCCTGAAGAATGGAGACTACCTTCAGTGGACTAAGACCTCTGAAACCGTGAGCCTTTAAATAAACTTTTCTTCCCTAAATCACAGCAGTGAAAAAGCTGACTAAAACAACTTCTAAGAAATGTTTATAGTGTTGGCTCAGTTAATAAGAGTATTAATATAAACACAAAGCCCAATTGTTCATTTTGTGAGGAAAAAGGATGCTAAAGTTTTCGCACACTTTTTAGCCCCATTTGTTCTACAAGTTGTAATCAGTTTTGCATTAAAACAACGTCTAAAAATAGAAAATGTTAACCAATTTCATGTAACTATTATACAAAACTTTTAAAATAGATTTCTTCAGGAAATATTTAATACTCTGTGATAAATTTAAGATCTCAAGCATACATACATATTTTGAAATTAAAAAAGCAGTGACATAGGCATAAAATATAAGGATATAAAAAACAAGTGAAATCTCAGCTAATTGTTTTTAAACATTTGACATAAACAAATAATTTATAAGTATGATAGTTAGTCATTGTGTGGATATGTACATTTGTATGTAGCTTTTCTCCAAGAACTACAACTGTAAAAGTTTTTTAAACTATATGTCAGCAAAATTAAGACAAAATTGTGCTTATCAAAGGCAAGCTATAAAATATTCACAAAATATATCTGAGAAAATGTCTTCTATCCAGAATATATGTACACAGAAACAAATCAATAACAAAATAACAAAAACTGAAACAAATGAATAATAACAAAATTATAAAGTCTAAAATAACTAAACAGACACCACTCACAAAGAAGATGCACAAGTGGCCAATAAACATTTGAAAAGTGCTGGACACCATCAGTCTTTAAGTAAATACCAATAAATATTACAACAAAATAGGACCATATGTAAGTTTTTAAAGAAGTATTGACAATATCATATAGCATCAGTATGTGGAAATATTTTTTGAATTTACAAACATTGTTATTAGGAGTATAAAACTGAAAAGTTTTGTTTCAGTGGTTCCCCTTACAACTAAACATAGACTTGCTATTTAGCTGAAGTTTTAGAACTGATAAAACTAATCAATAGCAAAAGAAAAAAAGGAATCGTGTTGGGGGGATAGCAGAAAAGAATGACCAGCAAAGAGGGGAGCATGAGAAAGAGAAATTTCTGTGATTATGAAAATACTCTATCTTGATAGAGATGTGGATCACTGAAGTATACAGATCTGTCACAACTCATCAATTTTTTCATATGAGAACTGCTTATTTGTATACAAATTTACCTTTTAAAAAATAATCAAAACCACATAGGAGATGCCACATGATAAAAAGTGGTACAGAAAATTTTAATATAAAGATATTAAAAGTAAAAAAGTAAACTACCTGTTTTCTGTAATATAGTGAATATTACAAAAACATCCTACCGATAAATGTGGGCAAATAAAAACAATTAGATTTGCAAATAAAATTTCAAGAATAGATAATATTCACTGAGTATTCATAATAAGCAAAGCATTGGTATAATGGCTGTTGGAGAATTATCTCATTTCATTGTCACCACCACCCTGTGAGGTGGACATTGTCATCCCATTCCAATCTGAGGATACCAGATACTGAGAGACTGACAATTTGCCAAAGCACTTTCTTTCCAACAAAGTTATTTCATGGCTAAAGTCCTGGGCCAGCTCCTGTCTGACCCCTAACCTGTCTCTTATACTGTAGAAATAAGTAATTCACCCATTAGGCTCTTACCTAAAAGATTGAGTAAAGTTACAGAAAATATCATGCTCATATTTAACTAAAACCAATTATGTGATTTTCAGTTGTCAAAATTAAACGGAGTTGAAGAAAACCATGTGCATTCTTTAAGATCACTGGGAGGGGTGAATTAAAAGAGCTTTACTGAGTGTCATAGGATTTTAAGCTCTTTGCTATATTTGTTGGGGAAAAAGAAAGTAAATTGTGACTGTGGTAATTTATCTTTATAATCAAAATTTCATAGAAGAGTGGATTCTAACTATTAACTCAAAGGTAACAAATTAGTAATTTCAAAATAATAACTTGTTTTAATGTATGATTTTGGCCTTCTAATCAATCCCATAAATACTAAGAATCTCAGCCAGGCAAGATGCTCATGCCTGTAATCCCAGTGGCTCTGGAGGCTGAGAGAGGAGAATCTCTAGTTCAAAGCCAGCCTCAACAACAGCAAGGTGCTAAGCAATTCAGTGAAACTCTGTCTCTAAATAGAATACAAAAGTAAGGCTGGGAATATGGTTCAGTGTTCGAGGGCCCCTGGGTTCAATCCCCCCACACACCCAAAAAAAGACTAAGAGTCTCATTTTATTCATCTGTCAAAAAATCTTACTTCTTCTAAGCACCTTTTTCTTCTACAGAAGTAGAACTAGTATACTTTTGGTTAGATTAAATGCAATGAAGTCTATGCTTTTATTGCTACTTATATGTAGTACACATGCCAAATTTATCTTTTTTCCAATGTTTTAGGCCATCTACATATCAAAGCCTGGTCACTAATACTAGACATTGGATACAAGGCAAGAATTCTAGTAATTTCCCAACCAGTACACACATACACAGCCATACTAGCTTCCCTAAGCTGCTACAATTCATTCATTTTTTGATTAAATGCTAATAACAACAGTAGTCTCTTTAGCTAGGAGAATTATTAATAATCCCACCAGCTTTGTGCACTTATCTTTCCAACCACTTTAAAGAACACAGTGTTTTACTTTTGAAAATCACCAATTGTTCAGCACTGTGAAACCCATCCATTTGTAAGAATTCCAAGTTTCTCTGTTCACCTTTCCTATATCCAGACTCTTTAGAAGGAAAATAGCTCAATTCGTGGCATATTACCTTTTAAAAGTATACTTTTCCTGACTGAAAAAAAAAGTTAGACCATAAAATTACTGTTAATTTTGTGTTATGATGAGGACAATTGCTTGTGTAATGTCTTCCCACTTCTGAGACAATAATCACAATTTTCCTTTGGCATTTTCTGCTTTTATCCTGATTATGACTAATGAATTGAGATCAGCAGGCACTACCCTTTTCTTGGGTAGCATTGAGAGTCTAGAAGTTCATGCTTGGGTGTGGTGAGCCGTTCCTATAGACCGTGGCCGCCATTAGAAGATGGCGCCGGCTTCCACTGTGGCCTGTGATAAACAACTCCTTTTTTGGAGAGTTGGCACGTAATCCCTTATCACCCTATGAGAAAGCTCCACATGGCAGCTTTGCATTGGGGCTTGAGATGCTTTATTAAGGCTGGGAGGGGCATCCGGGAGAGAGAAGAAGAAATATCAAGGGCCTGAATAAACTGCTGAAAGAAGATTCCTGAGTTGCGTCTTCCTTGCAGGCACTTGGGTATGTAAATGCTAGCGGGATGTGAAGAAACTCAGCCAAAACGAAAAATTAATTTGGGATTTAAAATAATTTTTTTAAGAGAGAGAGAGAGAGAGAGAGAGAAAGAGAGAGAGAATTTCAATGTTTATTTTTTAGTTTTCAGCAGACACAACATCTTTGTTTGTATGTGGTGTTGAGGATCCAACCTTGGCCGCACGCATGCTAGGTGAGCACGCTACCACTTGAGCCACATCCCCAGCCCAATTTAAACTAATTTTTATAGGTCCAGAAATCTGTATTGTTTTCTTTGGTTTCACCCCTTCTCAGGTGCCATCTACAGAGCAGAATGTAAGATATGAGCAGCCATAGGTACTTGGAACAGCTGCAAGATAATACTGAGGGATTTCTTAAAGGTCAACAGAGTTGCAATAAGCATTTTATCCAAAGAATGCTCTTTGATTAAAGACTTATCTTTGAACCTCTGAATCCACAGGAGCTCATTTGGTTCTATTGTTGTACAAAGAGATTTTCCTTCAGTTCATGTTTTGAATTCTTACATATTTATGCATACTGAGTCTCTTTCCTGAATAATAAGTATGGAATCAGAGGTCAGAATAAACTATATTTTAGATTTTTATATTAGATGATTATTACATATATTTTGCCCTACAAACTAGGATTCTCATAGTGACTTCTATAGAGTTACTACAATAGTAAAATAATTTTTGTGAAATGACCTACTTTAGTCTCATAATAATATAAACTTTATGACAATGATTACTAGGGACCTTAAATGTGTTAGGGATATTTATATACCTATATATCATTGCCCATGTAAAGTTGCTTATTTGGCTAAATGAATAAATAAATAAATAATGAATAAGTAAAAGGCAACTGCAAGAAAAGGAAAGTAACTTATTTAATGGTTTTATGCTCAACCATTCTACAAATTATAGGGATTCACCACTATATACCAGGCATTGTTCTAAGTTTGAGAAAAGTCACACTGTCTCCTTTGAACACACATATATATATATATATATATATTTGCTGGTTTGTTCTGTGAAGGAACAGAACAAACCAGCAAATATCATTTTTAACTGTGGTAAGTGCCATGAAGACTGCAAAGGTGAATGGCTGGATCTACTTATTTTACTCAGACTGTATCACATCTGTGGAGTTTCACAACACTGTGAAAACCTGTGTTTTCATACTCTGAGACATGAGAAATATAAGACTCAGATCCTGAATGATTTGCCCAATAGAGAAACTCTCTCAAAGAGCAGAACTATATCTAGTTCAAGGCACATGATCCTGTCACCTCATCATGCCTTTGAGGGAAATGTTATATACTGAGGAACATCAATTTCAAGACAGATACACACACAAAAAAGCCAAGATTCTACTATCTTTGGCAGCATGTTCTTTTCAAATAACTTCCACTAGTAAGTAATGGTGTTTTGTGTTATCACTGGAAGAAAAACTTGAAGACCCCTGTTAAATTTTTATCTGCTACCTTCTAACTAAGCATTAATTCATTTGATAGAATGGTTCTTTATTTTGTCAGAATTTTCCAAGAAATGAAAAGATAAATCTATATTTTTATAGTTAAAAAATTAATTTAACTGTGAAATGCAGCATGTGTCTCAGCTAGAGATTTCCTGTTTAATTCATCAAGTCTTTTTTAGTTCGACTCTCTAATATTGTGTCTGTTATCTCAACTCAATGATATAGCAGTGAAGTTTCTGAAATCCAACCATCTAGGTCTTAACTATCTTTTTATTAGTTGTGATATATTTGGAAGTTTATTTTCTGTGCTAAAGTTTTATTACTTGTAACATAGCAAATTGGCAATATGCTAGTCGCATACATTGATTTATTCAATTCTAATAAGTTTTTTATAGACTGAAGTCTTCCCTACACAAAAAAGTCTGAAAAATAGTATGTAATTCCTTCTTGGGAATTTACAGTACACATTACCATTACACCTGTTTACTCCTAAAGTACTTTCTATCATCATTAGTTTCCCTCAGGCAAGAACTGCTCATAGATTATGAATTTATTGAGGGTATTTCCCCCTATTTTTACTATTGTGATCTTTTAGTAGCCCTTATAATAAGATTATTGTTGTCCTTGATAAAAGTGGTTTTTTGAGTGGTGACAGCCCTCTTTATGGATTAAAATGAATCACTCAGAAATGATGCAATTCAAAGCAGGTATTTTTGTTGTCAAATCAATATGAAATGACAACCTATGCCAAACATGTCTCCATTAGTACTTAGTGAAGACACATTATCAATCTTAGAGTAAGAATTTATATATAGTGCATACAAAGCAATTCATTGATGGTTTGATTGAAGGGGGATATGCTATGGTTGAATGGACTCACATGGTTTCCCAGACATGTTTTCACTAAAGTGAAGTTCTTGAAGCTAGTCTTTCATGGGCATAAATGTTAAATAATAATTTTATTGTGTAGCAATATTCAACTGTCAATAGTTAATAACAATAGTTCATGTACGCCTACTATATTTCTTGTATTATTCTTGTAACTTGTGGATAGGCTAGCAAACAAAGGAGGCAAAAATCCTTGTCACTATGTAGTTTATATTCTGGTGAGGAAAACAGACCATATATAAGTATATTATTTAGTCAGATGGAAGGTGATAGGTACTATGGAGAAAAATAAATCAGGAAGGGGAGTAGTGAAGGTGGAGTAGTCAATATGGTAGTTAGGGAAAGACTCACTGAGAAAGAGGTGCCTTCACAAATACTTAAAAGATATGTCTGTAGCCAATCATGCAAATATCTGAAAAATTTTTAGCAGAAGCAAAACCAAGTGCAAAGGCTCTGAGGTAAGACAGTGTCTGGAAAGTGTAAGGATTTTAAAGAAGACAATATAGAAAATAGGGAAAGAAGATTGATTAAACAAGGATTTGGCACTTGGCTATTGTTAAAACGTTGACATTTAATGCTATGGGAATTCACTGGAGAATTTTCAAAGTCTGACATGATCTGACTGTCATTGCGATAAGATTATTTTGAATTCTGTGTTGATGATGGGAGGACTGAGAAGGAAAGAGCCAAGAAAGGCTTTGAAATAATCTAGGTGAGAAATGATAGTTTTATGTGTCTGAATGGCAACAGTAGAGGTAGAATATTCAGTAGAGCCAATAGAATATGCCAATGGACTGGAAACAAAGAAAAAGAGAGGGAAAGATGTCAAATATGACTCCATGGGTTTTGGTTTTTTTTTTTGTTTGTTTTATTTAGTTTTGTGTGTGTGTATGTGTGTGTGTGTGTGTGTGTGTGTGTGTGTGTGTAGTTTAAAGACAGAGTTACCAGTTAATTGAAATAGGGAAGAATGGGAAAGAAATAGGTTTGGGGATAGACCAAATGAACATATTTTATTTGGTAAGGATTAGATATCTAAGTGAAATACCACAAAGACATTAAATCTGGAATTCATAGAAATGTCAATGGATATATTAATTTGGTAATCATCGTGTAGAAAATTTTAAATCCATGAGACAATCAAAGGATAGATGAGATGAATTTAGAAGATTAAGTTCTGAGATACTATCAAATGAGAAAATTGGAGAAAGAAGGAAGAAGCAGAGAATTGAATTAAAAAATACTATCCAGGTATGTGGTAAAAAGAAAAGAGGAATCATAGGATAGGAGTTAAATGAAGGAAACAAAAGAAAAGAAATGTCATCATTGCCAAAGTCAGCTGAAATGTCAGGAGAGGTGACAATTGAAATTTACATTGACTTTAACAACGAAGGGATCATTGTTATCATACAAATGACATTGCAAGAAACTTTGCTGAAGTTAAGAAGATAGATAAAATATCTCATATCTATATAAGTCATCATTATCTTTTGGGCGGAATAAAGGAGAACTAGGTTATGAGATACTTTGGTTGTGTCTTTGTCCATGCAAAATTCTGGTAGGGACTTCAAAATGGGCAGAGGTTAAGTAAAGATAATTTGTACTAAGATCAAACTCAGTCAACTATTATTTAGTTGAAAAAGTTATTTTCAAATAGATCTTACATACGGTTGATTTACTATTCTATAAATTTATTTTAATAAGGTATAAGTATTTTGTACAATTTGTTTTATAACTTCACTTGGGTCTTATTAAAGAATGTTCACACTGAGACTCTTTCAGAATGTGTGGCTATTGGGGCTGAGGTTATGGCTCAGTTGGTAGAGTGCATGCACAAGTCCCTGGGTTCAATCCCCAGCACCAAAAAAAAAAAAAAAAAAAAAAAAATCAGAAGGTGTGGCTCTAAATTTAAGGGCAGTGTAAAATAGAATGACCTTCAGTCTTCTTTAACAGAAAATTTGACTAATGTCTGTCTGTATTTTAAAATGAGTAATGTGCAGTGCACATTTTTGTATGAGTCCTTTAAACATGCTACTTTAACTGTATTAATTCAAAAGAGGCATAAATTAGGACTAAAATGTGTTTTTACTTCTAAAGAGGCTTATTAAGGCCACAGTGACACATTCCAGAAAATATGGTACATAATGCAGTGATCCCAAAGGAACATGGAAGTAGAGGAAGCAGTAGACGAGAATTTACCTTGATATATTCAGTAATTAGTAGAGTTATTTGGGAAAAGAATATTGTTTATCTAAATATTAAAATATACAATATAGCTATAATAGGTGAAGGACACAGAATTAAGAGACCTGTATAAGTTTTAGCTACTTTTGGACATGTACTATCTATGCATCATTAGAACAATCACTCGCCCTCTCTAAGTCTAAATTTTCTCATCTGGATATTAGGTTTACCTGGAAATTAGATTCTCCTTGAGAATCAAATTAGGTAGCATATGGGCAAACCTGTCAGTTGTTGTAAAGCACAAAATCAGTATAGTGACAGCTAACTCAAGGATAGTTAAATGTAATGTATTATTAAAGAAAGACACATAATAAAAAATCCAAAGTCTTTGAAAATATGATTTTAATTATATCTAGGCTTCTTGGTCAGAAATTTTATTGCCACAGATAACAGGAAAAATACTTGAGATAAAAGCCTAAATTCCTCATCTTAGCATCTTCTTTCCAAGGTAATCCATATTAAATAAATGTACTTTGCTTCTTTGTATTAAAAAATTGAAGGGAAACTGTTTAAATATATTGTTGGTTTAAACTAAGCAGCTTGCTTATCACTTTAGCAATTTAGGAATAACATCTGTAGGGATGTACAGATTTGACCTATTTAGCATTGTACAGGAAAAACATAAATTGCATAAAAGAACACAACAGGAATTAAATGTTTAAAATAATTGTGATGAGGAAGATGGAACAAATCCCACTCTTGAATTCAAGCAAGTGGAGGAGGAACAGCCAGTTTTTTTTTTTTTATCCTTTCTACTCCATGTTTGGTTCAAGAATCAGAAGCATCAGCACAATCTGGGACCTTGTTAGAAATACAGAAGCTCAAGCCTGTCCTGTGACTTCTTAACTGACAATTTGTGTTTTTCAAAGAAGCCCATTTGACTTGAATGTATGTTAAATCCTGACAAGCACGTTTTGTATCCCTCCTTCCCCCAAGTATGGAGATGACAAGAATTCTTGGCAATGCAAAGCCTTAGAGCCACAGTTGAGTTTCCATGTGGTACATTAATGTCTCTAAATTATTAATAATAACTTTATAATAAATTCTGATTTAGATAGGAGGTAGATAAAACAAGCAAACAAAACACTAGCATGAAACAAAACATTTGTTAAATCCATTAGACTTCTTATGTGAAAGCAATAGTGCTGAGGTGCAGCAATGATTTTGATGTCCTTATCTACAAGGGCTTCTGATCTTTTTAAGGGAGAAAATGAGTTCACAAAATCACAGCAAAAAATGATTAGTGTCATAATGTAAATACAAGGAAATGTTTAAAAGATTTAGGAGGGAAATAGGTATGAAACTGACCTTTGCACATTGGAGGAAACAAAATTTTGAATGAAGTACATGTTGGCATGGGAGGATTTCAATTATGAACTTGACCAAATTGAGCTGAGATTATGGGAAAAATTGAATAGGCAGCATCATGTGATAGGAACCGGTGGGGAGAAGAACAGCAAAATAATTTATGAGTCTGTGACAGTAATTTAGAGAAGTAATTTTCATTTTAGCCTACCTAACAATGAGTAAATACTTGAGGAGGGAGAAGATAAATTTATATGATAGGATCTCTAAGGCTTTAAATTTGGTACAGTGGTGTGAAAGAAATGAATAGAATTGGAATTACTTGAGGGAAAGAAGAATAAGGGCACAAGGAAAAGGAACTAGCAATGATTCTGAGATGTTGAACCTAATGACTGGGTTGTATCACTGAAGTCATTAGAATCAGCAGGAGGAGATGGTTGAAGGGAGAACAATATCTAGCAGGCAACTAGAAATTCTGAACTGAGACTTATGAGAAAGAATGGAGTTTTAGGTATCTGTTTTGAAATAAACAATTTATGGAAAATAAAATGTAAGTGGGAATCATCATTTCGTTGCTTGTACTTTATAAATACTGCCTAAGGCAGAGAATGACATCTTAGGATGTTATTTTTAAAATATATCTCTTAGAGGTATATTTGCAAATTTTAGTGCAAATTCTCTGAGCATCTCTATCAGGATTATGCTTCTTGGACCAGTGATTAGAATAAAAATGTTGGAAAAAAACCCAGAGAAAATATGTACAAATGATTAACATCTTATTCTGAATGAAAAGTCAAACTAATATTTTCCTGAATGTGTGGAAATTAAATTTCAGATCATGTCACAATTTTCCCCAACATGATAAATAACATAGATGCCAAATGTTTTGAAATTGCATAATAATAAGAATGAAGACATGATTTGAACAACGTTTAAGAAAAATAGGAAGCATTTTCAAAGGCTTGGGGAAATAGATTACCTGAGACTTCTCAATCGTGACCAGTCTCACATATGCCTTTGATGGTTATTTTTGTATATATACATTTACCTTTGATTGATGTGAATCGATTTTTTAAATTATACTTGTTCCAAAATGTTATCTTTTGATTTAGTACTCATAACCTTTTGCTCTGCACGTTATTTTCCAGTAATCCTACCCTGAGGAATTACCTGTTCTTGTCACATTTGTCTAGCTCTTGCAGTCAATAGTAGATGTTGTGCTAAGCTATGATTTTCTGGGTTTTTAAAATTTTAAATTTGCATACTTGGCTAAAACAAATCCTCATTCACTTGTGGTATGGTGTTTTTATTTTAAAAATTTCTGAAATTTGAAAAGGGACAATTTCTAAATACATTGATGGGAGCCAAGAAACTAATTGTCAAATAAAAATCCATTTTCCTCATGACTATCTCTCAATCATTCCTGAGGATGTTTATTCTATCATGGCATTGCATTTTGGGAAAATTTTCAGTTATTTATAATACTAGTCTTTTTATATAGGTCAAAAGGAAAATTTATCAGTTATACCAAAGCTTTTGAAAAAATCAGAAATGACTTATTCTTTCTGAACATATTCATTTAAAAGAATTATATTATAAATTATTAATCTCACATGTGATAAATTATATAAAGCATCCACTTTGAAAGCTAGCCAAATAAGAATAAACCTGTGATTTAAAAAATGAAAATGTATAATTACAACTTCCCTACTTCACATCCTGTCCTGGCAGGAACATAGATCCAATGACATAATAGGCTTTATTTGGTTCTAATTTATGTTTCCCTATGTGATATCATCTGATTTATTATTGACACAGTAATGTTCTAGGACCTAATGAATAGAATGATCTCCAACATTCATTGTAGAAGAGTAGAGTTAATTTGATTTTGTTTTTGTTTTTGTTTTTCTTTCTGAATTTGAACTTGCATTTACAGGAACAAAACAAAGTTAAAAATTTTGCCTATGAAAGCATAATGATAATATAATATACACTTGTAATATTGAAGTAGTCTTTGTATGTATTGTAGGTTTAACTAATATTATTTTTGTGATTTGCATTGGTTGATTAGTTACATAGACTAAATATACAAACAGACCTTAATAGACATTTTTGTGTAGGTGGAAGTGAACTATCTTGATAACAAAATCTTTTCACATGACCTCAAGCCTCAGAAAACCTACTGAAGAAGCAAGGCCAATTTAAGATGAATTAATTTGCCCAAAGTAAAATTCAAGGAAGAATCCAAGGCCTTTCCTCAGACCAAAAGCTGAAGAATCAAACACATGTTAAGAGCCATAGAGAGAGATATTAGGGGCTAATTTTCAGTGAGAGATATTAGGGGCTAATTTTCATTTTCGAACAAACAAAGTTTATTCTTTACTCAATTCCTGACCCAAAGCCTGAGAGGCTTTTTATTTGAAATGATTTTGTAGCCAAACATTTCTGAAAATTATGAGAAGAAGCTTTGAAGAAACTCAGAAGGACACTAAGTCAGTATGAGAAGTCCCGGAATTCAGAAATAGAGTAGAAAAGCTGAACTCAGGGGGAAAGCAGGAATAGAAAGATTGAAAGAATTAGAGACAATCTACTTGGAAAACTTTGGAGAGAACATACTAAAGAACTAACTGTATTCAAGAGTCCTCAGATAGCCCTACTGATAAAACTGCTATTTCCTTGAGGAAAAAGACAAATGGGTGGGGCAACAATTTCTGTTGAATGTCCTGATATGTCAGAGAAAGGTGACTGAGTTATCATCTGGATCTATTCTATGTTGTGAACTTTCTCTGCTAAGGAATTCTACTCCTCAGTCTGTAGTAGACTAGAATTTGACATTTTCCAAAGCTGATTCTTTTTTTCTTTAACTTTGTGAATTTGTGCCTTCAACAATCTTGGTTTTCTTTTCTCTGTCTTTCTTTATAATCTCTCAAAGTTACATGTTCTTTGAGGATGAGGGAAGCCATTTTTTAGCTGAGAGAAACTGACAGCTCCACCCAGTTCAGGATTTCTGGCAATAAATGCAGGATTTCAAGGGTATGGGATCTTGTTCATTTAGCAATCAAAAACTGAGGAAGTCTGTGTTGCTTAATCCTAAATTTATTAGATTCAATATGACTAACCACTCCCTTACTTTCTGGGGTGAAGAGGAAGAATGCAGACCATCAGGTAAAATGGTTTTTTTCATAATGAATGAACGATTGTATTAAGGAGCACTGAAAAGGAAATACAAAGAATTCTTTTCACAGCAAATGTTTATTTCAAGTATGAACAGGGATTGCCTGGCCCATAGCCAAACCTTCACCTGGAGGAACACCAGGTCATGAGTGAATAAATTCTTGCCACTGGGCTCCACCACTGAGAGAAAATTGATCATGCAAAAGCTTTGGAACAAATTTGAAACTCACTGAATTAATAGCCTATTTGTTAAATAAGATTATAAATAAGATCTCCCTTTAGCTAGAATTTTTTTGTACTATATTTCTTTTCTTCCCCAAAGTACAGATTACCTGATTTTAGAAGTAAGAGTATCAATCAGTATTAGATAAACTATAGTTTGTTATTTGATATGTTGACATTTATTATTTGATATTGCCATAGAACTCATTTGGTTTATTTATCAACACTTAAAAGATCTGAGAAAGCTAAGGTAGCATTAATTAGTTTTGCCCAAGGAAATATAGATAAGAAGTACTATCCATTTTATTACTAAAGATACTTAATAGTCTACTAATTTAAATACTCTTGTTCTTTGTCACAAGAATATTTTCTTTTTTGTTGGGGATGAACATTTCATCTCCACTGAGCTCTAAGTTCCATGAAGGCAGAAATCTGTCAAACTTATTAGGGTCTTTCCCTCAGAGTACTTGGTGTTCTTAGGGGAATTAGTGTCTCAAAAGTCAAATTTTGTGACAGTAGTGACTCACTTTCTTGTGTTAGAAATGAGAAATTATTTAAAATGTTACTGACTGTACTTGAAAAACAGAAAATTTCTGGTCATTTTTGATAAGATATCAAGAGATGATGATGAAGATTATGGACATTCTCTTTAGAAAAAAAAATGCACATATACAATCATGAAAATGTCATGGTGTTTAAAGGCATTTTGATCCTCAGAATTATCCCTGTGCTCTTTAATGGTTATTGATAATGAATCATGGACATTTTCTGTCATTCTTCCACCAAAATTTATCTTAAACAGTGATTTCCAACTTTAAACAAACAAACAAAAAACCATGTGAACAATTGTATCTTTGATCTTTTTATTTTGGAAGTGATCAGATTGTAGATTTTCTAATAGTGTATTGCTAGAGCAAACATGGGAATTTGAGTAGTTGAGTGATGGAGGGAGATTACAAACTGGAACTGAGGTGATAGGAAAATGTACTGCTGGAAAGAGTAGTTAGAAGGAATGGTTATGGTGAATTAAAACAATTTTGGGTAGATTTAACAGAGAAATAACTCAGGACCTTAGGAGACCAGAACACACAGAGGTAAGTGCTGCTCACATCTCAAAAGGATGGGAATGGTTAACCAACCACCTAATAGGCCTTTTCTGAAAACAACACCTGTGAAGCAGTGTACTTATCCTCTACCCAAGGGGAAAGAAAAGAGTCCTTGTCCAAAAGTCTTGAAAACTATGAGCAATCTTCAAAATCACATGCCTAAGAATTTTTAATCTGGGAGAAAAATATAAAGCTCTGACATTGGCATCCAGCAGAGCCAGCCTCCATTTCTGATTCCTGGAATCCTAAAACACTTTAGGTGTTACAATATAGTCTGTAGAGTTAGCAAATTTTTTACTGGGTTTTGGTTGATGATCCTGTGGAAACAAAAATGACTTTGCTTGGCTTGGCAGGAGTGCAAAAGAGATAAGCTGCACGGGGAAGAGAGAACTTGTTCCAATCCCTGTCCCAAGGTCTTTTCATAATGTGTATGTCAGCCTGAGAAATTTTTATATGTAATGCCTAAGACTAATTATTTAATTTGGCTACAAAGAATTGGCGCAGCATGTTGTAATGGTTTTGATGGGAGCATTGTCACAAGGCAGCATTAAATCATTTGGAAATGATAACAGTCCTGGTAAGTCAATGTTTTTGCAGCTGTTTTTCCTTGTCAAGTTTGTTAGAAACTAAGTGAAATAGAATTGGTTATGGTGGAAAAAAATTAATCAAATGTCTATGTCAACTGCGTATTTGTTTTCCTCATGTATATGTAGAGGGGAAAAGTGAGGTACACATCCCTCTTCCCATTGACATTGCTGTAATTCAGGGACCCACTATGTTTTTGAAATTTCTGGGTAGCCTTCCTGACACTGCCATTTCCCCATCCATATCCATTACAAACACTGCAGCCAGACTTATCTTTCCAATAATCAATTATAGTCTTTGTTACTTGCTTACATAAAAAGATATAGTGGCTCCCACTTACACAGAAAATAAACTCCCCAGTTTGATGTCTTAGGCCCTGGTTATCTGCAAGTTGCCTTTATGTCTAGTCTCACTTCTCACCTCCCCCACATATTCTCCATGTTTCAACACACTGAATTTCTTCAGTTCCACAACTATTCATTAAGTGCTTAATTTGTCTGAAATTCTGAGTGAGGTGCTGGGAATTCAAAGATAACAAGACATGGTCTTCGCTTTGTACAAACACTCAAGAGTAGGAGATATGCAATCAACTCCCTTATCCATATGGAATACTTGACAAAAACCCCAAGTCCCTGAAATTGAGGAAAATACTGAATTCTCTATACTGGTATTTCATTCTAGAGATATACACCTATGATAAACTTTAATTCATAAAACAGGAAGAGTAAAAGATTAACAACAAGTAATAATAGAACAATTATAACAATGCATTGTAATAAAAGTTATGTGACTATGATCTCTTCAAATATCTTTGTACTATACTCCCCTTTCTATTGGTAACAGTGTGAGTTGATGGCCTTGCCCATGTGATGAAATACCATGAAGTGAATGACATAGACATGGGTAAAGATTTATGCTTGCTTCCATGTTGCCTTAGAAATAGAATTGCTTAGCTCTGAGGCTTTCAGTCAGCAAAAATTACATAGAAGGGAATTCCAAGTCCTGATGAAGGCGAGTCAGGGAGTTCCTTGGAATAACCCCACTGCCAATCAATAGAATGGGATTAGGCCATCCAGTGTGAGGGCTGGTGAGGACAGCAGCATATTCCTTTCTCCTGAGTCAGGTTCTCCTTGGTAGTTAAAACTGGCCTCGGTTTCCTGTGGGGAGTAGGCACTCTGCTGCCTCACTCCTCTTTAAGCCCCTTTGCACCTGAGCTGCTTCCTTATCCTTTACAAAGCAGTTTGATAAAGACCTGTCTGTAGGCATGTGTTTCTCTTCCTTGTAACTGTGATTTCTCCCTTCAGCACAGGTGGGTGGATTACTGGCAGGCAAGTATCTCTTTATCTTCTTTTTTGTCAGACCATTAAAGTTTGTAATTTGTAGTGATAAAGTTGTTTTGTCTTAAAATAAATAGTGAGTAGAAGATAATTAAGGTGTTCTTGATACTCATGGGCTTAAGACTCATTTTGATGATGAAGTAGATATTCCTAAGTGATCCCTGGCCATAGACATAAGAGTTGATCTGAATATACCATAAAAATCAGCCTACTTTTTGTGCCAGCTTTCAGTAAATCAAGGCAGAACATAAGAAAGCCAGCAACAAACCAAGATACCTGTGGCCTCTGTTCTTATCCTCCTGCTTAATTTTTGTGCAAAATTTTTTATATATATTTATATATATCTCAGGGAAGTTGGGGAGAGGTAAATAGAACTTCTGGAATCTTATAATGGAAGGAAGACCATGGAATAAAGGAAATACAGGAAAAAAAAGCAACTCCTTTAGATAACACCTTACCCAAATCCTTACAACCTTCTGGGTTTGGAATTCATTAAATAAAGAAAGCAACCTAAGTCCAGAGAGTTCTTCCCAGTTTTATTGCCAATAACTTACATCAGTGTTTTGTGTCCCCTGGCTACACAAATTATGATGCTGTCACTTTTTGAATATAATTGTGATGATTTTTGGTAACCTCAGAAGCCCCTCTCCTTTTTCCCTAATAATGACAATGGATTTTTACTGATCCATCCATTTTTACACATCTGGTCCCCATTTGGCTAAGAACATATTGTGAGATACGGGCTAGGGCAGAGATGGAGGGTAGGGCCTTTTCATGGCCAGCCTAAGAGAGTGCCCTGACTGTGCATGCAGGAAAAGGTTGCCAGGCAATTGCTAAAGGGCAGGAAGCATAGGGCAGCTGTCTCTAGGAACATGCCAGCCCTCATGCTACATACCACAGTCATTCATGATTGAGTCTCTAATCCATAAGATAAAAGCCAGGCTGTTGGAAACCTTCCAGAAGACTATTGCTAACTGAGCTCTTCTAAGCTGCATAGAAGGCAAGAGGCTTTCCAATGGACTAGTTCAAGCCCAAATTCAACAATTGTCCAGCATTACTTCACCAACTATCAGGGATGACCTAATGGAACAGTTAATGGAAGTAGACAGGGTGTGAATCTTAACTCAGGAGTTTGCTATCTATATGATTCTCAACAAGGTCTTAACTAGTCTAAACCTCAGTTATCCCACTTTGTAAATAAGCTAATAGTATATACTGGATAGGACTTAGGGTACTGCCCACTACACAACTCCAGGGGGTGCTGTATGCAAAGATGATAATGGAAATAGAAACAGTAAAAGTTGTGTTATACAAAAATGCTTGTTATAATTGATACATGTAAATAATTTAGCACGATATCTATAATAGTTTTACAAAAAGAATCCAATATCAGTCTCTCAAGAAATCGACTGTGATTTGTTATACTTTTTTGAACCTTGATTGTAAGAAGAAAAATGTTTAGAGGAAAGAACATAGTCTGCAAAGGCCAACAGGTAAAAAAGTGCCTTATTTAGGGAATCAAAAGAATTTCTGCATTCAGGAGCACAGAGATTAGATCATTAAGGATCTTGACCTTACTATTGAGGGGTTTGACCACAGGGCATGAGGCAAAAGAGAGCCAACAAAGAGTTTTAAGTAGAGTCATAGTGTCAGATCTGTTCCTTAGCAAGTTTATTTTGGCTGAAATGTGAAAAATAGAATGATGAATTTGGCAGTGAATTGAAGGAGTGATTAATTATATCAGGCTTGGAGACAGACACAGGTTTGAATCTTTCTTCAGGGTTTACTCTCTCTGTTCACTACTGTTATTTGTTGCAAATATTTAACCTTTTTTCATCCTTATCTGTCTCCAAGCCATTTTAAGTTGCAAGTCTACTAAAAGGATAACTACTCCTTTTTAAATGTTAGCTGTCTGCTCTTTCATTTTTGAATACCTGCTAAGCATTGGGATTGTTTAGAAATCAGATCTCAATATAGTAGGCATGAGCTGGTCTCCTTGTTTCCTCCCATCCCCTACAATCTCTCCACTGAACCAGGAGAGCGCCTGTTCTAAAAGGAAAACCAGATATTACTTTATGATCAGAACCCCCTGGGATTCCTGTCTCTCTCTCCTCATCAAAGCCAGTACCTCAGTGGACTCGGTGGCCCCATGATCCATTCCCTTTGCATTTCCACTCCTGCACAGCCCTTCCTCCACACTGGTTTCTCTGTCGTTCTGTGATGTGCCAAGCACCATTACCATCACCATTACCTTTGTCCTTTGTTGTAATACTCTTCCTGCAGTATCCACAAGGTTTGACCATTTGCTTCCTTCAGGACTTTGCTCCAATGTTTTCTTTATCAGAGAGGCCTTCCTTAACCATCTACTGTAAAATCATGCTGCTGTATGTGTGTATGCATTCACACAAACACACACACACACACACACACAGTCTGTCTTCCTTAGATTGATTCTGCCCTGCCCACACTGTAGCACTTTTTACCACCTGATATTTCATTTATTCCTTTGTTTTCTCCCCATTAGAATGTAAGCTCTAAGAAGACTGAGACTTTGTTTTATTCACTGGTGAATTCTTAGGTCTAGAAGAGAGCCTAGTGAGTCATTCTAAATTTCATATTAAGCACACATAAATTATGGAATAAATGGATGCAAAAGGGAGTTGGAACTGAATGTCCTCTATTTTTCTTGTAGGCCAGTTGAAGGTCATCTTGTTTTAAGCAGGGATCTCACAACCCATCCAAGCCCTGTAATGGCTGAACAAGCAGACACACATTGACCATGAACTCTTGCATGCTTTGTAAATGTGTTTCTTTCATTTGTCAGCCTTTTACCCTCTCCCGGTCTTCTTCAGTATGGGAGAAATACAAAAGAAGGTTATCTTCCAATAGTGATGAGCTACAAGGGGCTTGAGGCCATGGTGGGATCTCTGAGAATCTTCCAGAATGTGCTGACCATGGTGATTCTCCTGGGACCTTGGAGCAGTTTTCAGTGCAAGCCATCAGCAACAAACATAGACAAATGTGGGTGGCTCTCAGGCAGCATGGAGCTATGGGAGCGTCTCACCCAGCTCCTCTTTTACTTTTTCCAGGCCACAGGGCTATATTCTGACTCAGGATGCTTTTCCTATCCATGTGCTATGGATGTCATAACTGGCCTCCCATGAAGCCAGTTACCACCTGATATTTCATTTATTTCTTTGTTTCCTCCCCATAGAATATAAGCTCTGAGAAGACCAAGACTTTCTTTTATTCACTGGTGAATTCTTAGGTCTAGAAGAAAAGGTCCAGATGAGAGTTGTGGACCTTCCTGGACTTTAGCATCCATTCCCTACCCCTTTTACCCCAGTTGCCAAACCTCAGGTCCTGGAAGCTGAGGTGATATGAGATCGGAGCTGAGTTTTGCATGAGCTGGTGGTTGAATTTAGGGCTGTGGTCATTCTGTCCACTACTTTGCTTGCCATTCTCTGTATTCCTCAGTGAGTCTGTTGCCATATCCCTAATTGCCTATAGCCCTTCATATTATATATATATATATATATATATATATATATATATATATATATATATATATATATATATATATACACACACACACACACACACACACACACATATACACTTTGTGGTCACTGTTTCTTTGCCAAATAAGCTGGTTTAGATGGAATCATTGTTCTTGAGCCCACTATAGAACTAATGTATGTTTTGTATGACCATGGAAAGTGTGACACTGGCACACTTTATGGCTGGTAATACAGTTTTCAAAGCCTGCAAGGGTCTTACAGACAACTAGGCCTGGACCTGGTTATCTGTCCTTTCTGTTGGAGACAGCCTGCAGGTTGTAAAGCAGGCTATGTATACAAATAGAAAGGAGTGTTCTTGAAATACCAGGTGCCCAGTTGCTAATATATCTGGAGTTCTGGGTTGCTGAAAATTAGGAGAAAATGTGCTCTCATCAAAACATGCTTTTAAAACCTGTACTTAATGTGTGAAAATATTGCATTACAGTGGAATTTTTTTTTCCTCTTGAGAACAAATACCATTGAGCTTTGATTGCAGGAAAAATGTAGAGATTTCTCTGTTTCTAAGTTTAGAGCCGTAGGGTGTGATTTCTTGAAATACAGTGTAAGTGTACTTCAAAATTTAAGATCATCATCATAATGCCTGGTGTTGGTAGGAGTTTTTCAGAGTCTCAGTTTCAATGCATGAATCTTAATAAAGTGGTTTTCTCAATGAAAAATGTCCTTGAAGACAATGTACTAACCAAAATTTAAAAGAAAAATCTGCTTTAGCAATAAGGAGGTGATCTTTTAATGCTTCAAAAGTTTTGTTTTTCTTTCTTGTTGTCCATTAGTATGCATAAATGTGTGCTTAATAAGGCCAGGCTTAAAATTGAACTTTTCATTTCCAGGAAGTCAGTCATGGGTCTTGATCAGTGAATGGAACTACAAGTAGAAAATTCACAAAAAGAGAGACCAAACTGTAAATTTCACAAAAGATTGCCTAATCACTGATGGAGTCAGATTAATGATGATTCACCAGATATATTGTGATGGTCAAACATACAGAAATTTATTTAAAGGTATTAATCATGCTTTGGATTTGGGTCTAATGGTGTGATTTTTTTTCTACCTTCCCTGCTGCCATCTTCTTTTTACCAATAGGTCAGGACAGTTGGTCGTCTCCCTGTACAACATGCCTTGGTGAAGCCTCTCACCCATGATTCCAATGAGATTTCATCTGTTAGCTCTGATGTCTTTCTTATTTTCCCATATGGACCATATAACTGCTGAGACCAAAATGGAAGGAGGAGAAAATGATACCAGCAAGTGTACTGTCTCATATTACTGCAAGAAAAGGGTGATTTTTGCCTATTTGGGAGCCCCAAGATTATTCTTTCAGCGACAAGATTGCTAGAGCTACTGGGTATTTCGGGGCTATTGTCAGCATGTTTCTGGGAGTCTCTATCATTGTCGACCAGTTGGTGTCCTTTATGGAAGTCATCACATCCCAAGAAAAATAAATAACCATAAAGAAAAACAACAGAAAGACCACCAAGATGACTGTGAGGATCTGGAATGAGACTATGTTCAACCTGACTTTGGCCTTGGGATTTTCTGCTCCCAAGTTTCTGCTTTCAGTTATTGAATTATGTGGCCATAACTTCACTGCAGGAGACCTGGGGCCCAGCACCATCGTGGGAAGTGCTGCCTTCAGCATGTTCATCATCATTGCACTTTGTGTTTATGTGATCCCTGATGGAGAGACAAGGAAGATTCAGCATCTGCATGTGTTCTTTGTGATGGCAGCCTGGAGCATCTTCACCTACACTTGTCATTTCTCCTGGTATTGTGGAGGTCTGGGACGTTTTGCTAACTTTCTTCTTCTTTCCCTTCTCTGTTGTGTTTGCCTGGGTAGCAGATAGGAGGCTTTTGTTTTACAAGTATGTCTACAAGCTATATCAGGCTGGCAAGCAGAGGGAAATGATCACTGAACACCACCAGGGGGACCAGCTATCTTCCAAATTGAAAATTGAAATGGATAGGAAAGTAGTCAACTTTCAGGTTGACAATTTCTTAGATGGCGCTCTGGTTCTGGAGGTCAATGAGAGAGGGACCAAGATGATGAATAGGCTAAGGGAGAAATGGCGAGGATTCTGAAGGAACTGAAGCAGAAACATCCAGAGAACAAAATAGAGCAGTTAATAGAATTAGCCAAATACCAAATCCTAAGTCAGCAGCAAAAAAAGCCAAGCATTTTACCATATTCAAGCTACTTGCCTGATGACCGAACTGGCAACATTTTAAAGAGGCATGCAGTTGACCAAGCGAGGAAGACTGTCAGCATGCATGAGGTCAATATGGAAGTGGCCAAAAGTGACCCATTTAGCAAGGTCTTCTTTGAGCAAGGGACATATCAGTGTCTGGACAACTGTGGTACTGTGGTCCTGACCATTATTTGCAGAAGTGGGGATTTGACCAACTCTGTGTTCATTGACTTCAGAAACAGAGGAGACATGGCCAATGCTGGATCTGATTATGAATTCACTGAAGGAACTGTGGTCCCTGGCGAGACCCAGAAGGAAATCAGAGTTAGCATCATCGATGATGACAGCTTTGAGGATGGTAAAATTTTCCTTGCACACCTCAGCAATGTCAAAGTATCTTCTGAAGCTTCCAAAGATGGCATCGGCATCCTGGAAACCAATCAGTCTCCACTCTTGCTTGCCTTAGATCACCCTCCATGGCCATTGTAACCAGTTTTGATGACAACCATGCTGGCGTCTTTACTTTTGAGGAACCTGTGACTCGTGAATGAGGGCATTGGCATCATGGAGGTGAAGGTATTGAGAACATCTGGAGCTCAAGGAAATGTTGTTATTCCTTATAAAACCATCGAAGAGAGGGCCAGAGGTGGAGGGGAGCCTTTGAGGACACTTGTGGAGAGCTCGAATTCCAGAACAATGAAATCGTGTAAGTTCTTTTTATGTGTTTGTGTGTATGGTTGAGTGAGTGAGTGCATGACTGTGAGAGTATGTGCATAGTTTTAAACCAAATGGCATTAAAGGAACAGAATAATTATTATGGAAGACAACTGTCAAAAGTCCCAGTCTTGCTTGTGTGTCACCTATCAATATGTACTAGACACAGATCTTAATTTGACATTGAGATCTTTTTTACTTTTGTCCTTTTACATATTTGATACACTGTAGACCATGATAAAATGAAGCATATGATGTAAGTTATCAGATCATTTAAGATGGGTTGAAAATTCTGTATTCTATTTAGGATCATACAGTATATATACAGAAAACGAATATTTAACACATCACAAAAGGTTTCTAATTTCATTGCTGAGTACAAATTGGGAAAGCCCAAAAAAGAAACACCTTTAAAAAGAATTTCCTGGATGCTATGACTGAGTGGAACTATTTCTGTGGTTTTCATCTGACATTGTGGTTTTATGACAGTATAATATTTCTGCTTGTATGCTAGTGTTTAATTATGACTTAATGACCAACCCTGCTTCTTCAGTGTTATGCTATTATGAGAGGAACATATATCCATTATTTATTTCCAATTTAATTTTACTTTATGTGATTACATAAACCCTTTTACCCTACTCATATAGTGATGGGGAGAGAAATCAGATTCTGTCCAAGCATCCAAGTTCATGGGGAAGAGGTCAGAGAAAGAAGTAGGGAACAACTTCTCTTCCTATTGGCACTTTACAGTGGTAACTCTGGTATGAAGTGATTTTTCCACTGAGAGATGCCTTTGAGAGATCTATTCCTCCTTCCTTGCCTTAGAGAGGGCTTTGCACTTAATTCACCAGAAGAAGCCAGAGAATTTGACTCAATGACCAGTGTCCAAGAAGGGGTAGGCCTTAAATACAACTAAAATCATCTAGATCAATAATGGTTACTTGTTCTATAAAAATATCTGACTTTTTTATTCACTAAAATTAAATGCAAAAATTTTTAAATGGCAAAGAATTTTATTTATAACTGAGATAGAGTTGTAGCCCTTTTTCTTTCTGGAATTGTAATTTTTAAGATGTATCTTGACTTTAAATAGAATTTTATTATTGGTAAGCATTGTTAATGCTTAACAGGTCCATTGATTACATTCATGTCTTTGTGTGGCTTTAAGATAAGTACAATGTTTCTGTCAAAAGAAATTATCAAAGACATGTTGTTGTGCTGGCTTCTTAGCAGTTTAACCATTACTCTCATTTTTAATGGATCCTTTTTCCTTTGGTGATCATGTCCAGTGCCAGGTTAATATTGTCAGATCCAAGCAAAAAGGAGTTTTTCATGCTGCAATAAAGTTGGCTCTGTAGACTCAAACCAACTTATCTTCAAGGATGATTTTATATTTCTGCCACAGCACAGTTCATCTTAGGGTAGCTTTATTCAAAACCTATCATACATATAGATAAGGGCTCTTCACACAACTGAGCTATATTAACTACTTTGAACAATCTTCTTGTTTGATTGTTTAATACTGTACACACAATCAGAATTTGTGATTCTTTTCATGGTGCCATAAAAATATTTGTACAAAAGCATTGGATTTAAAATTTATCTAATTTTAAGAATCTATTAATCAAAGTAGACAGAAAGTCTAATCTGATCAAAGAGGGAGAGTAAGTGGCAGACCACCTTTATTGATTTCTTTGATTATAAGAATGAGAAAAATTCTCATTTAAAAAATTTCTTTTCAACATAGATCAATTTTTCTAACAAAAAATTAAATTCAAAATAACATTTTAAGTTAAGTGGAACCACAATCTTTATAAATGTATGACAAAACTAAAATAATAACTCTTTGTCTAAGTTAAATTATGTTGCTGTCCCAGCATCTAATAGCTTTTGTCTAAAGTGTATCAACATTTTAGTTTGTAGGTAAAGGTGTTAAGGATTCCTAAACATTTATCTTAATTTTAGGGTAGAAGATATCATTTAAATTTATTAGGATGTCTGTTTCCATTTATTCATATTCTTACATAAATTATTTGAATTATTTCGACCTGACCCTTTTATAATGAAAATATGTATTTCAGAAAGAACACTGATAAAACATATTCTCAGCAAAATATTTTAAAATTATAATGCAAAAGCCCATTTAAATATATAAAATTAACAGCTATCACAAGCTTTTGTGAAAGCACAATCAATGACAAATCCTAAATCCGTGCCAACTAATCTTAACTTTTCAACAACATTCAATTAGGGAATTCAACAAGGAATTCTGTATAAAGTTAACAGCTAATAAAAAACAAATCAGGAATATGTTAATTTGATTTGTGGTTTGGTAGGTGATATCTATAAATTTGAAATGCTGCTAATGATTGTTCTTTAATGGTACTATTTCAGTGGTACTAATTATTACAAAATATTGTTTGTTCTTCCAAACTCTAATATTAACTGTTCTGGAAAATGTTAAGGCCAATTAATTAATGCAGCTACAAATCAAATTTAATTGCTGCCCCCGCGCTGGCACGTGGGTCCCTGGGAGGGGCGCAACGACCTCAGCATCTCAGGCTGCTGGGCCAATGTCCTTGGCTGTGGTGCCTAGCCAGCAGGAGGGGCGCTGGGGGCAGACAAAGCAGCTAAAGAATGGGGGCCTAGCCATTAGAGGTCCCCAGCACACAGACCCGCACTGCCCAGATCCTTGGCTGGCCTAGAGTTTGCAGAGTGAGAACTGGGACATGGACCTCTGGTAGGTGTAGATGAATGTCTGCTTCTTCCTTCCTGTCCTGCCTGCCTTTGTCCCTTCTACTCACAGCTCTGAGCTCTGGAGGCAGTGTGACGCTAACCCAGGATGTGCTGACCAGGGGCCAGTGCGCCTGGTGGGAGGCCCCTTCCTGGCCCTGGAGGCTGCTGGCTGTGGCTGGCTGTGCCTGGCTGTGCCTTAGCAGGCTCACCTGCTTCTCCTGCTTCTCATTTGGCAGTGGTTCCTCTGTCCTGTGTTGAGCACCAAGACGTGCTTCTCAAAGGACACAGGAGGCGATGGGCCTGGATTGCTTCTGCTTTGCAGGGTGTCCCACTGCTGTGAGGTATCCTGTGTGCATCTGGGACATGCAGGAGGTGCTGTCGAGGTGGTGGGGACCCTGTCTTCAAGACCTGCAGCCAGTCTCCCCTATTCGTCCCCACGGCCAGGCACATGGCAGCAGAGCCCCAGGTGGAGCACTCACAGGAGCAGCCCGAGAGATGGAATGGCTGTGAAAAGGTGATGGTGATGCACGCTCACAGGGGCACTCAGACCAGCTCTCCATTGACCTGAGACACTAGCATGAGGAATGAGCTGGGGTAGTTATGGTCGGTGGTGGAAGACAACTAGGACACTAGTCCCAGAGGAGAAGGTGATTGTGTTTCTGATGACATAAGTTTCAAAATACAGGAGGAAGAAGATGATCCAGTTCCAAGCCACTGTTTGGAAGCGGTGGACTTTCAGAGTGAGCAGGAGGATGTGAGGAGCAGGTGGAGGGCCAGGCTGGTGGCGCCTCAGGGAGGATGGCTATGGGGCTCTGTTCCCCCAGTACAGCAGCAGGCAGCACAGCGTGGCCATGGAATCCCTAACCCAGAGCCTCCTCTCCAGTTGCCACATCAGCTCCAGGAAGATATCTCCAGCATGGAAGCATTTCTTCATCTCCCTCTGGGACAGGCTAAGGCAATATGTAGGCACTGCATGCAAGACTTCAGCAGGGACAAGAATGAGAAGGACCTGAGCACCAGCTGCCTCATGAGGCACATGAGGCCTGCGCACCCCACCAAGCTAGTGCAGGAGAACTGAAGTGTGTCCCTGGGCTCCTCCTTGCTGTCACCCTTGCTCCTGCTTCAACCACAGCCTGCAGAGATCGGGGACGTGGGCTCCACGCTCTCGCCCATCAGACTTGCCCAGAAGATGGCAGCTACAATCCCATTCCCTGACCACATGCAGGAAGAGCCCATGTCTGTGGTCTCTTCTGAGGTCTCTGATGTATTGGTCACTGGAAGTACAGCAGAGACGAGGCCCAGGCAGGGTCTTCCCCCACCTTGCCATGCTCCACTACTAGGGGACAACAGAGGGCATGGGGGAAAGAAGCCTTTGCCTTCCCAGGAGCACGGGGGCCAGAAGGAGGTTGGCCATCTGGAAACACTTCTACCTGTCCCCACTTGGTAGCTCCAAGGCCTTCTGCATGCACTGCATGAGTTCAGCAGGGGTAAGAATGGAAAGACCTGGGCACCAAGTGCTCATCCAGCACATGTGGAGAGCGCAAGTCTCCATCATGCTGCAGGAAAACGGGGGATGGCTTGGGTATCCCCCTTCGGTACCCCACACCTCCCCACCCTGCTGCCCACCCTGTTGCCTACAGAGGGGGAACCTGGATCGTCCTCTCCAGGAAAGCTGGTCCAACAGTGCCCCTCGACCTCCTCGTCCGCAGACAGTCTGGCTGAGGACCTGCCTAGGGATGCACTCTCAGGGATGTGTCTGTTCTGTCATCCTCCGAGGATGTGGGCGAGTCCTCTATTGGCGTCTCTCCTAAGAAGCAGCAGACCAGCAGGTAGAGCCCAAGGAGATGTGAGCCTGGTGCTGTCTTCCAGCAGAATAAAAAGGTCATGAAGAGGCTGAAGTCGGAGGTCTGGTACCACTTCTCATTGGCCCCCATGGACAGTCTGAAGGCCCTGTGCCTGTACTGTGACTGCATCATCAGTGGGGGGAAGAAGAGGGATATGGGCACCAGCTGTTTGATGCAACATCTGTACAGATGCCACCCTGAGGTGGTCGGGGCCAAGAAGAGCTTCCTGGGTGCCAGTTTGGCGAACTCTCTAGCTGCCACTTTGGCTTCTGCAGAAAGCTCCTCTAAGATGCCTGGCTTGCTAGCAGTGGTCAGGAGGAACCACCAAGCGGTGTTTCCCATCAGCAGCAAGAAGACCTCAAGCTGTGGAACCACTTCTCCATTTGCTCTGTGGACTCCACCAAGGTGGTGTGTCTGCACTGCAGCTGGACCATCAGCAGGGGCAAGAAGCCCACCAACCTGGGCTCCAGCTGCCTCCTGAGGTACCTGCAGAGGTTCCAGTATGTACTCAAGGCAGAGGTCCACCCCAAAACCACCCTATCCAGCTCTCCAGGTGTCCAGGGGCCACTAAACACAGAGTTGTTGGGCAGGGCCTCCTTCGATGACCCCAGTGAGAAGTTTTATGACTCTCACCCAATTGCCAAAAAAAAAATCACCAGTCTGATAGCAGACATGATCGCACTTGACCTCCAGCCATACTCCTTCGTGGGTAACAGTTGGTTTGTTCAGGCTGCTCAAATACTAGAAACCTCAGTAATCTTTGTACTCCCCTTCCTACTTCTTCAGGACAGCTATCCCGGGCATGTATGACAATGTGAAGCAGATGATTCTGACAGCAGCTCAAGGAGGCCGACAGCAGTGTGGTCCACTTCACATTGATGAGTACCCAGACCCGTGAGTACCTGACAGTCACTGCCCACGCGTTCTTGGCCTGCCCATACTGAGAGGACCACCACTGATCAGCACTTTTGGACGCATTGCAGATTGACTGTGTCTATGGCGGTGGCAGCATCCAGAAGCAGCTAGAGTGCTGGTGAGAAGCCTGGGTGTAGGTCCATCGGCCTGCAAACGGGCATCATGGTCACCGACAACCGGAGCATTGCAAGATTCTGACCGAGGCAGAGCACTCGAGCGTGCCCTGCTTCAGCCACACGGTGGACCTGATCATAAGTGAGGCCATCAAGAGCCAGAGGATGGTGCAGAGCCTGCTGAGCAACTCCCAGAAGCTGTGTGAGCGGCTCCAGCACTCCCCAAGCGCCAGGGAGAAGCTGGCCACACTGCAGCGGGAGTAAGAGCTGCAGCAGCACTGCCTCGTCCAGAATGTGCAGTCCAGGTGGAGCAAGTCCCTGCACATGCTGGAGTGGCTGCTGGAGCAGAAGAGGGCCATTAAGAAGATGTCCATCGAGTGCAACTTCAGAGAGCTGATCAGCTGCTACCAGTGGGAAGTCATGCAGTCCATGTGTCATGTGCTGAGGCCCTTAGAAGCCACCAGCCTGGAGATGAGTACCTACATGTCCACTCTAAGCCAGATCATCCCCATGATCCACATCCTCAGCAAGAAGGTTAAGATGCTCTTTGGGGAGAAGATAGGCATTGACATTATGATGATGTCGCTGAAGGAAGTCATGGTGAGCCACCTGTCCGCCACCCTCCATGACCCGCTGCTGGAACTGCGATACAAAGCCTCCCTGTTCACAGAGGAGGAGGTGGAGCAGTACAGGCAGGATCTAATCAGGGAGCTAGAAATATTGAATTCTACCTCAGAGGGCACAGCCGCCTCCAATGGCTGTGACTCAGGGCTGGGTCTAGAGACTGGTGGAGAAGAAAGCCTGTGGTCACTGGTGGCCAAGGTGGAGAGGAGAGACAGGTAGGAGAGGCTGCCCAAAGACATGGTGCTCCCCTACCTGGAGGAGGAGGTATTGGAGCACAGCTGCGACCTGCTTGCCTACTGGAACCTCAAGTGGTCGTCCTGGCCTGGACTGCCCACTTGGGCCACCAGATTTTGGGGTGGTCCCCCAAGTACCATCCCTTTGGAAAAGCTGTTCAGCACACTGAAGGAGAATGGCAGCTTTGGCCAGCCCCAGCTCACGATGAAGCATTTTGAAAATCTTATATTTTTGAAAGTGAATCTTCCCTTGATATACTTTCATTATTGAACTCACGACAGAGTTGCCAGACCAGAGATGCTCTCTGCAGTGCTGGCTGGCTGTTGTACCAGGGCTGTGACCCTCCCAATGGGGACATGTGAGACATCAGGCCAGATCTGGGGCCACTTGCCGGCCCACACTGCAAGGTAACCTCACAGATGTCTTACTCCTGTCGAGCCAGGTAGCAGGGGTTGAGGAGTCCACTGGAAGCAGCCTGTCTCCTCAGTTATGAAGTGGGTGATCAGGTTTTAATTTATAACTGCAACATCTTTTTAAAGTTAGGGGTCAGAAATTTGTTTTATTAGAATGGAGACAAGATGTAAACAACTCTATCCTGTTTATTCAGTTGTGTTAAAACCATGAATCAGGTATTGTATTTTAGTTAAATATTGCTTTAATTGCAACAAAACCACTTTTGTGGCTGTGAAATGAAACTTGTAAATAGGAGGTGGAGCTAAAGCCATCCTGACTAAGCAGTTTTAACTGCAGGTTCTAAAGTGTGTCTAGGAATGGAGAGAATATCCTGGAAGCAGACTGTTTATCACAGAGACGAAGTGTTTGAAAACAAAACTGTACTTGTCACAGAGCTTGCAGTTGTGGTTCACGGTTGCAGGCATGTTCCATTTCAAGTCTTTGCATTCAGGGTTGCACAGTCCATTCATTCACTCAGAGGTTCCAGACTGTCCTGAGTCCTTGAGATGGGAGTCCCTTGTGTCCCTGCTGAGGATTCAGCTGGTGCAGAGCAGGGCATTGCAACAGGGGGCCCATTGCCTGCATCTGGCGCCTCTGACCCAGTATTCTGAGCAGTGGAGCTCTGTGTGCACTGACCCAGGTTCTGGGACCACGGCCCTGGGCCCTGGGCCCTGGGCCCTGGAGGCAGTAGTGACCGATGGGGGTGTCTGGAAGGCTACAGTGGTAAGACTAGCCTTAGGCATTTAGAATTTTTTTTTTTTAAACAATAGGAAAGATTCAGCCATCACCTGGGTATTTTAGAATCCCAAGAACATCCCAATGAAATTCTCAGTTGTCAGATTCTTTTAACAATATCTTCAAAGTTTTTTCTTTAACATCTGAAAAAGGTTCATGTTTTAATTTCAGATCATTAAGTGTTGTGGGTGAGACAACTTGCCCATCTGCCATGTCCTCTTAGGAAGTTGTTGTTCTGTTCAAATACTGTACCTATGTTTACTCTAAATTCGAGTAGACTGTGCTTTAGTGAATTTATAAATGATGGATTCAGTTTCTGAAATTAAACTTTTTATTTGCAATCTCCAAAAAAATTAAATTACTTAGAGGTCAATAATGATATCATTTAGGAAGATAATTGGAAAAAAAATGAGCATTTACTATGATATATTTAAAACAGAGAGTTGAGAAAACTATGTAAGTTGGAAAATTTATATGACATATTGCTTAGCAAATCAGTTTACTACAGGCTTCCTGTAACAGAATAATGTATTAAACAACATGTCTGCCCAAAATTAATTTTAACAAGTGTTACATTTTCAGGTATGGTTTTTACTTCATTAACTCTAAGAGATGTAATATGCAAGGCATCTATCTCAACAAATAGAGCTTTCTTACACTGAATATTTATATACTTTTTTGAACAAAAGACTAAAAAGAAATAAAATTTCAGTGTAAATCCTATAAAATTATTATTATATTATTGCCATTATTATTATTATTACATTCCATGGGAAAGAAATACTGGTTTTGGCTGTTTATAACCAGGGTTCATCTCTTGCTGCACAGAATTCTAAGGAACAAATACCTAGCTATATGATATGGCATGTAGCTTTATAATATGGTACAATAAGACCACCAGATACAAATAAAGTAAAATTTGAAGTGATTAGAACAGAAGAACAATTGTGCATTGCGAAAAATCAGGAATAATGAAAAATACTATGGAAATTATCATTAGAAAAGAAAAGCTATTAGTACATAGTGTCTTGAATCTAGCATATTCAGGATTTATTCTATAGTAATAGAGTTTCTTTTAGACTATTAAAATGATTTATACTGGCATAGAACTTTCCTAAGTAATGTGCTAATGTAGGAAATTTGTTTGGAATAATTTTAGCATTTCAATGGATTTCTGCTTTAGTGAGTTATCTTTCAGACAAGAATATTTATCTCTTTTTGAGCCAAAACACATGTAGTATCATCTGAAAACCTAAATTATAACTACATGATGTTTTTGTAAATTCCTATGCTTTCTGAATGCATAACTATTATAAAAATAAGACAGGGTAGGAGCTAAAAACATTTATGAGTTATATAAAAATGTTATAATTTAGTATTGCCTGGAGACCAAGTTGATTATGTACAGAAAGGTTCTTTACCATGTCAACCAGATTTCCATTTATGCTGTTGTAATCTCACTTTTCTAGTGCTAATTACAGTTTGAGGTTATAATATAGTTACATAAAGGAATTCATCTTAGCCAATGAAGAAATTTCTTAGTGTAGGCACATTGAAGTGTTTAAATCCTGGTCTACTTTCTGAGTCATCATCCAAGGCCATCACACAGGGTTGATTGCTTCCCTTGTTCAGGACTTGAATTTAAAAATCAATATCAGTTCCTATTTAATCAGCTACTGATGAGTGACTAACACTGGGCTAATATTATGAGGGAAATCAAAAGAAATATGTTCCTCATACTTAAAGTGGGAGATATATTTTGTAAGTATAAACATCATTATGAAGACATTGTGCAGGGGATATAGGAAGCCTTAATATTGGACAAAACATTTGCATTTATTTTTGGAGGACAGACAGCATAACTGGAAAGAAAGATGGGATGTGCATTTTAAGAAGGTGTCCTATCTTGGAAAACATAGGAGCATGGACAATTTCAATAAAGAGGATCATTATAAAAATCAATGACTTAGCCACAATTCATTTCCTTTTGTGCAGTTTTAAATCATTATGAATGAGTTTAAATCAATCTGACATGTCCCTTAAAGGGTCTTTGTTTGTGGAACCCTTTGGGGGTATAATATGTAGAAACAAAATTTAGAACCACTACTATTAGATGACCAAGAACTTTCTCAAGTGCTCTCTTTTTAAATTTTTTTGGTGCTGGGGATTTAACCCCCAGCGTTTTTTAATATTTTATTTAGAGACAAGGTCTCACTAAGTTGCTTAGGGCCTTGTTAAAATGCTGAGGCTAGCTTTGAACTCACCATGCTCTTGCCTTAGCCTCCAGAGCCCCTGGTGAATGCCACCATACCTGCTGTCAAGTGCTCTTTTATACATTTAATATGGTGATAACCCAAGGAAGTAAGTAGCATTGAAGATGAAAAAAGTGATCTCAGAGATCTAAGAAGTTATGAATCCAGAATTTGAACACCTATTTGACTTCAAAGATGTGCATGTGCTTCTCTGTGCCACATTACTTCTTGAAGCTTCTAAAAAAATTGACAATTTTTCTAGTAAACTGCTGTCAGTATTTTGTTTTTTGTGTATTAGTCCTTGGCCTCTAGGAATGGTTTTTATTTACTTTAATCTAGTAGCCTCATGAATAGTCCTTCCATTCTGCCACCCACTCACCCTCTATTCTCAGAGTTACCAGTGTACTGCCACTGTCTTAAAAAAAACCTGAACAGATTTTACACTAAATTTTGATGTGGGAAGAGATTCTCTTTGCATTTTTTTTCCTGAGAACACCAGTAACCCAGGGCAGGTGATTTAAAGATACTGTATTTACTTCTTTTGAATGGAGCTACCTTAAGGATATAATACCTATGAGAGAGTTATTTAGTGTCATTTTGCTGCTGTGTCTTTATTAGCTGAGGTATGAAAAATTGCCTGTGGACAACATTGTAATATTGTAATCATGGGTACCTCCTATAAAATATTCATGTGACTTTCTGTTATGGCTACTGAAGTCCCATCATTTGAGATTCATTCTTTGAGGTAGGAAAGCTGTTTGTCCCTTAATAAAAGGTAAATGCCATGAGAATCTTAAGTTTCCTTGCAACAGTGGAGTAGAAGTTGTTCTGGGGCAGGAGCCAGGAAAGGATGAAAATTCAACCAATGTAAGGTGGGTCAGCTGCATAGGAGATAATCTTACAACTGCTTTGGGTAAACCAGGTAGGAGGCTGAAGTGACCTTCAGTGCAAGGTGCTAAGTAGGCAGAACTTTTGTTTTCTTTTTCCATACTTTTTATTAGTGCATTATAGTTGTACATAATAATAAAATTTGTTGTTGCATATCTGCACATGCACACAATATAACAATAAGTTGGGCAAATATCATTCCCCAGTATTTCCCCTTTCCCTCCCTCTGGTCCTTTTCGTCTACTGATCTCCCTTTGATTTTCATTAGAGTCTACCACTTTACCTTTTTCCACTCTAGCTTCCACATATAAGAGAAAATATACGACCCTTGACCTTCTGAGTTTGACTTATTTCACTTAACATTATGTTCCATCCATTTTCCCGCAAAAGATATCATTTCATTTTTCTTTATGGCTGAATAAAACTCCATTGTGGATATACATTCTGTTTTCTTTACTCACTCGTCCATTGATGGACACCTAAGCTGGTTTCATAGTTTGGCTGCTGTGAATTGTGCATGGGTAAGATAGGACTTTTTCTACTGACTTTTCATAGGGCCTCACAGATTCTGCCTTATAGTCAGGAAGTCCAGAAGGACCTGGGAGGAAAAGAAAGCAGTCAACAATATGGACAGGAGTACATGAAAGTTCCTTTCCTTTCTCTCCTGGTTCTACCTGCTGTCTGCATAATACCCATCTATTTGCCAAAGGTTGAGCCAGCCAGGCCTCTTTCTTCCCATGGGCCTATACAGGTGTCTTACTATAGAGCCAAGCAGAATAAACAATTCATTTTCATTTCCTCAGGGATCTAGATGACATTTTCTTTCCTTCTTACAGTCTCCACAGGGTTAGTTAAGGCAGTAGGCATTGGACTCTTTAGTGGCAGCTAAAGATATGGAGGCAAGTGGCAATAAACAGCCAAAAGCAGAATTTTGGTTCCTTGCTTATTAATATTGATAGAGTTTGCTGCTTTTTTTTTTTAGGTTTAAGAATGAGAGTTTGGAGGATTCTGGGTACCCTGAAACTAAGGTTGACACTCAAAAATCAGGCCACCCCATTTTCCAATCTTAGACTACCTGAAAATAGAGACTCTGCACCCAAGTTTGAACTCTGTCTCTGTGCTCTCCTGTCATTAAGTTACTTCATCTTGGAATCAGTTTTCTTATCTGCAAAATGAGGACAATATTGGTGATGGTGGAGGTGATGGTAGTGGAAGAGAAGATGGTGGTAGTGTTGATGATGAAGATGAAAGTGGTGGTGGTAATGATGATGGTAGTGATGGTTTGGGATATGTTGGTTGTAGTAGAAATGGTAGTAATGGTTATGAGATGGAGGTGGTATTGGTGATGGTGAAGTGAAGGTGGTGGTCATGGATTTTGATATGATTGTGGTGGGGGGAGTGAGGGAGTAATAGTGAGTGCTAGATAATGGTGAGGCAAAGATAATGGTGATCGTAGTTTTGGACATGATGATGTGAGTGAGTTCAAAGGGTGAGAAGATATGTATTATATTGTCATACATCGACAGTGATATGTGAGTGAGTTCAAAGGGTGAGAAGACATGTATTAAAATGCCATGTGGAATTATGATGATGACAATATTTGTATAGTAGGAAGATCTCACATTATTTTCTCATATCTGTATTTGGAAGTAAACATCTGCCAAATTTTCTTCCTTTCTGTAATGCATACATTAACTCTAGGTTGACTATATGGGCCTCTTGATAGTTCCAATGTAGAAAGTTTTTAATATAAAACAAGTCAGATTACTTTCAGTGTGATTATAGTACTGGATGTTGGCTTCAATCTATCTTGACCAATAACAATTCAAATTGAAATGTTTTGCTGGTATTTTCTAAGTCAAGATAATTTAATATTCTGATGGTCTGAATTTTTCATTATATCATGCATCTCATAGGAATACTATAAAAACATAACAAGTCATCTCTAATATTTTTTATTTGCATAAAGCTTTAGTGAGAAGAAGCACCTGTTCTACCCTTTGCCCCATGATTATTGGGAAGTTAAATTAGAAAGTTTTTATATATTAGGCATTCTCTGATATTTGCTTCCAGAGGTTACCTCCTTCTTTTTTCTCTGTTCTTTCTTTCCTTTGCCCTCCCCTTTCCTCCTCCCACTCTAAGTTAATGGTTGCTTTAATTAACCACACTATTTTTAAAATTTTATAATTATGTTATTATTATTTACCAGTGATTTAATCCAGGGTGCTTAACCACTGGACAACATCCCTGGCCCCTTTTATGTTTTATTTTGAGACAGGGTCTTGCTAAGTTGCTTAGGGCCTCTCTAAGTTGCTGAGGCTGTCTTTGTACTTGTGATCCTCCTGCCTCAGCCTCTCAAGCCATTGGATTACAGGCTTGTGCCTTTGCACCCAGCACACTATTTTTTAAGTAGTTCATGAAACTCCATTTTCAGTGGCATGGTCATGGGCCATATGGAATAACACCATTAATAAATAGGCAGTTATGAGATTGAAAGCAAAGCAGAAGCAAGATGACCATATACACATGAGTATACCCTCACTACTTCTTCCACCTTTTAGACTGATAATAGTGTATCCTTTAGTACTGGAATGCATAATTTTCACTGTATTTTGAACAATAAGACTTCTATAGTAATTATTTCCCCAAACTTGAGTATCCTATTTCTCTTATTCCTTTTACTCTCTAGCCTCATGATATGCCAGCATCTGCAACTTTTTTCTCTTCAGCAGACTGAAGAGTAGGTGGGATTTATGTGGTAAGAGTTTGGGTGACTATATACACTCTCTTGATAAACGGAAGCACAGGTGTGATGTTTTGTGTGCATGTTTCTAAAGATTTGTAAATTCAGAAACCTTTGGGGTTCAAATTTATTTCTGACCAGCAGCTTTATTTCAACAATTTTCAAGCATGAAATTTTTTTCTGGACAAAGGGCCTAAAATTCCATTATTTTTTTTACTATAAAGCAGGGCAGAAACTCTCCCAGTGTGTGTTTCTGAAACCCAAATCTGCATGTATTTTTCTTGTTTGAAAAAAATTCAAAATATATCCCTTTAGCAAAATATGTTGGGGTGGTATTTGAGACAACAAATAGACTTTCAACTAAATATAAGAAATGTAACAGAAATATGAGAAATTATATCCCATCTGATTCAAATGTATGATATGTCAAGGTCATTGTACTGTCATATGTAACTAATTAAAACAAATAAAAAAAATTTAAAAAAGTTCCAACACCAAAAAAAAAAAAAGAAGAAGAAGAAATGTACCAATACGACCATTGCAGGAAAATCTTTTCCCTCTGAGGAAAGTAACTTATATTCTCTTTTTTTTTTCCCCCCTGGGGATTGAACCCAGGGATGGTTAATCACTGAGCCCATCCAAGCCCTTTTCATTTTTTTATTTTGAGACACGGTCTCACTAAGTTGCTTAGGGCCTCATTAATTTGCTGAGGCTGGCCTTGAATTTGCTATTCTTCTGCCTCAGCCTCCCTAGTTGCTAGGTATGCATCACTGCACCCAGCAAGTACTTGTATTCTTGACTCAGGGTCTCAAAGATATAAATGACTATGAAAAAGCATAATTTTACAGGCCTTTCTTAAATTGATGTATTCATGATAATATCAAAATGATGCTTAAATGTAATCATTAACTCTGATTTCAAGCATATAATGTTTTCTTTCATTCTTGGGTAGTTGTAGATTAGTCATCAAGAAAATGTTTTCCTTTATGATTCTAAGACTATGAATTATTCCTTATATTAATATCTTTTAATTTAATGCTGCTGTTAAAATTTGCTCCAATATCAAATCTTTCAGCATAGCAGAATAAGTTGGTCATGTCCAAGAAATAATTTGTATGCTAAAACTTGTTCAAGCTCATGAATTTTAAATATCTACATTAGTGCCACTTCAAAATATAGGCCTTGGGTAGTAGCTCACACTTTTATGAGTGTGGAGGCATGCTTCAATGTGCAGTGGCTTGTTAAGTAAAAGCTGTCATTGTAGTTTTAGTTCCTTCAGCTGGGCCATGTAACTTCTTACTCCACTTCTTCCCAAAGTCATCCTGTTTTACCCAGATTCAGGCTATTGGACTGTTTTATTGTGTTCCTTGTGTCAGAACGTGTTCAGAGAAGGCTTTCATCCACTAATGATTGACAAGTGAGAAAGCTGTAGAGAAGCAGGTTAAAATTCATGAATTTACTTTATCTTCATAGTCTAAGGTTAATATTCCCTATTAAATGTCAGTGAATCTGCAAATATAGGATCATCTTAAACTTATGAAAAGTTATATTTTAAAATATATTTTAGAGTCCCCAGCCAGTGATGTTGCATTGAACCGAGCTCAGAGGAGACGAGGGGCACCCGCGCTGCTGTCCCCACCTCATGCACCCTGCACCTCCCTTCCAGGGCAGCCACTAGGAAACAGCCCTCCTGCCTCTCCCAGTGCTGTCCCAGGCTAGCTGGGAAGCGAGCCCACAAGTTTGGGCGCTCGCAGGCGGCAGGCTCCTGGCACTCTGCGTCCCTGGAGGGGCGGCCGCTCCAGGCTTGGCATCCTGGGCGCACTTGGCCATGGATTCTCAGGTGCAGCGGCGGCTGCGTGTTGGCCCCTGCCTCCTCCTGCTACTGTCTCTGGACTACTGCTGCCTCTGCAGTGCCTTCAACCTAGATGTGAACAGTTCTGCAGAGTACTCTGGCACAGAAGGAAGTTACTTGGCTTAAGTGGTGGATTTCTTCATGCCCAGCGCCTTCTTCCAGGATGTTTTTTTCTGGTGGAATCTCCCTAAGCAAATACTACCCAGCTCGTGGTTGTAGAAGGAAGGCAAGTCCTCAAATGTGACTGGTCTTCTAGCCACCAGTGCCAACCAACTGAATTTGATGCAACAGACAATAGAGATTATGCCAAGGATGATCCATAAGAGTTTAAATCCCACCAGTGGTTTGGAGCATCTGTGAGGTCAAAACAGGATAAATTTTTGGCCTGTTCTCCCTTGTACCACTGGAGGACTGAGCTGAAACAGGAGAGAGAGCCTGGGTTGGAATTTGCTTTCTTCAAGATGGAAGTAAGACTGTTGAGTATGCTCCATGCAAGTTAAAAAATATTGATGCTGATGGACAGGGATTTTTTTCAAGGAGGATTCAGCATTGATTTTATTAAAGCTGACAGAGTACATCTTGGTGGCCCTGGTAGTTTTTATTAACAATGTCAGCTCATCTTGGATCAAGTGGCAGAAATCTTATCTAAATATGACCCCAATGTTCATAGCATCAAGTATAATAATCAGCCACTCAGACTCCACAAGCAATTTTGATGACAGTTAGTTGGGTTACTCAGTGGTTGTCAGAGGTTTCAATGGTGATGGCATAAATGACTTTGTTTCAGGAGTTCCAAAAGCAGCAAGGACTCTGGGAGTGGTTTATTTTTATGATGGGAAAAACATGTCTTCCTTGCACAATTTTACTGGTGAGCAGATGGCTGCATATTTCAGATTTTCTGTAGCTGCCACTGACATTAATAGGGATGATTATGCAGATGTTTTTTGAGGCTCTGATGGCACACTCCAAATGGTGGGGTAGGTCTCTGTGTCTCTGAAGAAAGCATCAGGAAAATTCCATACTACAAAGCTGAATGGGTTTGAGGTCTTGGTACAGTTTGGTAGTGCCATAGCTCCTTTGGGAGATCTGGACCAGGATGGCGTCAATGATATTGCAATCGCTGCTCCAAATGGGGGTGAAGATAAAAAAGGAATTGTTTATATCTTCAATAGAAGATCAACAGGCTTGAACACGGTGCCATCTCATCCTTGAAGGGCAGTGGGCTGCACAGAGGATGCCGCCAAGCTTTGGCTATTCCATGAAGGAAGCCACAGACAGAGACAAGAATGCATATCCAGACTTCATTGTAAGAGCATTTTGTGTAGATGGAGCTGTCTTATACAGGACCAGACCTGTTATCACCACAAATGCTGGCCTTCAAGTATACCCTAGCATTTAAAAGCAAGACAATAAAACCTGCCCATTGCCTGGGACAACTCTCAAAGTTTCCTGTTTTAATGTCAGGTTCTGCTTAAAGGAAGATGGCAAAGGAGCATTTCCAAGAAAACTTAACTTCCAGATGGAGCTTCTTTTGTATATACTCAAGCAAAAAGGATTAATTCAGCAAGAACTGTTTCTCCATAACAGGCTTTTTAACTGGATAATTGACCTGAATACTCAACCAGTTGCATTTAATTCTGTGGTAATGATCCTGGAATCATGTTATACATGAAAGTTTAACAAGGATGTTTTAGTATTGGATTCCATGTTGAAAATAAAGCATATAAAATCCTTTAAAAGCTGAGCATGGTGATGCACACCTATAATCCCAGTGGCTTAGGAGGCTGAGGCAGGTGGATCATGAGTTTGATGCCAGTCTCAGCAAAAGCAAGGCACTAAGAAACTCAGTAAGACCCTGACTCTAAATAAAATACAAAATAGGGCTGGGGATATTGCTTAGTGGTTGAGTACCCCTGATTTCAATCCCCAGTACCCCTAAAAAGTAAATTTTCAAAATCCTTTAAAAACTATCCAATGAAGATATTCCTTTAAAAACAAGGTGTCCTTTGCTAAATGTATACATAACAAGTAAGTCTGTTAGAAAAATCTCTTGTGTTGCAGACTCTGCAGTCTTTAAATTCCCTAGTGTGATTGAAAATGAAAACAAAAAAAAAAATCAATAGAAAAGGAAATGCTGGCAATATTTTGAGTCATTTCTGTCTTGAATTCATCCTAGGTAAAGATACTGGTATATGAGTTTATGCTGGTCTATAACTTCCTTAGACTTTCTGTATTTTGTTTGTTTGCTGTGTCTTATCATTGTTAATTAACTGATTGAGCATTCATTCTATCTCTAAATTTCTTTGAAATATCAAGTATGCCTTGTATCCACCATGTTGCAAACACAGCCTCAATTAATTTACCAAAACAGAACCTTTGGTGATAGCTGCCCAAGGCAGAGCACTCTCCACGGAAGACTTATTGGTCTGGAATTACCTTTCTCTCTTACACTGATGAAACTAGGTTTGGTAGATAAGAAAGATGAAAATGTAAGGGGCTGCTTTTTAGAGGGTAATGATGGGCTTTTTTGAAAAGGGCTAGCCTATATGTTTGGTGGCTCAACTCTTTAAAAAATACCTCCTTAAACGTATATCATCTCTGATCCTTCACAAAGCAGTTGATATGATTATCACTACATGAATGATTGGTTTCTACAAGGATCCTCCGTGTGAATCAGGCTAGGCAGGGGAGGATTATTGTCCTTATTGTCTCTGCTACCACTTTGGTTCACCCTGAATGCTGAATTTGGATTATAACTTTCTAAATGATTTATTTACCCACTTTTTTCTTTTATAAACCTATTCATAGCCCGATTAGTATCCCTTGCTGTATTCAGTCTCCCTTGTGCAAAATTTACACTATAAATTAAAAATTATTCACACATACACATAAGCAAACATACACCCCAGCATACCCTTAGGCCTTCTCCATATCCAAATTATATTAATTCATTCCATACTTTCTTTAAAGTTTGCCTATTCAGCTGAGCTGGAAGTAACTTCTCTCATTTTCTGTATGACTTTTATGAACTCTATCTATAATTTAACATTTTTATTCTGAAGGTTTATTTTGTTTGTTTTTTGTTTTTTTTTTTTAATTTTTTATTGTGGGTTGTTCAAAACATTACAAATTTCTTGACATATCATATTCCACACTTTGATTCAAGTGGGTTATGAACTCCCACTGAAGGTTTATTTTGAATCTTCAACAAATTTTGGGGGCCCCCAAGGTTATTCTGTGTTTCACATTGGGTCAGGCAAGGACTCTGTGCATAAACAGACAAATACCTCTCTCTGGGATATCTTGGGAAGAGTCCATGAATGTATTAGCTATATCAAGTTGCCTCTCAATTCATTTGATGCACACTCATTTGGAGATATGTGAAAGAGAATGCTTAACCCTAATTTTTTAGGAGATCTGGGGCTCAGATAACGAAGGATGGAATGTACAGATACATACTAAGGACCCCATGCCACTGGTCATTGATCCTTACCCTAATGTTTTATCTACATTATTTTTTGTGTGTGTGGGTAGGGAAAAATGGGAATTCCAGGTTCCAGATCTTTTATTTTTTTTTAGGTTTTTCAATATTTTATTATGGCACACAAGAGAGAGATGGACAATGGACTTACTTCAACCAAGTGTTCCTCAAACCAACCAGCAGTTTCCATTTGGCTAATTGTTTAACATGTATTTTGCATCTGTCTGAGAATTACCACATGCATCATCCCATCAGCATCAATAGGAAGAGCTTGGTTTCTGAGGAGACTCCTAATCTTTATCCAGGCTGAAATGCCGAGAGCCTTCTTGGTACCATCCATATCATGATAGAAAAAGAAATATTTTACCTATTTGCTTAGTCACATATGTTTGACTAGATACAGTGCAAAGAAATCAAATAACTTTAAATGTAGACCACTTTGGTTTCAAGTGAAATCCATAACATTTAAAGGCCTAAAAAACAGATATTGAGCAAAATTGGCTAACAAAGCAATTGCTCAGAAGCAGAGCAGAAAATAGTCAATAAATTTCATCTCTATTCCACATCAAATGGAAGTGCAAGAGTCTTCATAAACTTAAGGTGCATGTTGACAGATGGGATGTACATTCAATGAAACTTCCAACCAGATACTCTTATCACTGGAATCTAAGAATTTCCCAATTAAGACATGCAGAACAATGCCAATGTAACATACAAATACATTATCTCCCCTCTAAGTGACTGATAACAATTTCATTATTGGTATCTGTAGTTTGTAAAGGGTTTAAAACTGTGTGGCATTAAATATTGTCTATTTGAGGCAATAGAAGGAAGCTAACACCACACTGAATCATGAGCTCAGGATTTCAGGCAACATATTTCCAGTGGCAAATGACCTTTGGTATTCTTTCTTCTCCCTAAATTACATGCCAATTTAAAAAATTATTCCTCTTGACTATATCACATGCTCAGATTTCAACTTCTGACCATGATAATCAGATGAAAAATGTTAATAATGACAAACATGTAGAATTCCTATTCTACCCATATTGTGTTATTACATACTAGTTTACAATGAAAGATCTACTTGTCACATATTTTCAGAATTGTCTCCTAGGAACCATTCTTCACATAATATGGTACACATATGGGGCAAAGTATATTGTTACTTATGGACTCTTACTTACTCATGTTTAGTACCAATAAAATTTTTGAGAGAAAAGATTTTATTATAGCACTAAGAATTTCCAATTAAAGAAGAAAAAATATTTTAGTTGTTTAAATTTTGATTTTACACAAAAGATATTATAGATCAATAGTCCACTTGTTTGTTAGGGTCTGTAAACAAGTCTGGATGGTGCCTGGCAAAATGCCAGAGGGATTGGTTTGTGAAGGAACACCAGCGAGTCATTAAGTGTGGAGATTCCTTATTGGTTGACTGATGTATCTAGTTTATGCTAATTAGATAAGCTGTGTGGAATGTATAAATACTGCTCCTGTCCTGCAATAAACGGCTCCCACTCCTGCTGTATCAAGGTACACAAGTTGCTCGTCACCCCCCCTGGTTATTTTGCTGCAGCCGGACTGCGGCAGATGGTGGCCCATTATGGGGAGCCCCGGGACACTCGGGGGTAAGTGATGAAAAAAAAAGCTGCCGGTCCATAGATAGGACGGGAGCAATCTGCTGGTCCCTAGGCAGATAGGGCGAGAGGAAAAATGGCCATTTCGAGAAAATGGAGAAGATTGATACAGTATGTTTGTGTCTTGTTTTGTCTCAGTGTATTGTATTGTCTTTATGATGAAAATATGGAAGGGGTGAGAAGTAAATTACTAAGGGAAGGAGGCACTCCAGTGGAACCAAGAATAGTTAGGGCATGTGTTGATGGAAGCCCAGGAACTCTAGTCAGAAAGAAAAAGAAAGTTCAGAAGAAGAAAGATTATCAGGAAAAAAGTTGCAGTGAAAGGCTATTACTAAATACTTTTCATTACTGGAGGGTGCATTAATCGGTGCGGTGGCGGCTGCCACGTGCGCGAGCTGGTCATGGCGCAGCAAGGGCTTTCCAAGCAGCGGCAACCGGCTCTTCCCTGCCCCCAGCCCGGGGAGCGGGATGCCACTGCGGAGAGCCCAAATCCAAACCTGTGCCCGGAAGCAGTTTGAGACCAGAACTCTCCCCAGGGCCATCTGGGGCTGCCCAGGACGCTACAACCAGCAAAAGACGCTACCAGCATCCCTGATGTTTGATCATTTCCAAGGCCAGTAACTACAATGGTTCTCCCACACCTGGAAGCTAATGAGTAATGAGCACTATTAAGGCTTATTTCAAATGTAAAAAACCTTGAGATAATGTACTAAATTGTTCAGAAAGTTGTTTTCTTAGCGCCTGCTGGAATACTACAGGATTTTCTTTAGCCATCCGGAGTTCCTGCCTTCATCCCAGTGCCGGCGAAGACCAAGGTGGAAGAATGTCCAGTGTTGCTGAAAACCGGACGAGACTTCGGCTGAGGAACGGAGGAGACTTCTAATCAAGCTAGCTGCCTGCAGAACTTACCTGGACTATGATTTAAGCTAGCTGCCTGCAGAACTTACCTGGACTGTGATTTACCTGGACTGTGAGTTAATCTATTGAGACACTGCTTTACCTGGACTGAGACAACAAACTGTAATCTACAACAAATTGTAACTCGGTATCTTTGCTAATGGTGTCATTGCTGGTATAATTTTTCCAAGGGCTTCTTGCATGGAGCCATCAATTTGCTTGGTATTGTGACATTGTGTATCCTCCCCTTCTGCTTGTAGCAGATTATTTATGGTGTTTGTGTAAAAACCACTATGGTCGTTATTTAAATCAAACAAAAGGGGGAAATGTTAGGGTCTGTAAACAAGTCTGGATGGTGCCTGGCAAAATGCCAGAGGGAGTGGTTTGTGAAGGAACACCAGGGAGCCATTAAGTGTGGAGATTCCTTATTGGTTGACTGATGTATCTAGTTTATGCTAATTAGATAAGCTGTGTGGAATGTATAAATACTGCTCCTGTCCTGCAATAAACGGCTCTCACTCCTGCTGTATCAACATACAGAAGTTATTCGTCACCCCCCGGTTATTTTGCTGCAGCCAGACTGAGGCACTTGTTTATGGTTTATATCATGCCATCATTGAGATATCTTAATTATGTCAACAACCACAACAAGAAATGTGTCATTCAATGTAACTTTATTTACTATTTGTTGCACATAAAGGTCTTTAATTTCTAACTACCATAGGTTCAAACGACTATTTTTCCATGAAGTCTGACCTTGACATTAGTGAATTCATTTATTCATGTTGTGTTTTTATGGTAAACCTCTGAATGATTCACATTGCCATAGATCCTGAACTCATAAGCGTGGACCATGCACAGGCTAGCAGCAAGCCAGAAAGCCACTTGGCAAGCCAAAGGATACTCTGCATAAGGAGAAAATTCATAGCACAACATTAAATGTCCAATCGAAGTCATCTTAGAATTATACATATATTGATTTCTTAATTTATATAAGGTCTGGAACTCCACTGGTTTGTTTGTGATGAGGTTGACCTGATTTCAGGAGAATTTTTCCTGGAATAATTAAGGAAAGGGTGCTCGATGGATCTTTCTTCTTAGTTGCTTGTTCCTCCCCAGCACTTTCATCTTTCTTCTCATCCTCTTCGGCTCCTTTGGTTTCTTCTTCTTCACCTTCACCTCCTCCTTCTTCTTCCTCTTTTGCTTCTTCAATTCTTTCTTGGCAGTTTCTTCCTCTCAGGCTCCCTCCTCTTCCTCTGCCTCTCCTTCTCCTCCTCTTCAGCTTCCCCTTCAGAGAGTGGCTTGTCCTTGGCTTCCTAGGCTTTGGCAGCCTCCATGGTCTCCTCCAGCTCTATCTGTTCTTCCTGGACGTGGCTGGTGTAGCTAAGAGGGGGAAGAAGCGGGCAGACATCAAGTAGGAGCCGGTCTGCAGACTTCCTTTTCCATAGGTAGATCAGCTAAAGAGCTGGGAGCTTTGGGAGTAGCTACTGGTTAGTTGCCCACGCAGGTGAAACTGAGCCGGGTCTCTGCCTTCCAAGAGATTACTCTAAACTGCAATCTTGATATCCAAAGCCATCTTCACGTGGAGGAGTCTGGGTATTCTTTTAGGTAAGGTGCCATTTCTCTCTTTGTGGTTCTCAGTTCATTTTCTACTTTGTTGATTGTGTCCTGCATAGCACTGATGTCGGCGTTCTGCTTGTCCTCTAGCTCCTGCAGCTGCTTCAAACGGGATTTGTCCATAGCCCAGCACGCTTCAATCTCCAGGGTCTTGGCCTTGAGCAAGCGACAGCTCTCGTCGCCTCTTGTCACCTCTTTCTTAGTGGCGTGCACTGCGTGGGTGCTCTTGGCTGTGCTCTCAGGCAGCATGGTGAACTGGCTCTTGCACTCTTGGGCACTTTGCATGTTCTTGGAGGCCAGCTTCTCATATTGCCTGCGAATGTCCTTGAGCACTGTGGAGAGGTCGGGCTTGGAGGACACGTCCATCTCCAGCGAGATCTGTGCTTACTGAATCTGCATCTGCAACTCTGCGATCTCCTCTTCTTGCACTTTTTTTCAGAAAAGCAATTTCGTCCATCAGGCTGGTGATAGGCTTTTCGAGATCAGCTCAGCGAGGGCCATCGCCGCCTCATCTGCGCCTTTGCGCGCCCGCATCAGCCAGCCTTTGGTCCCAGCACCTCCTTTTCATAGTGCTCTTGCAAGGTTGCGCAGTCTTCCCCAGCCTTTCGCGTTTTCCCTGGTGAGCCTGCTTCTCCGTGGTAGCAGTCTTCCGCTGCCAGGCGCAAGTTGTGAATCTCCTGCTCCTACAGCGCCTGGAAGCGGGACGGCTTAGAGTGCTTCTGGCGCAGCACCAGCAGCTCCGCTTTCAGCACCTTGTTCTGCTGCTCCAGCTCTTGCACGCGCTCGAGGAAGCTGGCAAAGTGGTCGTTGAGGTCCTAGAGCTGCGCCTTCTCCTGAGTGCGGATGGACTTGAGGTCATTGCTAATGGCGGTTACCTGGCTCAGGTCTAGGTTTTTCAGACTGTGCATCAAAGAGCCAGAACTGCAGGAGCAGCTGTGGCGCACGGGGAGCTAGGAGACAGGCGCCAAATAGCTGGCTTACGCGGAGCACTCGGTGCTGTAGCCGCTGCTCTCGATAGAGTTGTGAGCCCAGGGCATCTCCACAAAGCGCCGCTTGCAGGAGGTAAGTAGTAAGGCTCTTCTCTAAGGAACTCAGGGTGGCGGTTGGTACCCCCCTGGCCCGAGGCGGAGATGGGGGCCTGGAGAGGAGGAAAGGCAGGGGAGGAAAGGGAAAGATGAATTGCTGTGTGCCTGGGTTCCAGATCATACTATGCACTTTTGGTTAAGACTCAAATTCTCCGAGCCTTCTTTTTCTTATGCATAAGTTGGATAAATTAACACCTATTTCATTTTTTTGGGTTGTCAAATCTAGATTTGACATTGTGATTTTGGAAAAAGTATTTTCTCTGTAAGCCTTAATTTCTTAATTTATAAAAATAGGAACAATTATAGTATCTCATAAAATTGTAGTAAGGATAAGGAAGGTCTTGGCACATAGGACATATCCAGTCTTAGCTCTTATCTATTATGATGTCACAAGATGTTTGAATGTAGGTAATGTAAGTTGTGTTAAATAATATTGCATTTAATCATATCATAGCTATTTACATTTCAGAATGTAAGTAGCTAAAAGATGAGTTAATAACATTGTGATCTTTTTACAATTGAACATTCAGTTTTTTACTTTAACCACTTTCTTGTGGTGATTCATGTGTGTCATGGCCTATGTTAAATTTCAGTGATATTTTTATTTGGATAAATTGTATTTGGCTTCCTATTTCTGTCAGATGATAGGAAAATAATGAAATAATAGTGTGAGAATTTGACCAAAGTAAACCTGAAAGCCATCAACTGGATATTTTGTTAGAAATGTAATAATGAGATAAAAATGTGAATTATCTTGAAATTCAGAGTGACTTCATTCTTTGGTTGAATAATACTGATATCTGCAGTTTTCCTTTTGATGATAAAAGTGTATGAGAGGTAAGCATTTTTCTTTACATGAACAATATTTGGGTTTTACATAATAATAGCTCTTTTAGTTTAAAATTGTTCCCCAATATATTTATTGCTGTTTTACTATTCTTAAACTTTATTAATAGGGTATCTTGTTATCATAAATTATTTCTTCTCTATTAACATTATTTTAAATCCTGTACTCTCTTTTATCTGATTTTTATTTGAAAATATATGTTAGTTATAAATGTTAATAGTTATATATTAGTTATAAATGTAAATAGCTATGATATTATTAAATGCAATATTATTTAACACAAAATATATTTAGCATATTTTTATGAATCTTTATGGATAGAAACCTATGGACCTGTACAGTATTTCTGGGAATTAATTGTATTCCTATGAGGTGATAAAAGTATCATTAGTTTATTATTAAGAACAGAAATATGAAGGTTGAACAGCTATTTAGTGCAAAATTATTATGGAGGAATGTGTCCTAAGAAGTTCAAACACTGATGTGCATTTTATATTTTACAAGCTTGTAGACAAGCTATTTAAACCCATACAAAATTTTTGTTAAATAAGGAAAAGTGACTTAGGTGTGGTTTGGGTAAAGCCCATCTTCTTAGATTAATTTTTTTTTTTTTATCATTGTGGCTGTCATTGCCCACAATAGGGATTCAAGTACAGCATCAGCAACTCATGTTAACAGTGTGTTCCCTATCCTTCTATACCAAGCTAGAGAAAGGTATTAGAAAGGTTTCAGATAACATTGATTAAATTAGTGTGCACCTATGATTTCACTAATACTTTTCTAGGAGGCTAATAATCCAATCTTTGCTCTTGTACTTAAGAGCAAAAAAAAAAACTAATTCAGCAGAAAATATTTTGCCATATCAAGTGTATTTATTAATGAAATCTAATTGGCCTGTCACTGATTGATCTTTGAGACAAAATCCAAAGGCCATCTGTCAGTGTAATTGCTGTATTATTAAGTGCATCTGTACATGTTTATATTGTAAAATTACATATTCTTATATACTCTTAAGATTTGAAAAATTAACAATCTGAATTTTCTCTAATATCTTTATATTCTTAATTTTCTTATTCTAGTACCTGACCTCCTAAAGCTAGAATAATGCAGAACATCTGTATTTATTCATCAGTGATAGAAGGCTGAAGGAAGATGGTAATGAAAGAAAAAACAAATTTCCTCAGCATAAGCTTTTCCAGTTACTGCTAAATGTGTAGCTGCCTTACATTTTTAAAGCATGACTAAAGCAGATACTACATTTTTCACAATTGTACAAATTAACAATGTACGCTATCTTTACCATATGATTTGACTTTGAATATGTCTTGACATGTTGCTGTTCCTTTAACATTCCTTAGATGGCACAAAATGGAAAATATTTTTTTCTGAACAAAAACATGAACAAAGTATTCTTTGTAAAGTATGCAAGTCAAATATGTAGTTGTGAAGCAAGCCATCATATGCAACCATTATCTGGTCATAATTTTCGTTTTGGAAAATATACATTTTTAACAGATGCTGTCACTGAATATAAAGCAAAAGGGAAAATCAGGAAAAAAAAGATTTATTTTTTCCCTTCCACAACAGTTATACAAAAATGCTTTACTATTTATTGCAGGTAGATCATATGCATTTGAATTAATTATCAATGTACTATTGCCAGGCTTATGATGAAAAACTGTGATTATATTTTACTATTTACTACATATTATTTTATCATTGCCAACTAATGTTAGAACTATTTAAACATTTAAACATTCACTGGCATGATATTTAGAATTTTTTATATACTGGGTTGGTGGTGATTGACTTATCCCCATCACACTGAAACTTCCACTCTTCTTCCACTTTGTCCTCTCTTGGAAAAAATTAGGTTAGAAGCCCATGACTATAATTCTTTCCAGCAGTACCATCTGGTTCCTTGGCACTAGAAGTTATATTGGTTCTTTGTGGTTGCTATTGAATTTGTCATATTGTTAGACAACATATAGGGTGTTCTTGCTATATTATCCTAATTTTCTTTCAAGTAATTATTATTATTTAGAGAATCTTATTTTGCTATTTCTGAGAGCATAGCAGGATTTTATTGTGACAAGTTTTCATATCCAAACAAGTTGTATGTCAGTCTGGAGATTCTTTACCCTGTATTATTTTTTTTCTCCGTTTGAAGAGAGACTAAAGTTAACCATGAAGGTTTACTATTTCATTTAAAGCCTGTGTGTCCTTTTAAGAATCATTAAAATGTATATTTAAAATCCTATTATTACTACCATCATGTCCAAATTGTGAATATTTAGAAATCTCTATCAGTGGCTCAGATAACCTTCTAAAATCCAGCAATACTTTATCTGTGTTTAAAGATAACTACCTGCGTGAATATTGTTTTATTTTGTAGATGAGGTGGTTCTACTGTCACGTCTAATAACACTTAGAAACAATTTAAAAGTAGAATTGTGGAAAGTTCATTGGAATTTCAATAATCAAAAAGAAATTCCCAAGCACATATTTCTACAAACTTCAGCAGTTTTTTTTTTTTATCTTACATTGTCAAATTGATACTTTTGATGAAAGCAAAATTATTTGGCCCACTTTTTTCTAAAGTAAAGATCATAAACAAAAATAATTTCTTAAGCTCTTAAAAAATCTGCATAGAAAGCAGATAACTTTCACAAATATTTATTTTATCATATTTTATTTGATTTATTTTTTATTTATATATGATAACAGAATGCATTACAATTCTTATTAAATATATAGAGCACAATTTTTCATATCTCTAATTGTATACATAGTATATTCATACCAATTCATGTCTTCATACCTGTACTTTGGATAATAATGAACATCACATTCCACCATCATTTATAACCCCATGCCCCCTCCCTTCCCTTCCAACTGCTGGCCCCTATCTAGAGTTCGTCTATTCCTCCCATGTTCCCTCTCTTTATCCTACTATGAATCAGCCTCCTTATATCAGAGAAAATATTCGGCATTTGGTTTGAGGGATTGACTAACGCCAGTTAGCATTATTTTCTCTAACGCCATGCATTTTCCTGCAGATGCCATGATTTTGTTCTCTTTTATTGTTGAGTAATATTCCATTGTGTATATATGCCACATTTTTTTTTATCCATTCAGCTACTGAAGGGCATTTATGTTGGCTCCACAATTTAGCTATTGTGAATTGCGCTGCTATAAACATTGATGTGGCTGTGTAGTATGCTCTTTTTAAGTCCTTTGGGTATAGACCGAGGAGAGGGATAGCTAGGTCAAATGGTGGTTCCACTCCCAATTTTCCAAGAAATCTCCATACTGCTTTCCATATTGGCTGCACCAATTTGCAGTCCCACCAGCAGTGTATGAGTGTACCTTTTTCCCCACATCCTCACCAACACTTATTGTTGTTTGTGTGAATAATAGCTGCTATTCTGACTGGAGTGAGATGAAATCTTAGAGTGGTTTTGATTTGCACTTCTCTAATTGCTAGTGATGATTAACATTTTTTTTAGATATTTGTTGACTGATTGTATATCATCTTCTGAGAAGTTTCTTTTCAGTCCTTGGCCCATTTGTTGATTGGGTTATTTGTTTTTTTAGTGCTTACCTTTTTGAGTTCTTTATACACCCTAGTTTGTGTCCATCCCATTTATTGATTCTTGATTTTAATTCTTGCACCACAGGAGTCTTGTTAAGGAAGTTGGGTTCTAATCCCACATGATGGAGATTAGGGCCTACTTTCTCTTCTTGTAGACACAGAGTCTCTGGTTGTATTGCTAAATCCTTGATCCATTTTCAATTGAGTTTTGTGCATGGTGAGAGATAGGGGTTTGATTTCATTTTGTTGTATATGGATTTCCATTTTTCCAGCACCATTTATTGAAGAGGCTATCTTTTCACCAGTGCATGTTTTCAGCACCTTTGTCTAATATAAGATAATTGTAGTTTTGTGGGTTAGTCCCTGTGTCCTCTATTCTGTACATTGGTCTACCAGTCTGTTTTGCTGCAAATACCATGCTGTTTTTGTTACTATTGCTCTGTAGTATTGTTTAAAGTCTGGTATACTGATGCCATGTGCTTCACTCTTCCTGCTTAGGGTTGCTTTAGCTATTCTGGGTCTCTTATTTTTCCAGATGAATTTCAAGACTTCATGGTGTTTTTAACTCCTTTGGGTATAGACCGAGGAGAGGGATAGCTAGGTCAAATGGTGCTTTTTCTATTTCTATGAGGAATGCCATTTGGATTTTGATCAGAATTGCATTAAATCTGTATAGTGCTTTTGGTAGTATGGTCATTTTGATAATATTAATTCTGTCTATCCAAGAGAAGGTAGATCTTTCTATCTTCTAAGGTCTTCTTTGATTTCTTTGTTGAGGATTCTGCATTTTTCATTGTATAGATCTTTCACCTCTTTCATTAAGTTGATTCTCAAGTATGTTTTTGTTTTTTGAGGTTATTGTAAATAAGGTAGTTTTCCTCAGTTCCTTCTCAGAGGATTTGTCACTGATATACAGAAATGCCTTTGATTTATGGGTGTTGATTTTATATCCTGCTACTTTGCTGAATTCTTTTACTAGTCCTAGATGTTTTCTGGTGGAGTTTTGGGGTCTTCTAGGTATAGAGTCATATTGTCAGAAAATAGTGCTAATTTAAATTCTTCTTTTCCTATACATATCCCTTTGATTTCTTTCGTCTGTCTAATCACTCTGGCCAGTGATTCAAGATCTATGTTGAATAGAAGTGGTGAAAGAGGGCATCCCTGTCTTGTTCCAGTTTTTAGAGGGAATGTCTTTAATTATTCTCTATTTAGAATGATGTTGGCCTGAGGCTTAGCATAGATAGTCTTTATGATGATGAGATATGCTCCTGCTTTCCCTAGTTTTTCTAGTGTTTTGAACATAAAGGGTTCTGTATTTTGTCAAATGCTTTTTTCTGCATCTATTTAGATGATCATATGATTCTTATCTTTGAGTCTATTGATGTGATGAATTACATTTATTGATTTCCTTATGTTGAACCAACCTTGCATCCCTGGGATAAATCCCACTTGATCAGGTGTACAATCCTGTTGATATGTTTTTGTATTCAATTTGCCAGAATTTTATTGAGAATTTTTGCATCTATGTTCATTAGAGATATTGGTCTGAAGTTTTCTTTCCTTGATGTGTCTTTGTCTGGTTTTGGGATCAGGGTGATATTGGCCTCATAGAATGAGTTTGGAAGTGCTACTCTTTTTCTATTTCCTAAAATAAATTGTAGAGTATTGGTATTAGTTCTTCTTTAAAGATCTTGTAGAACTCAGCTGTGTATCTATCCTTTCCTGGATTTTTCTTGGTTGGTAAGCTTCTGATGGTGTCTTCTATTTCATCTCCTGGTCTGTTTAAATTGTGTATCACTTGGTCTGTTTAAATTGTGTATATCTTCCTGATTCAATCTGGGCAAATTGCATGAGTTAAGAAATTCGTCAATGCCTTTAATGTCTTCTATTTTATTGGAGTATAAGTTTTCAAAATAATTTCTAACTATCCTTGGTATTTCTGTAGTATCTTCTGTGATATTACCTTTTTCATCATGTATGCTGGATATTTGAGTTTTCTCTCTCCTTCTCTTCATTAGTGTAGCTACTAAAAAGTTTCTTATCAGCAAAAGAAACAATCTGTAAGGTGAACAGAGAGCCTACATCCTTGGAACAAATTTTTACCCCTTATACATCAGATAGAGCACTAATCTCTTGGGTATATAAAGAACTCAAAAAGCTAAACACCAAAAAAAAAAAAAAAACAAAAAAACAAATAACCCAATCAACAAATGGGCCAAGAACCTGAACAAACACTTCTCAGAAGAGAATACACAATAAATTAAAAAAATATATGAAAAAATGTTCATCATCTCTAGCAATTAGAGAAATACAAATCAAAACTACTCTAAGATATCATCTCACTCCAGTCAGAATGGCAGCTATTATGAAGACAAACAACAATAAGTGTTGGCAAGGATGTAGGGGAAAAGGTACACTCATACATTGCTGGTGGGACTGTAAATCAGTGCAGCAATATTGTATGCAGTATGGAGATTCCTTGGAAATCTGGGAATAGAACTACCATTTTACCCACCTATGCCTCTCCTTGGTCTATACCCAAAAGACTTAAAAACAGCATGCTACAGGACACAGCCACATCTATGTTTATAGCAGCACAATTCACAATAGCTAAACTGTGGAGCCAACCTAGATGCCCTTAAGTGGAGGAATGGATAAAAAATGTGGCATGTATACACAATGGAATATTACTCAGCAATAAAAGTGAATAAAATCATGGCATTTGCAGGTAAATGGATGACATTGGAGAAGATAATGCTAAGTGAAGTTAGCCAATCCCCAAAAAAACAAATGCTGAATGTTTTCTCTGATATAAGGAGGCTGACTCTTAGTGGGGTAGGGAGGGGGAGCATGGGAGGAATAGATGAATTCTAGTTAGGGCAGAGGGGTGAGAGGGAAAGGGAGGGGGAAGGAGATTAGCAAGGATGGTGGAATGTGATAGATGTCATTAACTAAAGTGCATGTATGAAGACACAAATTGATGTCAACATACTTTATATAAAACCAGAGATATGAAAAGCTCTGCTCTGTATATGTAATAAGAATGCATTCCACTGTCATTTATTCTTTAAAAAAAACAATAAAAACATTAAAACATAAATATTTAAAATTTTAAAAAAGAATTGTAATGCATTCCAGTTTCATTGATTTCTTTTAAAAAATCAATAAAAAAATAAATGAGCACTCTTTGCTATTGCTCCTTTGACTTTTTCTACATGAGTCTGTGTGTGAAGTCTGTATTCTTTTCTATTTATTGTTGCACTATCCTTTCCTTATGCTCATTCTCTGAATTCTTGGGGCTTTATAATAAGTACTGGAATGAGAAGGTATTATTTCTTTAAATATGTTATTCAGGATTGTGTAGGCTATTCTAGGTGTTGAATATTTGGTGAAAATCTATAAAAAGAGGTTAATGAAAGTCTGATTTGGAATGTTGTATTGACCAAGTTGAGATGAATTGGCATCTTAAAAATATTCAGTTTATAAATAATGAAAAAGGTAATCTGTTCTTTTATTTAGATTTTATTTCCTTCCCACAATATTTCACAGCTTTCTGTGGATATACTTTTGTACATAGTTTGCTGTATTTATACCTGTTCCATTTCTTAGTAATTTTGTAAATGGGTTTTTTTAAAGATTTAAAGTGAGTTGTTTATTGCAGATATAAGGAAATTCAGTGACCTTTATGTCTTGACGTGGTAGGTCATTTCCTGTTAGCTCCATCTACTGTCACTAAAACACGGGATACTTGCTTTGATGCATTTCCCCTTGCACTTTACAAAATTGTGACATTAAATACCTGTGTATCAATGTCCAACCATTTAGTGGAGATCCAACAGGGGGCAGCCTGGAACAACTCAACAGTGATCTCTGAGCATTCTGTGCTGTGCCCTGGCTGCCAGCAGGGAGAACATGAACACACCTTGGCAGTTTCAAGGACAGAGAGCCTGTTTCCCTCAGGAAGGGCGCCATCCATTGCAGCTGGGGAATGAATTGCGGGGAGCTCACTGGAGGAAAAATCTCCTATATGCAGCATTGATGGCAGAGAAAGGAAGTTGGTGGATGAGGGGGTTTTCTTGGCTTTTCCCTGATACTTGTTGACAGCCTGCAGAGAAGATCTCATTTCTGGAATGTTCCATATTAAGTTACGCTTTTCTTCCTGACATAAAATTTTATGAATACTTATTTTACAGAAATATCAATCATTGCAGGGGTTAAAAGGCAGAAATCAACATGCTGTGTTTTTTTGTTTGTTTGTTTGTTTTTTACAAATTCAATATGGATAGATCTTCCAAACAAAAGTTGAATAAAGAAACTAGAGCTCAATAACACAATCAATAACTTAGACTTAACTGACATATATATATATATATATATATATATATATATATATATATATATATAATATTTCAACCTATATCAAGAGGATACACTTTCTTCTCAGCAGCACATGGATCCTTTTCTAAAATAGACCACATATAATGCCACAGGGAAACTCTTAGCAAATACAAAGGTGTAGAGATACTACCATGCATTTTTATCAGATGATAATGGAATGAAATTGGAAATCAATGACAAAATAAAAAAATTAAAATTTCTCCATCACCTGGAGACTAAACAATATGCTACTGAATGAACTATATGTTACAGAAAACATCAAGGGAGAGATTTAAAAATTTTAGAGGTAAATAAGAACATAGACACAACATATCAAAATCTCTGGGTCTTTAGGAGAACTCTTGACACAGATTCAGAAAGGCACAAACATATGCAGAAATTACAAAATTACAGGACTTGTGGTCAGTGAGTTGGGATGATATCAAAAGCTTGGTCTTTATCTCCATTGCCAATCTAATAACAAGGACAAGGTTTTGAGAAAAAGAAAAAAAGTTTTTCTTGACTTGCTAGCACAGGAGGAACTTGGGACTCCCGCCCTAGAGGCTGTGATTTTTCTCTGCCTGGAGTAACACGGGACTTTTAGAAGAGGAACACAAGGGTGGAGAATCCAGATATTATCAGTAGATGTAAATCATTAGTGTCCATCAGGTGTCCTTGAGTGACCCATTGCGCTGGACCTCAGGTATAGGGTTCCTCCCTCCCTCCCTTCCTTCCTTCCTTCCTTCTGAACAGTGAAGGACATCATAGCTTAGTCCAGGACAGGAACAATTTTGGTCTGTTTATCCTGCTGATATGGAGTGTGAGAGGCAAAATAAGAAGAAAAGGAAAAAAGAAAAAGTTTTACAATAAGCTGCTTGTGGTCAAGCAGCAAATACTCAAAGCATGAAGTGGACCCCCATTACAAGGACAGGCCAGATCCAGCAGAATCTTGTTGGAGCCCATATTAAAAGGTAAAATGTGTGCTCATGTGTCCACCTGTCATTAACTTATATCATTTCTTTTTCCTACAGTGTTAAAGTAGTTGCAAATATCTTTAAAAACAAGAGCATTAAAACTCATGGTATTTCAAGTTTAAGTATGTTATTCATAGAAAACCACTTTAGTTTTACTTTCCTGGATTTTATGGAAGCAACCTTTCAATAATGTGTTTAAGATAACTTCTTTGTGTATCTGACTTTGAGAGCCACATTTAGTCTATCTTTTTGGTCAAAGAGGAAACAGCCTTATTTTTACTCAGTAGAGGAAAAGTATTATGTGGGGAAATGAAGCTCAAAAAGTCAAGCTGATTCCAAAGTATCTCAAAATAATTCACAGCAACAAAGACACCATAGCTGTCAACATATTATTCATACAGAGTCTCCTCTGTGGGAGCATTTATACATAGGTTGATTAGTTTCATACCTCTGTCTGAATGGGATTTGGGTAGAACTTTATAACAATATTGGATGATGTTCTTACTTTACTGGTATTATATATTGATATGATCTTTTGTCTGTTCTGACCTTTTTTAATTGCAATACTTTATATAAAATTATACAAAATTAATCAATTGTTTTTTTCTACGTGACTTTGAAAAATAAAGTCTACTGGTTCCAGTAAAGAATCAATTTTTAACATGATTAAAGTCATTTGTATAGACTTATGTAAAATATCAGTTGAGACTTTTTGCACTTACGTCTAATCCATTATAAACTAATGGGAATCTTTAAAAAAAAAAAAAAAAACTGTTCCAGAATAAGTTCAAATACACCAGGTAACACATATGTAAGTACAAGGAGCTCACTAACTATGCTATTCCAAATAGATTAAAAGCAATATTTATTTTATACTATGGTTCTATGGAAATAAATTAAAACCTGTTCTTTCTTCCTATGCTTGGATTCATAGGCAGATAACAAAATTCTCCATTTCATTCACCTCTTGAATAGCTAGCTGGTTATAACTTCTCAAAATCCCACTCCTCCATAGTATTGTCTCTCCTTTTTTCAAGACCAGAATTTTCACCTTTTTTATTTTTTTAACAGAGGTTTCAGATCAATCACTGATGCCTTCACCTGGGTTTTGAGTACTTTTAGAGATTCTTTTTCATTCTTCAGTTTATCCTCTCTGAAACATTTATTTCCTTTTGAATGTTGTGGTCTCTCTACTCTGAATAAATTTTATGTAATTCTTGAAATTTATTCCACATATTTAAGGGAACTCCAGAAGGACACTCTGCACATGCATTTACATTTGGCTCTGTTTCAGTTTTATTGTCAATCTTTTGGGAAATCTGAGAGTTTAGAAGTAATAGCCAAAGGGAAACTGGCCTGTGGTTGTGGAATTGACTTATCTGTAATTAATCTAATAGGGGTGTACAGGAAATAAAGAAAAGAGGAAATAAATAAATACACAGTGAGAAAATAAATAGAGGAATAGAATGAAGTGTCCAATAAAGACAAGGAGTTCAAAGAAAGAATCACTGAGGAATTAATATTTTATCTGAAACTCAAATATAGTGAATTTGGTTTGAAAAGATGTACATAGATATCAGAGTGGAAATGAATTATTACACTAGTGATGGTAGTACTCAAAGTGGAAATATCAATTATTTTTTAATTAGTTCTTTTTAGTTATACATAATAGTAGGATTCATTTTGACATAATTATAAAAGCATCCCTTATCTTTGGCTTCTTTCAGAGCTGTGACCAAGGCCCAAATTGAACTCATTTATTGCCCTTACATTTCCATAGGACTCATTTAAACCCATCAGGGCAGGAATAAAAAAAATATTATAGGGATGTTCTTGTGCTAATATCCCCAAGGCATGTATTTCCTCTATGTTGCAAGCCATCCATGGGCTATGTATGGAATTTGTCTGCATTACAGTCCAGTGGATAGTAACATCTGGTGTCTGGGAACTTCCTGTGAACATTTCCTTTGTGTAAGAGTGCCCAGAGACATTGTGAATTTCTATCCTGCTCTTCCATGTCCCACATGGCACCTGAGATGGGTGTTACCGGCCAAGATGCCAATCAACCTGATGGACTGCAAGACAACATAAAGCAAGACTCTGCCCTTGAAACCTTATTCCTGCCTTTGACATACCCCCCATTGGAGCCATTTTCTTTGTGTAGCTCTGTGTGGACTAAACCTATCAGGGGCTCCACTTTTAAAAACATTTCTGATTCTTTGTCTTTTGTACTTCACTAACTATTCTACACTTTAATTTCTCAGGTGGCTTACACCCTCCTCAGCAGGAAGAACAACTCCACAACAAGATGCTAGCCATTCCCTATGCCTCTACAATGATTTTTGTTTAGAAAAGCACTTGAGATGTTCCAATTCCCAGTCCCATAAGGCCAAGCTTTTATTAAGCCACACAGTGTCTTTAAGATTAATCCTAATTATGGAGTAGAGTGATGTCAGCTTCTCAATATCCAGGAAGGTCTGTTTTTGAATTTAGTAAATTTATGTACAACAGCAGGACACAACTAAATAACCCCTGAACACCAGAGAGAGACCCCAAGCCTTTCCAACTTGGAGGAGTTTATACGCCATCCTCTGTCTTGGAGGTGTGCCAACACTCTTTGAGCTGGTGGTGTAATGACACAGAAATTAAAGCCACATGATCAACATAATAAAACTTCAGTACTCATTCAGTTTATGTCCAAGTCACAGCTGCCACCACAATCACATTAAATAGGATCAGATTATGTAAATACACTTGTGGAAAAACAAAGACCATTGTTGTACTCCTCATGTGGAAGTATATTGACCTTCTTTTCCTCATTGGATCTCTTGTATTTCCTTTGCCTTCTAGTGTGGCTTGAGAAATACGAAGTGCCAGTAAAAGGCTCAGGAATGACTATAGACATCTATGACACTGCCTCATAGATTCTTGACGAGTGGTTCTTCAGTTCTGCTCTGAATGGTACATTATCAGGACCAGTGCAGATTGCTGCATGAAGGGCCCGCTTCATCCCTAACTGCCCTAGGTCTTGGAGTTCTTCCATGGGTTTCCATCACAGGATGCCATGGGTCACTCTGCCACATTGTCCCAAGCATAGTTTCAGGAAGCTATCACCAAGAAAAATAAAGAGATGGCAGTGTCCTCATTTACAGCTTAATGTATACAGCTTAATGTAGGGCAGGTGGTGACTGATATGCTCTTACTCTGTTTACTCTAGTAAGAGTATATCTTCAGAACAAGTGTCCCAGATCCAAAAGAGCCATTCTATTGTACTTTCCACAGATTTTTGCCTAAACTGTTTCCGCAGTTCTACCAGCAGAGTATCATCTCTCATGAAAATATGCATGTGCTGGTGGGGAGGGGGCAGATCCTCACCCTTCTTGGCCTTTTCAATTATGACTATAAACTCATCTGTCACTTGGCACTGACACCTAAATTGGCTCATCCAATCTTCTTCAGAGATACTAGATGGAAAAGGATCCCATCTATGGAAGTCCAGTTCTGAACAGGTATTCCAAATTGTAAAATCTATGATAACCAGTCACCTCCCTTTCCTTTGAGTAATGAAAAGGGAGAGGAGAGGGCCCAAGTGCAGCCAGAGGAATCATGGTGGGTGAGGAGCAGGAGGAGGGTCACAGAGAGACAGATGGGCTGGGCAAAGAGTAAAGAGTATCACCCTTTAAGCCTCTGGAGATGCAGGAAGACTTAATTGCTATGAAGCCAATTCCTAAGACAAAGGAGTGAAGACCTTGCAAGAGAAGACCTGGGTCTTCATTGCCTGAAACTCTATCTAGTGTGTTGGTGATACTCTCCATTGAATTTTTAATTTGGCTTATTAATTCCTTCCTTTTGAGGATTTCTGACTCATCCTTCTTCAGGATCTCTATCTCCTTATTGAAATAGTCTATTTATTACTTCTTGAATTTTCTCTCTGATTTAATTTCTTATGCCATCTTTTTATTACCTGGTAGATTAGCTTAACCATGAATTTTATGAAGTCCATCTCTGACATTTCTTCCACTGTGGTGTCAGTGGAGTCTATTGTCCATAGTTTCTGTGTTATTTGGGATCATTTGTTCCCTTGCTTTTTTTATATTGTTGGCTTATTAATTCCTTCCTTTTGAGGATTTCTGACTCATTCTTCTTCAAGATCTCTGTCTCCTTATTGAAATAGTCTACCCATCTATCTGGATGGGTCTGATGCTGTAGAGTATTTACCTTATGAGTTTATAGTGTTCCTCTATGTCATTAGTTTGTACCTCACAGATTGGAGTGGGGGGAGATCCCAATCATAATAGTAATGTATGTAAACATTATATAGCAGTAGACTAAGTCCTTAGATCCTATTTGGTTAGCTAATGTTAATTGGGACAATATGTAGATAGTGGGATGAGTAATTTCCATTAGTAAAAACAGTAAATAATTATGCATTATATGTGGCTTAAAATCAAATAATAGGTGTTGTCTATGGTTTCCACCATATTAATTATTGCTATGACATTGATTGTAGGTGTAGATGTTATGTATCTCAATTAGTTTTAATAAATATTAAGGATAGAGTTGAGTATGAGGAAAGAAGGAGAGAAAAGAGAGTTGAAAACTTTTTGCAATTTCAAAGGGTGAATAGGGCAGATGCAGTCATACTTAGGATATGTTGTTAATGGGAAAATGAAGAGAAAACAGAAGAATCTAAAGGAGGAAAGAGAGATTGAAATTTTGGTTTCAGAAATAGGATAAAGAGAACAGGAGATATGGGAGACAGAATAGTGGCAAAGTCGATACATAAAACAAAATCTGAAAATACAGAACGGGAAAATTACATCTTCGGGGGCGGGGAAAGAAAAATGAAAAGAAAAAAGGCTAGAAATGAGGAAAGAGAAACAAATATGAATGTGTGTAGGAGTCCTGGGATCATTCAGTACACAAACAAAACAAAAGCCCTTCACAGATGTAGAAATACAAATGGCCAACAACTATATGAAGGATATATAAAGTAATGTTCAATAACTCTATTAGTCAGAGAAATTAAAACTAAACTGAGATTTAATCTCACTCTAGTCAGAATGGCAATTATCAAGAACATAAGCAACACTAAATGTTGGCGAAAATCTGGGGAATAAGGTTCACTCACATTGCTGTGGGAGTGCAAATTGGTGTAACCACTCTGGAAAACAATAAGGAGATTCCTCAGAAAACTTGGAGTGGAACCATCATTTGACCCAGTTATCCCACTACTTGGGTTATACCCAAAGGAGTTGAAATCAGCATACTGCAGTGATACAGCCACATCAATGTTTATAGCTGCTCAATTCACAATTACTAAGCTAACAAACCAAACCTGGTAACCTTCATCAGATGAATGGATAAAGAAAATATGGTATATATACACAATAGAATATACTTTGCCATAAAGAAGAATGAAATTGTGGCATTTGCCAGTAAATGGATGGAACTGGAAAATATCATGCTAGGTGAAATAAGCCAATTCCAAAAAACAAAAAAACAAAACAAAAGCCAAATGTTTTCTCTCAGATATGTGGATGCTAACCCATGACAAGAGAGGGTAGGAAAGGAGGGAAGTAGGGAAGTATAGGGGTTGATTGGATTAAGCAAAAAGAAATGAAGGGAAGGGAGAGGGTTGGGTATAGGAAAGACTGTAGAATGAATTGGATATATTTGCCTATGCTTATATGTGGATACATGACCACTGTAATTTCACATCATGTACCACCAAAAGAATCGTATCCAAATTGGAATGGGTTGCACTCCATGTATGTATAATACATCAAAATATACACTACTGTCATGGGTATCTAAAATTATCAAATAAAAAAGAAAATAGAAGGGAGATCAGTGGAGTAGAAGAAGGAAATAGAGGATGAGGGAGAAAAGACAAGAAAAGAAACAACTGTCAAATGAAATTGACTGAATTATGCCATGTTCATATATGAATATACCATGATGAATTTCACCTTTGTGTATGCCTACAAAGCACCATTTAATATAATAAATATGTTGAATACAAGTAGAGAAGGGGAAGCGGAACAGAGGGAGGGAGGAGGGACAGATAGAGTAAGCACTGAGGACTAAAATGGAGCAAATTATTCTGCATGCATGTATGATTTTTGTCAAAATGAGCCCCACTATTATTAATTATTGTGAATAACTGTAGTGCACTAATAAAACATTTTTAGGATTGAAAAAATTAAATGCTATGCTATGCAAGAAAAAGTAAAGTGGGGGCCCAGGTTTCTCCCATGATCTACTTACTCCTTGGATGGCCATGCTGTCCCCAGTTGGCACAGTCCTGCTGCTGGTTGGTCGACTCTTTCTCAGGCTGATACAGAGGCAGCAGTATTCCCTGAGCCAACCCCAGGCTGTTCCAAGCTGCCATAAAAGTGGGGAAAGAAATGCCTGAAAGAAGAAAATCTGTCCCACCCTCAAGGCTCCTAGGAGCAGGAAAGTAGTTCTGCTGAAAATCTTTCATCAGGCTGATTGGGGAGTTGTTTTCCAGGTGTAGCTGCTAGAGGGAGGCCACAAAAAGGAATAGACCCATGTCAATGGCACCAAGGCTGCTGTGGTACAGAGAATAAGGCCACCACCTCCTCAGCATTATTGTGTTTCTATGGAAGAAAACCCAGGCACCCTGCAGAAGAAGGTTCTGGATCTGAAGAAGAGCTGGATCTCAGAGGATGCCATGGAGGCCTTGCAGGGTAATAATATGGCTGTGGAAGCCTGAACCATCATTCAGACTGCCCCTTCTCCCCCACACCTGTGCATCTCCTAAGCCTGCCACAGATGATGCTGTAGGTACCCACTCACTGTACAAGGCAGTCGTCTTCCAGTCTCTTACTGCCTCCCAGAGCAACTTTGGCCCATGTTCTGATGTGCATCATGAGTCTAGGGATTTGCCATCCAGTGGCATGATTGACATAGGCCCCTTGACTTTCATGTTATGGGCACAGTGGGTGCAGGAACCAAGAGCTCCTCTCTAACATTCCAGCAGCAGAGCAATTACCCACCATCCCAAACTAGCCTTACAGGTATAAATTTTCATTAATAAAATATTTTTCTAATTTAGTAATCAAGGTGGCTTTTGGAAATATTTTGCCTTGACAAATTTGACCTCAACATGATCACTTCTACAAGTATCAGAAGAATCACCTATCATGAGCTGAACATTACTTTGCCTCTAAAAGACAAGTGGAGAATATTACAGATGACAGAAAGTATTCTGAATCCAAGGCCTGGCTGGGCCACTATCGTGGTCTGACTGACCTCAGAGAGCATGTGGGGCTTCCTATACTCTTAACAAAATCCAAGGAAGTGAATGGAATCTGAAGGAAGTGGTGGGGCTGGTGGCAGCATGCTGTTAAATGAGGGAACGGCTCCCTCTCCTCAGAATCCCAGGGGCAGCGGGTCAGGCTCTAGCCTTGTGGGAAGATGCCCCTAGATGTAAGGTAGAATCAAGAACTGGAGGTGTCGCTGGAGGGGTGTGGCAGGATCTGAGTTGCCGGAGGTTGGGCTTTCAGCATCACCCACACCACTCTTCCATGTCCCAGTAACCCTACACCTCTTTCTTGTCCCTCTCGATGGCCTTGAGGAGAGGGCTGACGACACACATGCACTGGGTGCCCAAAACACTGCCCTGGCCTGGCATCAGGAGCTTTTGGAACTGGTACCCAAGATGGAAGATTACTGTGGGATCAGGCTGCAGTCCCATAGTCTACAAATAGTGGCCCCCGTGGCACCACACAACAGTGAGGAAGTGGAGAGTCCCCAGCAACTAAGAAGTGGAGCCCAGCACTGGATAGTAGGCCTAGCATTTTGCCCTGGGAATTTTCTCTTCACCAACCATTCTTCCCCCACCAGATCCCTGCAGGCCCTTTCCTGTCCCCTGTTCCAGCCATACGTCAGAAGAACTGGACTCAATGTGCATTTGGGCAACAGAAGTTGGCGGTGTCCTAGCCCAGCTGCCTCCATCTCTTCACTCCTCTCTAGAATAGCACCCCCACCAAGTGCTCTGAAAGGGCAGTCTCCTCAGCAAGTGCTGTCGTGGACCAACAGGCCCTCTCAGCTATTGACCACCCATTGGCCTGACCTGCCAGCCTCTAGCTCCTAGGCAGGATCACCCTGCTGCCCCAGCATCTACCACTTCCAACAAGAAACCTATCATTTTGTGCATTACTCAGCTGGCTGCTACAGAGGCCCTCTCCTGCAAGCGATGCACTTTTCTATGTGGATCCTCCCGCCTCCCTCCTATTGGGGACCACAGAGAAAAGCACACACTGTCCAATGGTAACAAGGGAAGGTTCTGACCCCCCAGAACCTCAGGAACCTCCTCCCAAGCCTATACATTTTGTCCTGCCTTCACCACTGAAGCAGGTCCATCATGCTGTGCAGCTCAGGACACTGGGTCACATACCTCCATTTTCCTTGGGAAAGCAAAGAAGTGAGGGCCCAAAAGAAGCCAGAGGAACTGATGGCAGCAGCAGTGGAAGTGGCTGTGGTGGCACAGGGCAGAAAATTGCAAGAGGAGGAGGAGAATGGAGGAATAGGAAGAAAACAACAAATAGAAATGCAGGACAATTTGGAAATGGTGTCCCTAGCAATGGAGGAGTAGCACCCTCCAAGCCTCTAGAGACCCAGGAAGACCTTGCTGTGTCCAGCCTACTGCTAGGTCTGAAGAATGAAACAAATTACAAGAGAGGGACCAGGTGCCTCCAGTGAACTTCTCTGACAGCCATGCTGCCCCAGGTGGCACAGCCCTGTTGCAGGTGTGCTGACTTTGGTGCAGCCTGATGCAGAGGCAGCAGTTCTCCCTGAGCAGCCCCAGACTCCATGCCTCCAGAGAAGTGGGTAATGCAAGGGTTAGATGAAGACCTTCTGCCCAGTTCTCTAGGCTCCCAGGAATCAGGAATTTGGGGAAAGTCTTCAACCAATCCATTAGTGAGATATCTTCCACTCATTGCTGCTAGCAGGAATCCTCCCAATAGAAACAGGCCCCCACAAATGACTCTGTAGCTACCACTGCCAGTGGCATTGAGGTGAGCTGCCACACCTCCTAAGTGTCCTATTGTTCCTATGGAGGAAGACTTAGGACCCTGCAGAAGAAGTTCCTCCAGTATCATGGAGGATGACATGGAGGTCTTGGTGGGTAAGACAGACTGCAATGGCCTGCACCACCACTCTGAATTCTTTCTCCCCACTTGTGGCCCCTGCAGGGATGTTAGATCCATGGCTCCACCCACTGATGCCTCCCAGATCCCAGCTATTCTTGCCACCACCAATGGGCAAACCAGGCTTCTTCCCCTGATCCTGTCTGTCTGCCTATATTCCTTCACACCAATTATTGATGAGGAGGTTTTCTTTGTCTTCTCCTGCTACCCTCTTGATCCCTTGAGGCCCAGTCCCAGTGTGGGTGTCCTTGCTGGTGAGTATCAACACTCTACTCACTTGGCAAGAGCTGCCACACACCGCATTTCTCTCCTCCCCATACCTCATATCCTGGAGACTTTCCCTTCAACCTGCCTCCTGATAATGAAATTCCCAACCATCAAGTGTGTGTTTTCCTCCTTCTCTTTTTCATTCCCAGCTCTCCTTTAATCCCTTCCACTAGCAAACCTGTTAGCATTGTCCAGCCCCCTAACTCTGGCAAGGAAATCTGTCACCTCTAGAGCCAAAGCATCTGTACACCTGATGCAGCAGTCAACTGTCCATCTGGGATCCCTGCCATGGACACTATACCCTCTTCTCTGGCAGTGATTGTCATAATTGTCCCAGGCTTAAATAAGCAGCTCTTGCCATGCCCCCAGGTTCATAATCCTATGCATCATTGGCAAGTGGAAAATGGACCATTCTCTACCAGACCACCTACTTTTAGGGTCTCCTTTCCCAATTCCTATGGGGAGTATAAAGTATACTCCTTTGTTCCACACACCACTCTTAAACCCACATCTGAAAACCCTCATGAGGAACTAAGGAGAGCCTCTCTACAACACCCCTCTGCTCATGTTATTCCAAGTTATGGATCATGCAGTGGATGGGTTCCTAGATAACAGAGACTCTATATGATCAACATTTAAGTCTGTCATCGATGGTGCTATGGATACCGCCCATCTATCCAAGGCTGTCATCTTCCAGTCCCCTCTTGTCTCCCAGAACAACTACAGCCCATTCGACAGGTTGCTCGCTGGTTATGGAACCTCCCACCCAGTGGCAGCATTGCTTCTCTCCCTTCATCTACAAGTTGACGTGTACAGCTGGTGCAGGGACCCAGCTCTACTCTCCAGCATCCTAGTAGTGCTGAAACCACCCATCAGCACCCCCCCCCACACACACACACATTATACATACTATGGATTACAACTAGGGCTGCTGGTGGCAGTGACTGACTGCACAACTCTTTCTCTTTGGGCAACACAGAAGCCCAGCCCCTGCTGTGGGCAAAAGCTTTCTTGCAGGTAACAGCTGAGTGGCAGCACAATGCAGCCAGGACCTGTGGGTATCACATCACTGTGGATGCCATTTTGCATACTAGCCCACAACCTGACAACTCAGGTGTTATGCACATGGGCATAGCCAAAGGTCGGACTTGGGACATGCCAGCAGGATGACAAGCTCCAGAGAAAGCACTTCAATCTTCACTAGCACAATTCCTGGCCCAGTGGGGTTCATGGGAACTGGAGCTCCTAAAGGTGGAGGGAACTATGGGTTTAGCATAACCACAGCAGGATCTAGGTCCGATTCTGGACCCCACTTGCAACCAGGCTGGATCTAAGGCAGACCAGTGTGAAGCACAGAGGAGAACTTTGTGGACACTCAGCTTGACCCACCTGGCTTGTCAGCTACCTTGGCTGATGGAAGCTCTGGTCCATTTCCCCTGGCCTTGGACCTGGTTAGGGTGTCCTCTGCTAGTGACAGGGGCTTCCTTTTCCTCACCTGTTTGCCTCAGTAGCCATCCTCTTTCCCCAATGATGTGCATACAATCCTCTTTTTCTTGTTCATCTGTCTCTGTTCATGCATCTTTCTAGTTCTTTGACTAAATGGTGGAGAAAAAAAGTGGCATGTGTGGGTGGCAATGTGTGGACCTCAAAATTGCACAAGAATATGGTCCCAGGGAAAAGTATAGATAGCAGTCACCTTTCTGGATGTCTGTGGGAAGACACTAGAGGTATGCCAACTAACAAACACAATATCTGTATTCTTAAGTGATATCCTTTGGTCCAAACACTACTGTCCCTAATTTTTTAAAGACACAGTAAACAGATATATAATTTTTTGATGGGTTTGCTAATTAGTGCATCTTTTCTGGAAGGCGGTATAGAGCTTCCTAAAAATACTAGGAAGGAACAACCATATCAACCAGCTCTCCCACTCTTTGATGTATAACCAAAGGAACTAAAATCAGCATACTGCAGGGTTCAAGCACAACATATTTATAGAAGGACTACTCCCATTAGTGAGCTATGGAACCAACCTTGGTGCCCATGAACAAATCAATTGATAAGGAAAATGTGATATTTATACATGCTATGGATTATTACTCAGCCATAATAAGAATGAAACTATGGCATTTGGCAGTAAATGGTTGGAACTGGAGATCATTTTGCTAAGTGAAAAAAGCTGAACCAAAAGTTGGTTCACAAGCTGAACCAAAGTAAGGAGAAAAGAAAAATTGTTTGTTGGAGAGTGTTCCATGAAAATAGAAGAGACATCAGTGGAACAGAGGATGAGGATTGAGGGGAGGGAAGAGGAATGAGAGAAGAACAGTGGAATGATTCTGACCAAACTTGCTATGTACATATATTAATACTCCACGATGAATATCACTTTCATTCAAATCCACAAGGTACTAAAAATGATAAATAAACCAAAGAAACATCAATAAAGTACAGGAAAGGGATCATTGGAGAGAAGGAGTATAAGAAAAACAAAATACTGTGAACTGAATTGGCTCAAGTTATATTCCATGGTTGTGCAGTTATATCAAGTGAACAATTCCTCATGCTCCTTCCTGTGGCCTGCCTTCCACCTTTGTCCATGCTATACCTCCACTTCCCCAGGGAGGTGTAGATCTGATCTCCATGACTACAGATGTGTCAATACTTTTTAAAAATGTATAAAAATGAGTATAAACAAAGTGGCCTGTTTGTCTTCCTTCAACAACCATGATTTTGAGAGGAAGACATGTTTTTTGTTTGTTTGTTTGTTTTTTTGCGTCAGTGATCCATGCATGTGTTTTTCTGTATAGTATTCCATTGTAGGAGTGTACCGAGGCAAGTTGGTCATGGAACTATTCGTGGATATCTATGTTGTGGTTTTAAGTTAGTAAATGTAAAGCAAGTGTGAATGTCTCTTGAAAGATATTATAAGAATATACAAAGGAATAGAAGCCTATGTCATAAGCTACAAGTAGGTTTTAATTTTAAGTGGCTAGATTTTCTGCTCTCAGAGGGATTGTACCAAGTCACTAATGGTGCAGAAGTGTTTTATTTCCTACACTTTCTCACCAACATTTTGTATAGTCAGACATTTAAGTTTTAGCCCTTCAACTGCTATGCTGTTGTATCCTCTTGTGGTCTCAAATTTTATTATGATAATAATTTGGTTATGATAAGTAAATTTTCATGTGACTATTTGATGTGTATATGACTTTCTCAATGATATCTCTTTTCAAAGCATTTTGCCGTTGTTTTCTATTTTATTTTAATTTTCTAACATTTGGGCTTGGATTGTTTCATATGGCATAGAATAAATGTTTTTATATGATTTGCAAACATTTCTATCAATCTCTGTCCTGCTCTTTCATTCTTATAGAGATATCTTCCAAATATCTCTTCTTCATCTCAGATGTCATTTTTGCTCCTTTCTTGTTCTTGGGAGGATACTGTCTGTAGGTAATCTCCATCTCACCCAAGAGCAAAAGGACTTTGACCCACATTTAGACCCACAGAAATTTCATAGATGTATGTTTTGAATTTGGGCTCAATCAAGTAGGAGACAAATTCCTATATTTTGAGAAGGGTTCTCTACATACTATCCCCATATACTACCTGTGTACAGAAACACTTCTCAAAAACTCTCCCCTTCCTCCACTGAACATTCCTTTGTACCATTCTTCAAAACCAGTTGTCCCTCTATGTTTGTCTCTGTATCTGTACTTTTCCACTGACCTATTATGAATGATTCTTAATTATAACAAATTATCTCCCTGACTGCAGTTGATTACTCATGGACACTGGCTTATAGCATTATGACATAAAATTTTACCATACATACCTAGATATATCTGAAATGATTTTATAAAACCATGCAGCATGGGTCTAACTGGGATTAGTTCCAAAAGACATTTTAAATATTAAAATATAAAACTTGCATATTATGCAGCCTAATAAGCTCCAAAACTTTCATGTTAATATATCCTACAAAAAAGAAATTGTTTGGAATAAATGACATGTGCAATATTGATCACAACTCACACACACAAATGCATTAGAAATCCCCAACAAAAGAGTACATCAAGCAAAACAAAACAAAATGAACAAACAAAACAATCAGACCTTGAAGGCAGTTTTCTTGAGATAAAGAAGAGAAACAACATAGAAAACATGAGGGAACACTTGAGCTCTTCATACACCATTAAATGCACAAATGTCCACATTTTCAGAACACCTGAATATGAGGAGAGTCGAGGTAAGGACATAGAAAACCCATTCATTGAAGTCATAGCAAAAAAAAAAAAAAAAACTCTCCTCATCTTGGGAAAGATGTGGACATCCGTGTATAGGAAGCATATGAGACCCCATATAGGCACTGCCTGAAGAGATATTCGCCATGCTATATGATCCCCAAAAGTATAAGCCAGAGAAAGAAATCCAACATCTACATGACAAAGGCACTAAGTTGAGTTCAAGCCCTTGTCCTGGAGCAGTGGAGCAGTGGTCTTGGGGGTCTTCACAATTCCTGAGATTCACAAGCCATATTTCCTATTGTCTCAGAGTAAATTGTTTAGCATCTCTGTAGTGTCTGTAATGCTTTAACAACCACATCTTTCTGAGACCCAGTTTTACTCTGACTTTTCTTTCCAACTTCATTTACCCTCTCATTTCTACTCCTCATGATCACAGTAAACCTGGAAAAAGTTTGGTGGCCATATCCATACAATGGGCTGAATGCTGGGCTGCCTTGAAATTTCCTCCAGCAGAGTAATGAGTGCATCACCTCTAAATTCAGCCACACAAACAGTGACAGAACATGTGCAAAATGTATATAATTTCTATGCCAGAATGTAACATGAATGGCCTCCTTTTGCATTTGCAATGCTGTCCTCCTCTGCTGCAATCTCAGGAGCATAGCCTTTCCCACGGACAATACTATCACCATTCTGGTCTTCTGTGCCTCCACCAGAGTTACACAATAAATTCCACTTGCAATGTTCAATTCTTTCCCACCTCGCATCTCTAAAAGTTTCAAAATTCCTACACCAAATACCCCAAATCACCAGAAGTTCCTGAACAATGTGGTCAGAAGCATAAAAATAAGGAACTTCCCTTGTGGTACCAATTTCTGTTCTAGTCAGCTTTATTTATTCTTTTTTTATTATCACCAAAAGATCTGAAAAGATTCGAGGAGGAAGTTTATTTGGCTCACAGTTTTAGAGGTCAGTCTATAGATAACTGACTCCACATCTCTGGTCCCAAAATGAGGCAAAACATAATAGCGGACAGAAGAGTATGGGGGAAGTTTCCAATTCAATACTTGGCCACCAGAAAGTAGACAGCAAACTCACAAATTACAAAATTTAAACCCCAAAGCCACCCCCTAGTCACCTACTTCTTCTAACCTACTCTTTTCTGTTTACAGTTACCTGCCCTGTTAATCCATATCAGTGGATTAAGGAACAGATTAGCTTAAGGCTCTCATATCCCAATCCACTTACATCAAAACTTTCTTGCATTGTCTCACACATCAGCTTCTGATGGACACCTTATTTTGAAACTATAACACCTGATATTGGACATTTTCACCTGTGATGACAAGATTCCATGGAACCCAGACTGAGAGCAATGAGAATGGTCCCTGGAGTGACACTATAGGAACACAATTTAATGGAATGTGACTGGGTAAACTGTGTTTCAGTATTCAACGGATAGTTTGATGATTCATTTTTGCTGGATTCCTTGGTTACTCTGTATCCAAACACAAAGACAGTTCAGCCTGAATGTATTTGATAATGAAGAACTGGTAAAAAACACAATTCTGACTTTGTAACAAACACATTGGCTACTTACACTGTGGACTAGTAGAGGGACATGCTCTCCTAGGGGCCACACAGGGGGTCATAGTCTGGTATCCCTGCTGCCTGATGCATCACTGCCACTACCACCTGGCTATGACCTTTGCAGGACTCTGTGCTGCAGTGACCTATCTGCTCCCCCTTGAGAGGACAAAAGTGAGGAGGCAGCCTGAGGATGAGAGGTGAAGCCACAGGGCCTGAAATACAGGGACCAAGCCCCAGCCCTTCAGGAATGATGGGAAAGGGAGGGACGGATGTCTGTTTAGGTCATTGCCAAATATTTGGGCTTAGATTTTTTTCATATGGCATAGACCAAATTTTTGTACATGTTTTGCAAACTTTTTATCAATATTTGTTCAACAGTCAGTTACAGTGATCCATAGACTTGACTGACAGTTGCCAATAACCCTATCAATCACATAGACAGGTAGTCAAGCTGCTGCTGTCACCCCTTTGGATCCCTGGTATGAAAGGATTGTGGCAGTTGCTGCCACTCCTGCATTCCTGATAGGACACTTGCCCACAGCTTTGGGACTATGTTATCTATGATGTCTGTGAAAAGCATGCCCTACCACACCTACTGCTGCTTCTACTAGGCCATGATTAAGTCCTTTCAGGTGTCTTGCTTTCCCAGAGGACTCTGCTTGGCCATTTCAATAGTCATGGGCACTGAGGACATTTGCTAGACCACAAGTATTCTATATGTCCCCACCCAAGTACTTCTGATGTCCACATTATTTTCTTTGAGGAACTCCTCTCCCATACATGACAGCCAAGATGGGGGAGCACAACAAGCCTGTGCAGACTGCCATGAGAGTGCAAATGGGGTTCAGCAGGCTGGTGCCTGGCTACCTTCCTGCACCCACCCTTTTGTCCATAAATGAACAATGACTTTTATGCTTATTATGCTAGTCCGACACCTCTGTCCATTGCAGTGCTCACTTTTGCTGCAGCATAGGCCCCAAGAAAGCCTCTTGCAGATGGTTTGATTATCTATTCATTACTTCTCTCTTGAAGAGAGAGAGAGCTGAGCTGCTTCCACCATGAACTGGTGAAAACAAGGGACGCTGGCCCAGAGAACATCTCATTGTCAACTCCAGACCCACTATTTAAGCTCCTGCCCCTAATGGAAGGCTCCCTCAGCTTCACTGGAGGTTTTCAGCTGGTGCAGAAGAGCAGAGCAGGGGACCCAATCCTGTGAATACCCTGTTTCAGCAATGGTTGATCCTATTTTTACTCCATCACTGAGGCCAAAACACACAGAAAACCCACATTTCAGTTTGATCACCCAATCCCACTACAGCAAGGTTGTCTCCAGGGTACATCACCTAATAAATGGTTCATTAATAAAAAGAGTCCATGAGATGAGCCAACTGGCCTATTTCATATTTACATCACAGGAATATTATGTATGTTCTGTTGCACGTGGAATACAAAGCAAGAATGAGAAACACACAGCAGTTCTCCCTTTCCCACAACTTTGCTTTCCATGGCTTCAGTTACCTGTGATCAGTAGAGCTACACAAATATTACTTGTCTTATTCTCAGAGAGAAGGACTACATTCAGATTATGTTTATCATAGTGTATTGTTGTTATTATGTGATTTTACTATTAGTTATTGCTTCTAATCTCTTCCTGTGCCTGCTTTAGAAGTTGAGCTTTATGCCGGACATCGTGGTAGATACCTATAATTCCAGCAATTCAGGAGGCTGAGGCAGGAACATTGTGAGTTCAAATCCAGTCTCAGCAAAAATGAGGTGCTAAGCAACTCAGTGATACCTTGTCTTTAAATAAAATAAAAAGAGGGCTGGGGATGTGTCTCAGTGGTTGAGTGCCCCTGAGTTCAATTCCTGGTACCAAAAAAATAAAATAAAAATAAAGAAAGAAATTGAGCATTATCATATGTGTATTTGTCAACAAGGTCATTGTCACTATGAAAAGGAAATAGAGAGTTCAGCCCACAGTGGATATAAAGCCCTATTCTGAACTTTCACTGCAAAGTCCCAAATCAAATGATCTATACAGGAAGAAAATTCCTTGCCACACTGGTGTGTTCTGTAGGTACTGAGAGATTTTCATGGCAGACTTTGGATGTCTCATTCACAAAGAAGTTCAGATTTAGTGTCTCTGTGTTTGATTCTCTAAGTGTGGTTCACAGCCTGCAGTATCTTGGATGACTTACCCAGTTTAGACTCTTCTCCCTGCCAGTGACCTCAGGCAATCACAGCACACTAAGTGTAGAGAATCCCCTGTCTAAACCAATACCAAGATATCAGCATTTATGTTCAAGATCACAAGGTAATACTATGTGTTATCAGGACTGAGAACCATCAATGGCACCGTGACATCAAAATTTCAGGAGCCAAGCTACACCTAATCCCCATAAGGAATGCACAGTCAAATGCACAGGTGGTTTTTCATGGTCCTGTAGGGGCAAGGTGACAGGGTACACAATGCTTGATATCCTTCCTTCCTAGTGCCTCAGTGTCCCTAGACTGAATAACTGCTGCTTCTTGAGAAGAGCTTCATTTCATGCCTCCTCATGCCCACCTTCATAACTAATCCCTGAGGATATCAAGTGGAACTTCTGCAATGTTGGGTTCACCTGCAGAGCAACTTGTACCTGAGCCTCCCTTTCCTCCATCTTGGAAAGCAGCCCTTCCAACAGCAGACTGGCAATGACATCCTTATTCCTAGAGATCACAGGTCAGAGGAGACACCAGAATACCTCCCCACCAAAATCCTTCTGCAGGGAATGAGGCAGTAGATGCATCCACACTTCAGGCACATGGGTATTTAAAGATATTCAAGGCAGACAGAACATCTGCATACTTTTTGGAAGAGTTTCGCCTGTCCTTTTGGGGGTCAAATGCACATGAAAAGGAATTCCTTGACCATTAATTTTAAAAATCCAGGACTTTTTTGTATGCAGAGCTATTGTGTTGCAAGTTTGTCTTTACCAGAAAGGCACCAACAGAGCAACTCCCTGTTTTCAGAGATTTAATGTTGTATTTGGAAAAAAGCCATAGATGGTTAGTATGCTTTGAGCTGAGTGGGAGGAATGGCCTCTGCTCCTGGAGTCTCTCAATCTGTGCTAATGCAATAATAATATGTGTCCAGATATGACCTGGTAAAATCTTTGTCAGAAGCAGTGAAGGTATTGTCATCTCACGATGCACAAGGGACCCCAAGCAACAATCATAGATGCAAATAAGAGATCTGGTTGTAGCCCCTGAGCTGCATGCCACATTCTCTTCCTACCACCCTTAGAGTGTGTGATTCAGGATAATAATTAGTGAGTAGCCTGACAGCACTTGTTGATTTAACCATTTACCAATTTCCTAATAGACACATATACTGCCCTTTTCTTATTTGAGACAATTCCTTGCTGAATTGCTAAATTCCAAAGCCTGGCTTCAAATTTGCAATCCTTCTTCTTGTTTGTTTCCCCAGTAGCTGGGATTACATGCATGTACCAACCTGCTCAAAATTACTTTTTACTTTTTCAAAACTGAGGATAGAACATAGGGACACTTTACCAGTGTCCTTTATCCCTGGCCCTCTTTATTGTTTATTTTGAGACACGTTCTTGCTAAATCGCCTGCATTTGACCTCAAATTTATTCTCCTCCTCCCTCAGCCTCACAAATAGCTGGGATTATAGAAGTGCACACCACCCCGCCTGGCTCATGTAACTTATAACTGACAAAAACTGCTAAAATCATAATTTTGGACTTGGCATGCATGTTGGTTCCTTGACTGGGGGCCTTCTCTGGAAAGCACTTTCCAAGGTCTGCTTACTGTATGAGAATCTAGCATCCCACTGTGGCCTCCATCACCGCTGCCACCACCCAGTAATAACACAGTCACCCCTGCCTTGCAGCCAACAACACCAATGCCACCTGTGTGGAACCACTTCATGATGACATCACAGTCTTCAAGGGGCAAACCTCTTCCTCAGTTACCTACACATTTACAGAGGAAGTGAAGAAGTGTGGTGTTACCCTAAGAGTAAGCATATGTGAAGCCACTGAGGACACTCCTCTTGTGGAGAAAGAAAGCATTCATGTGCTTGATTGAATTTTTGAGGATGTTGCACGACCCTCCAGCCAGATCAGTTTTGATGTTAAGTTTGAACAATTTTCAAACACAACATGGCTGTTGTGTTTGAAAATTTTTCAAACTTAACTCATTACTGCTTATTGCAGTTGAGCCTTAGAGAGCTCCAGTGCTGGATGCTGTAGCGTTAATTGATGGTGGAGTGAAGTATGAAGGTACAGCACCATCCCTAAGACAAAGGCAGTGTGGGACTTTAAACAGCAAGCAACTTTCATATGTGGAGAAACATGAAGTAAAAATGCAGCTGTGCTTCAAAAACTTCAGTTGCACAGAAGCAACTGCTACATTCACTAAGTTATGGTACCTGATGCTACTGCCTTGGAAGTGTAACTTGAGGTGGGGCCTAATTGGTTGTTAATATTATCTGAAGTGTTGCTGTCCTGGATGTATCTGAGGGAGCTTCCATAGTATTGGAAAGAAGTTTCACCAGGCCAAAGATGGGCAGAATTTCTCCCTGTATGTTTTGGTGATGATCAACCAACTTAGACACAGGCAAAATATTCTTACTATTCAGCAATTAAAATGTGTTGTGCTTTGGGTATGAGTTGTCCCCAGAGCTCATGTGAGACAATGCAGCAAAGCTCACACAGTGAATTGATTAGATCAATAATACCAATGACTTAATCTTTGAGAGGACTAAGGTACTAGGTGGTAACTGCCAGCAGGTGATATGACTCAGGAGGATGGAGGTCACTGAAGGAATGCCCTTAGGAGTTATATTTTCTCCCTATAAGTTTGCTCTCTCTCTCTCTCTGCTTTCCTGCTGTCATGAATGGGGGAGCTTTCTTCTGACATGTCCTTCAACCATGATCTTGTACCTCTGCTCAGGCTCAAAGCAATGGCACCAACTGACCATGGACTGAATCCTCTGTAACTATGAAAATGACTTTTCTTCCTCTAAATTGTTTTTGTCAGTTATTTGGGTCACAGTAACAAAAAAAAAATGATTACCACAAAAATTGATTTTCTTTTATTTTTTTTTTATTTTTCAGATGACAAAATGATCTCATTTTATTTTTAAAACTCTGGTGAAATTGTTTTCCATATGACATCCCATTTTAAAAATTTAATGTAAACCAAACTATGGGTTACTCACACTATGCAGAATTGAGCAGCATGTTTACAGATGTCTATAAGATTTACAAATGCTATTCATTAGGTAGTAATTTTTGTTGCAATTTTTCTAGCACATATTCCACAGTAAAAGAAAGGGCACATATTGGTGTTCTTCTATAAAAATTCTTAATAAATGGAAAATGGCAATTTTCCTTAGAAGATTTTTTCTTGAAATGGTTTTCTTAAACAATTGGGATTATAGAAAAGGGCTGTAGATGTAAAAGAACTATAACAATGTCTATTTTCATTTTTCTTTTACATGATTGAAAGAACCATTAATGTAAAAAAGGTTTTCATTCATTATAAAACCACTCTTAAATCTTATGCAAATAATGTAACACAGATTTCTGCAATGCAAATTGCACTTTTTAATTTTGTATACATGGAAGAAAAATATCTTATTTGCCACCCTGTGTTCAAATTCTAGCTGATCTCAGATCAGTCAGGCAAGATGAACTTGGAGAAACTTCAGTCACAGTGTATGTTAGAGTATCTATGCAATCTTGAAAACTGAGAAATATTTTCACAAGAGATCCAGGAACTAACTCAGTTTCCAAGATGTGTCCCAAGTGGCCTTCAATGGTCTTTTCCATGAATGCTTGTGAAATCTGCATATAGAAGAAGTATGTAGAAATTCTGGAATAACCAAAATCAATCAGAAGAACCACAAGATTTGAGGTTATACACATGAAACCTTGTTTTAAAGAATCTCTCTCCATCTTCCTTAGCAGGCAAGGCCCTGGTCCCATTCCCAGTTTCTGCAAGCAGTGCAGGAGCCAACCCAGAGGCAGGCTGGCTGGGGGTGGCCCTGGCTAGATGGAGCTGGCCACATTCCTGTTGTACTGGCCCTCCTCTGGAGAAGGCCCATCTTTTCTTACTCTTCAGCAAGCCTCCTGGGGAAACACATCTCTTTTAGAGTCAAAGGCAAGGAAATCACCTTGGAGCAATGTTCTGTTGGCATTTGCTACTGTCAGGGCTACTGGACAAAATCAGACATAAGAGGTGCAAGGCCTTCTTCAGTGGTGTTCTCCCTTCCTCCTGGCAGCAGGGGCTCAGGCCAGGGCCATAGCATACCTGAAATCCTGTTGCTCTGAGGATGCGATACCAGCAAGCAAGGCCAGACTATGTAGAGCCCGCCCATCTTGACTGGAATACCTGAGCTTGCTGTTCTGGGGTTGGTGCCCCTCCTGCACCACCCATCACTGGGGCACCTGCACCTGAGGCTGTTGGATGCATTGGAGAAGAAATATTTTTGCTGCAATCCTCTTAGTTAGAAGAGGTAGAAGTTGGAGTCATAGGAATACAATTGTTATTAGCAGAGCAAGTCTTTGACTTATTTAGGTCTTCAGGTTTTTGTTTCCTGGTTTGAACTCCTTTTATCATAGCATGTGGTCAAGGCACCCCATGAGTTTCAAGTAGATTCCAAAAGTGGCACACTTAGTTTCACCCTCAGGGTTTCTTTTGGTCTTGGTGTGCCAGATGGCACAGGACAGTGGAAGCCTCCATGACGAAGGTATGTGCTTCTGGCTGATGAGGGACCAGCTGAGGCCATTCAGCTTGATGTAAAAGCCACAGGCTTTGCACAGGTTAGGACAGTGTCCTCCAGTTGCCACAGCAGCATCTGGATGAAGCCACAATTCACACACTAGGGGCTCTCTGCCAGGTTCTCCAGCAGGTCTGTGCTGGGCACCCCAGGTGCCAGGAGTAGGGCTCCAGGTGGCTAGGAAGATATCAGTGGTGCAGCCATGTAGGGCAAGTATGGACTCAGTGTTGGTGATGTTGATGGTGGTATGTCTGGTTCAGGGGCCCACCACAGACACTGAGCTGTACTTGTGCTCCTGGCTGCTCATGGGCACCAGAATGCACCTGCCACTGCCTCCTATACTACGCCATGTGGTAGCCCCCAGGATCCCATGCTGTGCCATTGGCCAAGGCAATGGCTCCACCAGTAGGGGAAGCACCAAGGTGTGCACCTCAGCCTAGCCGGGGAAGTCAGGCTCTGTGGCCCAACCACTGGATACACTGCTTCTTCTGCCTTATGGGGGACTGTGCACTGAGGCTTGAGGCCAATCAGGGTCCCCATTGAAGATAGGCTAGACAGCATGGAACTCACACGGATGCTAGGCACGCAGACCAGAAACTGGCCATCTCCATAGCACCAGCTACTGTGGCTGCAGAATGTAGTAAGTGACAGGTGCGCCCTGGAAAGCTGCAAATGCCTACCTGGAGAGAGCAGCGTACTTGTGGGTGTATACCCACTCACATGCTCAACCGCCACCACTACCCAGCTCGGGGCACCTCCGGCAGCAGGCCAGTTGGGGTGGACTGCGGCATTCAGTCCCCATCAACCGGCACCACTGGGACCAATGGTCAGAAGGACGCAGGTCGCCATGAGACGTCCCTGCCTGCTGTGGCTACTAGCAGCACCTCCTGCAGGCCACCCACCTGCCACCCTTGGAATGGCCTGGAGCTCTTGCCCTGCAGCCAGCTTCCCAGTGGGCAGAAGGCACCCAAAGTTCTGGGGGCGGCCACCAACTTTGCGCAGCAGCCACCAGTGCCTTTGCACACCTCCTGGCTCCGGGCTGAACGCGCAGCCAGAGCCGCGCCCTCCATGCCACAAGCAGCCCAGACAGGGGTAGAGGGCGGCCCCAGCAGCGCAGCTATCCTGCTGGGGACCAGCCTCCACGGATACCTCAGTGGGATCTGGCAAGGCAGAAGACCATAGTAGACAGTGCGTGCCTGGCCAGCGGGGTCTGTACCAGTGTCTAGGGCCTCAGGTCAGTAGGCAACACAGCCAGCAGTGCACCGGCCATCCCACCAAGGAGAGCACTGGACATTGCACCTCTTTCAAGAATTTTAAAGTTCTCCTAGAAGAGATGATTGACATAATAGAAGCAGATGGAGATACAAGGAAGCCAAATGATCATGAATCATTGAAAGAGAACAGTGGGGAGTTGACAAGACTCCACAATGGGCAGGAGGAGTGGTAAGATGCTGTCATTGAATTGTACAGTGCATTTATTATGTATTGACTCATTAGTAAATTCACTATCCCACATTGATTAGCAGGACTTCAGCTGGAGAAGCCAAGGGTCTGCTTCTCATGCACTACTGATCCATGCCTTTACCTTTCTTTGTCCACCATAGATCATTTCCCAAGCAACTCTATCTCTGGGTGTTTTTCAATCACCTCCAACCACTCCAGCCCTGTGTCCATACACTGCTGCCTGAGAAATCTGCAACCAGACCCATGTACTGACACTTACTCTATGTTCTTGTAGAACATCCTGTGGATCTCCCTGAAGAACTTCCAAATCATAGGCGTAGATTCCCAAAACTACCTTCTGATTGCACAGAACCCAGGGAAGGCCTGACAACATGGAAGTCAGGGCAAGAAGATGTTGTTCACTCAGCATGGACTCAGAGGTAGGAGCAATGGCAAAGGCACCCAGTAGCCACACAGTGTTTATGTTTCTGCTTTGTATGGTTGGATCCTAGAGAGCATCTTTGTCTTCAGAAATTAATGGGATGACCACTAGACAGTCACACACTGAAGGTAGAACACTAAGGGATCAGGTCTCTATAACAGCTGGAGGACACTGCTGCTTTTGAACCTGGGGAAGGAGTTTTGAATTCAAAAATATGTCTGAATGCAGGTCTCTTTATATTTTTCATATCTTAATGACCTTGTGTCATGAGATCTGATTCCATGGCCTTTGAGTGTGCTGTGTTTGTAACCACCTTTTCTAGCCCTACATGAAAAGTTGACCTTTTGCAGGAGATGAGCTCATTCTCCCCTTGTCACCCAAACATCTAGTCTTGGGCTCTGATTGGTGATGACCTCTTGGTCAACAAGCCCAGAATATCTTATTTGGAATTATATTTACTTCTGCCTAGACTCTTTCTGCTCTGCAACAAATTACCTGGGGATGGTCATCTAAGAGGAAGAGAAATTCCTTTTTCACAGCCCTGGAGACCATGGAGTCCCAGATCCAGGTGCTGGGCATTGGACTGCTGAGGGCATTCTTGCTGTGTCTGCACATGGCAGAAGGCAGGAGGACAGGCCACGGGTTGGAGGGTGGAATTCTCACAGGCACAACCTGCAGCCAGGAGACAAAGTTCTTCTGTCATCTGCCAGGTGGAGGGAGAGCAGTGCACCCACTCTCTGCAGGTTCAGGATGTGCAGCAGCATCACCTTCTCTTCCTCACTGTCAACATCAGGGCATAGTGAGGACTGGATAGTTCAGGAGTGTTTTGTCTGGGATGAGTATGTGCCCCACCATTGTGGGGAGATGAGGGGAGAATAAAAACCTCCTGCACCAGAATCCAGTTTTACAGGAAGAAGGAGATGAAAGGATACTAAGAGGAAGAGGGGAAGTGTGGGATTCAGGGGGTGGATGCAGAGTAAGACAAATAGGTGCCCATGTTCTAAAGTGCTTGGCTCATTTTTTTGGGAGTTGACATAAGAAGAAACCGGACACACTGAGGGGAGCTCTGCAGAGGCTGCTACTGTGTGAGCTCACAAGTGGAGACAAGAGGATGGGACAATCCACGTATTTCATTTAAGCAGCCCCAGAATACTCTCCCACGAAATCCATCACCACTCCATAGCTGCTCCTCCTGCTGCCAGGCTGAGGCTCCATGTCTCCTTTATCCAGATGCAGAGGCTGCAGGTGCTGCTGGCACCAGGGTGTGTGACTCAGGGCGGGGGGGGGCTGCCCACTGTGTCCCTGATGGAGATGCCACTGGAGAGGTTCAGTCTCTTACTCTGCAGGGACTGACAACCACTCCTCCTGTCCAACTCCCAACTCATCAGGGCCATGGTCAGTGACTGGGAAAAGCTGGCCTTCAGAGTCTCCCAGGCTGCTGATGCAGGCAGGACCGCCCACTGCACCCAGATTTGCAGTGCTGTGGGCAAGCAGTCCTGGCCTCAAGCAGGGGCACTGTGGCTTCAAGGATGGATGGGGCACATCCCAGTCCTGGAACCCCACAGCTGCTGAGAATTCCCTTATGACCTGGGTGACACCCTGTCACCATTTCTCAATCTGAGGACTGATGGAGTTGCTGTTTATAGATATGTAATATATCACTATTTGCACATATGCCACATTCAATCAAATCCAATACCTATTCAGTTAAATGCAGTGCTCACATGGAAAGGTTAAAGGAACAGGATTGTATGTTACTTACCTTCCTTTTTCCCCCTTTTGTGACTGAAAATCAAATAATATATAGTCAGGGTTTTTTTGTTTTTGTTTTTCTAATTTGTTCTAATTAGTTATACTTGAGAATAGAATGCATTTTGACACATCATACATAAATGAAGTATAACTCCTCATTCTTCTGGTTGTATATGAAGCAGAATCACACTGGTCATGTAATCATATATGCCCATGGGGTAAAAATGTCTGATTCATTCTATTATACTTCCTATGCCCATACCCCCTTCCCTCCATTCACTCTCCTCTCTCTAATCCAAAGTTGTGAATTAACATCTGCATATCAGAGAAGACACTGGGCCTTTTAGTTTTTGGGGATTGTCTTATGTTGCTTAGCATCATATTCTCTAGCTCCTTCCATTTTCCAGAAAAAGCCATAATTTCCCTCATCTTTAAGGTTGAGTAATATTCCATCGTGTATATATACCACTTATATTTATCCATTCATCTGTTGAAGGGCACCTAGGTTCATTCCACAGTTTAGTTATTGTGAATTGATAAACTTCAATGTGGCTGCATTACTGTATTATACTGATTTTAAGTGCTTTGAGTATAAACCTAGGAGTAGGATAACTGGGTCAAATGGTGGCTCCATTCCAAGTTTTCTGAGGAATATCCATACTGTTTTCCAATGTGGTTGCACTGATTTGCAGTCCCACCAGCAATGTATGAGTGTACATTTTTCCCACATCCTCACCAATATTTACTATTGCTTGTATTCTTGCTAATTGCCATTCTGACTGGAGTGAGATGATATCTTAGAGTAGTTGTGATTTGCATTTCTCTAATTGCTAGAGATGTTAATCATTTTTTCCTATGTTTGTTGATTGATTGTATTTCTTCTTAGTGAAGTTTCTGTACTGTTCCTTAGCCCATTTATTAATTGAGTTATTTGTTTGTTTTTGGTGTTAGGTTTTTTGAGTTCTTTATATATTCTGGAATTTAATGCTCTATCTGAGGTGCATGTGGTAAAGGTTTCTCCTATTCTGTAGGCTCTCTCTTCATGTTATTGTTTCTTTTACTAAGGAAAAGGTTTAGTTTGAATCCATCCCATTTATTGACTCTTTATTGTACTTCTTGCACTTTAGGGTCTTGTTAATGAAGTCATTTCCTCAGCCAATATGAGACTACTTCTTTTTCTATTGGGCTCAGGGTCTCTGTTCTGGTGCTTAAATCTTCATCCACTTTGAGTTGAGTTTCAAGCAGGGTGAGAGATAAGGGTTTAATTTCATTTTTTACTTATGGATTTTCAGTATGCCCAGCACCATTTGTTGAAGAGGCTATCTTTTTTCCAATGAATGTCATGTGTATGAAGTAAGATTCCTTCCTATACAAGATCTAGCCAATGCAAATGCAGGTCAATTTGCAGAAGAATTTAAGAGGTTTGGGGTTACACTAAGAGTAAGAGTATGTGAATCCACTCTAGACACTCCTCTTGTGGAGAAAGAAGGCATAACATATGCTTAATTGGCATTTTTTATGATTTTGCACCACCTTCTAAACAGATTGTTTTGACCTGTTAAGTCTTTGAAAAATTAACTTTCATGCAGCACCTGGATATTTCATTGCTGTCTGTGGCTCTGGGGGACTTTGGAGGCTCTAGTGCTGGTTGTTCTAGCATTAATTGAAGGGGCACTGCAGTGTGAAGATGCAGCCCAAAGCAGTGTGGGGCTTTTAACAGCGAACAACTCTTGTATTTAGAGAAGCATCATTCAAAAATGCAGCTGCATGTCAAAGACTCCAGTGGGCACAGGAACAACTGCTACATTCAGTAAGTCGTGGTACCTGATGCTACTGCCTTGGAAGTTGTACTTGAGATGGGACCTAATTGGGTATATTTATTAGCCAACATGTTGCTGTGGTGATTCAGTCTGAAGGAGCTTTAGTACAAGTATTAAAAAGCAGTTTCACCAGGCCACAGGATGGACAGAATTACAGCATCTATATTTTGGTGATGATAAAACTACTTAGACACTGAGCAAAAACTACTTGCTCTTTGTCAATTAAAATGTGTTATGCTTTGGTGTGAGTTGTCCCCCAAAGCTCATGGGAGACAATGCAGGAATGCTCACAGTGAAGTGATTAGATTATGGGTGCTGTGACCTAACAGTGTGCTAATCCTGATGGCTTTGAGAGGATGATTTTAGAGGACTAAGGTACTTAGTGGTAACTGCCAGCAGGTGATGTGAGTCAGCAGGAAGGAGGTCCCTGGGAGCATGCCCTTATGGGTTATAGTTTTTCTCCGGGAGCTTGCTCTGTCTCTCTGCACTCCTGCTGTCATGGGACAGGGTAGCTTTCCTCTGTCGTGCGTGTTGTTCATGACATTCTGCCTCTAATCTGGCCCAGAACAATGGTGCCAACTGACCATGGACAGAAACCTCTGATATTGTGAAAATATGTTTTCCTCCTCTAAGATGTTCTTGTTAGGTATTTTGGTAACAGTGACAAAAATGTGACTACCACAGAAAAAATTCCATATCATTTTTTACAGAAGACAAAACAATACCCTTTTATTTTTAAAATTCTAGTTAAATAGTTTTCCATATGACATTATATTTCTCAAAAATTAATGTAAGCCAACCTGTGGGGTAGTCCAGTATACAGACTTCATCAGAGAGTTTACAGATGCTTAGAATATCTACAAATTGCTCTTCATTATGTAGTAAAGTTCTGTTATTATTTTTCCAGCACTTATTCCACAGTAAAGGAAAGAACATATATGGTGTTCTTGTCTAAAACTTCATAACAAATGGGAAAAGGCAATTTATTCTGAAAGAAGATTTTCTTGAAATAGCTTCCTTAAACAATTGGGAATACAGAAAGGAGATGTAAACGTAAAAGAAGCATAAGAAGGTCTAAGTTCACATTTTTCTTTTAAATTATTTTAAGTACCATTATGTTGAAATATTTACATTCATCATAAAAATGCTTTTCAATCTTATGTAAATGACTTAACTCTGATTGTTGCTATGCAAATTGAACTTTCTTTTAAAAAGTATTGTATACATGGAAGAATAATATCTTGTTTACTAACCTGTGTACAAATTCCAATTGACCTCAGATCAGTCAGGCAAGATGAACTTTTTTAATTTTTTTATTTATATATGACAGTGGAATGTGGTACAGCACAATTTTTCAAATCTCTGGTTGTATACAAAGTACATTCACACCAATTTGTGTCTTCATACCTGCAATTTGGATAATAATGATCATCACATTCCAGCATCATTAATTACCCCCATACCCCCTCCCTTCCTCTCCCACCCCTCTGCCCTATCTAGAGTTCGTCTATTCCTCCCATGCTCCCCCACTCCCATCCCACTATGAATCAGCCTCCTTATATCAAAGAAAACATTCCGCATTTTGCTTCTTGCAAAATACTCTTCTTCCATGATAGTCTGTCTCACCTCATGACCAGAGCCATGGAGCTGGCTTCCCATAGACTGAGACCTCTGAAACACAAAATTTCTGCATTACCTTGGGTCAGAGCAGAGCAGACAGCCTAACATAGACAAGGAGATCTCTGAGAAATGTGGTCCTCGGCAACAGCAAGAATACTGCATTCCATCATTTCAGAAATAGATGTGTGTGTGTGTGTATACACACACACATATACATATGTTAGAATAAATTATATATATGTTAGAATTATATATGTTAGAAATATATATATGAAATAGAAGAGGACCAGGAGGAGGAGCAAAGTGAGGACCAGTGGAAGGTGGAACAGATGGATGAGGAGGAAGAAGGGGAGGAGAGTCAAGGCACCTGGAGGCTGAGGATCCATTCTGCAGGGGGTAGGCTTGGAGGGGAGGGGGACCTGGATATGGGGTGTGGGAAAGTGAAAAATGGGAGGTGCCACAGTGATTCTCAGGTGAGGAGGGATATGAAACTATGTAGGGTAACTCCCTCATTGGGACTGGGCCTCATGGGAGATCAGGGTTAGTGGGATGAAGCAGGAGAAGAGAAGAAGGGATTCCCCACTCATCATTACTTAGCGAGAGGGAAGGAGGATGGACAGAGAGGTTTAGGTGTCCAGCAGGCTTAGTTGCCACTTATTGCTGTCTGGATATCTGGGATGTGGGAGGTGTCTGGTTTGGGGTCCATTAGTCATCTCACCATGGTCCCCAGGTGGGGCACATGAATAGACAGGCAGTGTGGTGGTAGAGGCATCCACAGTTTCTATCCTCACTTCCAAGGCCTCCATCTTATTCTTCAACAACTTCTTTGCACCTAGAACCTCTGTGAGCAGGGTTCCTGTGTTTTCTCCAGACACTGGAGGGGCCTCTTAGCAGGTGGCAGCAGACCATCTTAATGGCAGGGCTGCTACAGTGGCAGGGCCATAGACATTGTCTTCTTTCTTATTTTGGGGCCTGCAGGTAGAAGCTCTGGCTTGAAGACGGCTCTCTGATGGACCACAGAAATTGTTTTTTCCATGCACCACATTGGTTGCACCCTGGGAGCCTGGAGAGCTGGGCAGATGGTGTTTCTCCAGCCTTTCTTTGGCCCACTTCTCTGGAAGTGAGGAGCATCTGGGGTCTGGCTCTGGCAGCACTGCTGCCTCTGCATCAGCCTGAGCCATGGGCAGCCCTCTTGCAGCAGGTCTGTGGGAGCTGCAGATAACAGGTCCCCCACAGAGAAGATTTTGGGAATGTCCTGGGCCTTCTCTTGAAATGTGTTTCCTTCTCCAGACTCAGGAGCGGATTTCATAGAACTGAGGTCTCCTTGGGTCTTCAGAGGCTCTACTGATGATTCTTCCTCTGTTCTCAAGGCATGCAGTTCCAGAACCTCATGACTGTTTCTTTGGGAATCTCCTCCTCTTCCTGGTGGACCACTAATTCTTCATGCTGCTCTTTGATTGTCAGCTCCATTTTCTCTGAATGAGGAATACGGTGTTGAGTAGGTGTCATGTTCTGCACAGCCCAGTGGACTTGCTCTACTATTGAAAGCAGGAATACTGGTCTGCAGTGAGGAGGAGGGACCCTTACTGTTCTGGATGGTCTGAACATCTATAAGTTGGTGTAAGACAGCACTGTTTTTATCAGGGAGGCACCAGGAGACCAGGGGCAGGATCTCCTGAGAGGAGGGCAGCACCTGTAGGAGAAGGCCTCTGAGGCAGCTGATCCAGGCCTGGGAGGATGGAGATCCTGGCAGAAGTGCCTGGAGGCTGTTTTGATGGCAACTGCTGGAGCAGCTCGGTGATCCTGGTACGGAATGGAAGCCTTATGGGTCAGGCATGCCTGATGGTCCAAAAGGGACAGGTGGCTTGGCCTGCAACCACACTTGCTCAGAAATTGACCATTCAGATCAGCTGGGGAGGGCCAACTTGACACCAGTGAGAAGACCAAAGGAGCTTGGTTGGGACACCTGTTCCTCTGGAGACCAAAGGAGCACTGTTGAGTTCACCTATTGTGACTTCTGGATGGAATGCATGACAGAGAAAGGGCTTGGGACTAATCCCTGTTGGTCAGAGGAAGGCCCCCAGACAGGGAGTAAGGCCCAATGTCCACTGCTAGTCTGAGTGTAGAGCTCCTCGTGACTCTGCAATGCTTCTTCTCCCACCAAGTGATTCTCATCTCTTCAGAGTGCTATTCTGGGGCTGCTTTCCTATTGGTTATTTGACATTCATACCACGTGACTCCAAATGATACCTGTTTGGATTCTGCTTGACATGAGGAGGTCATCTAGATTTATCAATTACCCAATCAAAACTGCCACCAGTTACCCCTGAACAGCTCTACTCATGTTTACTCAATCATTTCCAGCAGAGTACACTTTTAGAAAATGATTAGAATGGTTTGTGAAAGGAACTCAGGAGCCAGTAATGGTGCCTGCCTCTTTGATGTTAGCCTCTGAGGACCATGGAGGGGGCAAGTTTTGTGTGGCCGAGTGAGCATGGACAGTTTGATTGGAAAAAAGTACAAATATATATATATAGTTGGACACACACACACTCACACATACACACATATCTATTTCTGAAATGATGGGATGCTTTATTCTTGCTGTTTACTAGGACCACATTTCTCAGAGATCTCCTTGTCTATGTTAGGCTGCTCTGCTCTGACCCAAGGTAATGTAGAAATTTTGTGTTTCAGAGGTCTCAGTCTATGGGAAGAGACAGACACTCATGGAAGAAGGGTATTTGTAGGAAGCCTCTAAACTCATGGCTTGTATGAGGCAGAAAGAAAGGAGGACCAAGTGACAAAATATAATCTCCAAGGATATGCCCGCAGTGACCTCCTTCTTCCAGACATGCACCTTCTCCATTTACCACCCAATGCAGCACTTCTACCAAATTATGAATCCACCCAATGGATTTATTCATAGATTATGGCACCCATATCATAATGTACTAATTTCAACCTCTGATCATTCCCATATTATCTCACTTCAGCTTTTGAGGTACACTGAACTCCAAAATTTTATATGCCACCCATGATCCCCCAAAGCTATTAACATCTCACCCTGGAAAATGTTTGCAGTATATTTCCAGTAGATGCCCAAATATAAATAGTTTCAGCATTGCCCCAAACTTCAAGTTCAGAGTCTCTTCTGGGACTCAAATTAAACTCTTGGTTTTCAGAACTTGTAGGAATAAAAATCAACTCATATATAACTAATGAACAGTGGCACAGAGTATGTATTTCCATTCCAAAGGGAGAAATAAGCACACAGAAAGTAAAGCTGGCTATGATCAAAACCGAAATGCAGCTGCCTAACAACTCCTCTTTCCCCATGCTCAGCATCTGGGTACATGTTGTGGACAGTGGGCTCCAAAGGACTTGGGCAGCCTTGACCAATGTCCTCTCACATAGGCAAACTGTATCCTTAGCCAGCAATCTCCTGACATATAGTCCACATTGCCAGCATCTCTTAGTCCCAGGGGTCACTACTGAAGCTTCAACTTCTTCTCCAACAGCACACACGTCCCTCTTAGGGCCTACTTACATGAATTCTCACTTTGTTACACTTTTACCTTCCAGGCCAACCTTTGCAATCTTGTAGAAGCCTTTATGACCATCTAACTCCAGGATCCGCATGCTTGTAGCCAGTGTCTGCCAACATCTCAAGCAGTAGCCAAGCCTCTGAGGACCATGGAGGGGGCAAGTTTTGTGTGGCCGAGTGAGCATGGACAACAAACTTCCTAGCAGTTTCTCTTCTCCATGGAATTTGTATTTTCATATCTTATGAACATGATTTGTGAATCTGGCCAATTCCTGAAATGACCTTAAGCTACTTCTCTACTGTGTCTGTGTAATTTCTTTAGAATCTCTTTGGTGACTGTAATGCGTTAACAACCACAATTCCTGAGTCCCAGAATTACTCCCCCTTTTCTGACCAAAATGCAAGCTTACACTCTTCCTTGTGCTCCACATTCTCCCAGTAAACATGAATAAAAGCTGCTAGCAAAAATCCACATCACTGCTTGAATTCTGTGCTTCCTTGACATTTCCTCCATCAGATTTGAGAATATCACCTCTAAGTTTAGCCACAGGAATGTGAAAGGACATATGCATAAAGTAGACAATATCTTTGCCAGAATGTAACATAAATGTCTCCTAGTCCCTTTTCCAGCAGAGTCCTTCTTCTGTGCAAACTCATGAGCACAGTGTTTCCTAGCAACAATCCTATCAGCATTTTGTTCTTTAGAGCTTCCACCAGAATTACTTGATAAGATTCACTTACAATGTTCAAAGATTTTATAGCTTACATCTCTAAACTATTCAAAGTATCTATCCCAATTACCAAAGTCTCCACAAGTTCCTGAACCAAATATTCAGGCAAGTCACTGCAAACAACTCACATGTTGATACCTATTTCTATTCTAGTTGGCTTTTTTTGTCTGTATGAAAGAGATGCCTAGAATAATTAGAGGAGGAAAAATTTATCTTTCTTAGATTCAGAGGTGGACCATTAGTCAGCTGTGTTCCTAACTCTGGGCCCAAGATGAGGCCGAACATCATGTCAGAAGAGTGTTGTTTAAGAAAGCAGCTCAGGCATGGCCACTTGGAAGCACAGAGACAGCAACTCACCGGGCACAAAATGGAAACCTCCAGGCATGTTCACATGGAACTACTTCTTCCAGCCAATACCTACCTGCTTACGCTTATCTCTTGTTTAATCCTATGCATGCATTAAAGCTCCTATAACTCTGTATTTTCACCTCAAAGCTTTCTTGCATTGTCTCACACAGGAGCTTCTGGGGGACACCTCATATTGAAAACTGTAACACTTTATAGTGTCCTGTTCAAATATGATTTGTCCTGTGATGCAGAAAGTCCATTGAAACCATGCTGAGAGCAATGAGAATGGTCCCTTGAGTGAAACTATAGGAGGCCAGACTAATGGAAAGATTTTGAATAAAATGTGTCCTTTCACAAGTGATGGTTTGTTTTGGCTTTTTGCTGGAATCTTGTGTCACTCTATATCCAAAAGCAAAGAGAGTTCAGCACCCCTGTGTTTGCCAACTAAGATAAATGGAAAAGACAAAGTTCTGACCTTGGCACTCATATGGGTTATTTCCACTATGGACCAGTACAGGGACATGCTCCATGGGGCCCTACTGCATGGTGTCTGTTGTCCCTGCTGCATGCTGCATCACTGATACCCTCCTACAGCTCTGATCTCTACTGGGACTGCACTGCAGTGACCTACATATTCTGCCCTCAGGGAGTATAAATGAGAGAAGGCAGGATGAGGACCTTAAACTATACTACAGAGCAATAGTGACCCAAACAGCATGGCATTGGCATCAAAATTGCCTCATAGACCAATGGTACAGAATAGAGGACACAGGGAGTAACCCACATAATTACAGTTATCTTATATGAGACAAAGGCACTAAAAACGTACATTGGAGACAAGATAGCCTCTTTAACAAATGATGCTGTGAAAATTGGAATTCCATATGCCACAAAAAGAAGTTGAACCCCTATCTTTCACCATGCAGCAAACTCAATGCAAAGTGGATCAAAATTAAACGTGTCATGCATCTACTAGAAGAAAAAGTAGGCAGAAATCTCCATCATGTCGGATTAAGCCCAAGCTTCCCTCATAAGACACTTACAGTGGAACAATTAAAATCAAATAAAAGGGATGGATTGAACTAAAAATCTTCTCAGCAAAAGAAACAATCAGCAAGGTGAATAGAGAGCCTCCATCTTGGGATCAAATTTTTACCAGTCACACATCAGATAAGAGCCCTAACCTCTAGGGTATATAGAGAACCCAAAAAACTAAACACCACAAAACCAAATAGCCCAATCAACAAATGGGCTAAGGAACTGAGGAGACAGCTCTCAGAAGATGATATACAATCAATCAACACATGTATTTTAAAAAGTTCTACATCTTTACCAATTAGAGAAATGCAAATAAAACTACTCTAAGATTTCATCTCACTCCAGTCAGAATGGCAGCTATTAAGAATACAAACAACAATAGGTGTTGGCAAGGATGTGGGAAAAAGGCACATTCATACATTGTTCACGGGACTCCCAATTGGTGTAGCCAATATGGAAAGCAGTATGGAGAATCATTGGGAATATGGGAATGAAATCACCATTGGATCCAGGTCTCCCACTCCTTGGTCTATGCCCAAAGGACTTAAAAGCATCATACTACAGGGACAGAGCCAGATCAATGTTTCTAGCAGTAGAATTCACAGTAGCTAAACTGTGGAACCAACTCAAATGCCCATCAGTAGATGAATGGATAAAGAAAATATGGTATATGTACACAATGGAATACTACTCAACAACAAAAGAGAACAAAATCATGGCATTTTCAGGTGAATGGGTGGAGTTGGAGAATATAATGGTAAGTGCAGTTAGAAAATCCCCAAAAAACCAAATGCAAAATATATTCTCTGATATAAGGAGGCTGATTCATAATGGGATTTGGAGGGGGAGCATGGGAGGATTAGATGAACTCAAGATTGGGCAGAGGGGTGGGAGGGGAAGAGAGGGAGCCTAAGAGTAAAAAAGATGGTATAACGAGATGGATATCATTACCCTAAGTACATGTATGAAGACACGAATGGTGTGGATATACTTTGTATACAACCAGAGATATGAAAAAAATGTGCTCTCTATATATGTGTGATATGAGCTGTAATGCATTCTGCTGTCATGTATAAAAAATTAGAATAAAAATAAAATAAAACCTGAAAAGTAATCAAACAAAAAATACCTTCAATTGACCCCAAGTTTATTCAGAACAAGGTCAATGGCATTATGGCAAGCATTTACAGAGTGGCCTCTTTCTACTCCTTGATTATGTTTCTACCTCTAGTTTTGCATTTTCTCCTCCTTTAACATGTTATCAAATAGTATTTTGTTATCTTTTAAGCAACCTGAAATATTAGGGGGATGAGATGATAGATAAATACCATTCATTCATATGTTCATAAAACTAGGTTATCATTTAGGATTTTATTTTTACTAAGAGCACTGACTTTCCAATTAGATTTCCACCTGAAGAAATATGAGCATTTTTAACTTAGAATGTTGGCTGCCGAGAGGGCAGAGAGGATGCTTTATAGTACCTGGCAAGTAGCAAACCACACAATCATCACTAGTCAGTAACTTAATGACAAATTTGGTGCACTGCAAAAAAAAGTAGGGCGGCTGTGGCGGCCCCCAGGCCCAGCTCCGAGCCCCTTTGGCAGAGGTGCTGCTGCGGTGCCAGGCGGAGGATAGTGCGCGGCGCGCCAGGGGTCCCCCGCCGCCAGAGCCGCAGCGCTGCAGCCCAGCTGGACGAGGTGGGCAGCCGACCCCCGCAGCGGGCGCGGGGGGGGGGGGGGCGGCGGCGGCCGCGGTGAGGCGCAGAGGGCTGAGGGGCGCCAGGGCCGGCGGGGCGCTGCAGCGGCCATGGGGGCCCTGACGAGCTGGCAGCATGAGGGCGTGGAGGAGGTGGACATCCCGTCCAATTCCGTGTACCGCTATTCGCCCAATTCCGGTGAGGGCCGTGGGAGCGGGAGCGGGGCGGGCAGCGCGTCGGGGTGCCCGGTGAGGCCGCGACCCGGTGGCCGAGGCGGCTCCCAAACCGTCTTCCGCGCGGAAGGGCGTCCAGGAGGCCGAGGTCGCTTCCCATCCCGGCGAGGGGCTGCGCTGGCGCCTGCGGGGTCGCCGAGGTCACCCTCCACGGAGGACGTGAGCAGCCTCCATGGTAATCTGCCCTGCGACAGGGACGCACGCCTGCAGGGATGCGGCGATGCAGGAGGTCCGCGCGCAGGGCTGCGGGCTCCACTTTGGTGCTTGGCACCTGTACCCGGTGCTGCCACTGGGCTGCCGCTTCCGTGCCTCCGGGAAGCTTCGAGCTGCTTTTCCTCGAGAAGCTTCCTCTGCCTGCTGGAGGAGGAGGCCAATCCGGCCTGCGCAGTGCTGGTGCAGCCCCAGACGCTGTCAGAAAGAAAAGGCACAAGTGTCTCAACAGGAATGTTTGCAGTCTGAGTGTCAGAGGCGCTCGGATGGTCCCTCTGCCGCACTGAGACTGCTCAGAGGCTTTTGAAATGGATGGAGTTACTGTGTTTGTTTTCAGAAGCGTACCTTTGCGCAAAGAGGGATCTGCCTCCAGCCGCTGGGTTGCAGCTTCAGCGCTGGAGGTGCAGGAGGATTTTACTCACGAGGAGAGAGCATCACTAGATGTCCTGCTGAGTGACAGTCGGATCTGCTGGCTCCTGACCCAGCTCGACAATCTGCTCTTTACCTTTGGTTGTTACTCTCCAGACTTGTGGGGACCATGGCTCCCACCTTGTCTCTAGCCTAGGACCTGATAGAAATTCTGGTGATCTGGGATTGAGGTATCAGAACTGGAGCTGATCCAACAGTTTCTTTTTGGTAGAATAAAGACATGTTAATGAGATAAGCTGGTTTCCCAGCAGTAAGTCCAGTTCCTGCCAGGTGAAAGCAGCAGCAGTGGCCAGACAATGAACCTGTCTCCTTGCAGAGTGTCTGCCAGAGCTCTTTTTCTCACTGCTTTTGTGCCAAAGAATGAATCCTTGCAGAGATGGGTATGTTTTAAGAGCTGTGTTAGACAGGTCCAGGACAGTGCTATGGATCCTTAGTATCTTAACAAAATTCTGGCTAATTATGATTTTGTGAAACCAGTGCTAAAGAAGGCACACATCTTGTTTTTTTAGTGGATAAAAATATGCAGTAGGATTTTTGCATTTTTTTCTTACATCACTTGGCTTTTATTGATCAGGATATTGAGCAAGTTTTGCTGAGCTTGGAGTTTTCAATAGTTTGCTGCTTTACCCTCCTTTAGACTTGGTATTTCACAAAGGCTGTTCTCAGAGGGCATCAACTACAACTCTGAACCTCAGATAATGATAGTAAAAGGATAATGGACCAAACCAAAACTTCTTTAATACTTATCCACTCTGCCAGTCTTTAAAAGTTTTACCTAAGTATAACTCATATTGTTTTTTTTTTTTTTTTTTTTTTTTTGGGGGGGGGTGATGCTGAGGATTGCACCCAAGGCCTTGTGCAAGTGAGGCAAGCACTCTTCCAACTGAGCTATATCCCCAGCCCCTGTAACTATTTTTAATCAGAAGTTATGTATGAGAGAAACAGTATAACAGAAAATAAAAATCAGAACATCCAAAAAAAAAAAAGTAGAGTCTTCACAATGCATAAAACAATGCAGCATTGTGACCATTCTTCCTGTTTAGTCTGTCAGAAATTATTCACATCTTTCGGTTTCAAATGCTTCATTAATAACCAGTCATTTTTCTTTCTTTTAGATAAATGTTTTACTTAATCCTATTTAAATTTTCCAATTTGTTTGTTGCCGCAGTCTGGCTGGGCACAAAATCACGAGCCACCACACAGCTTGTAGATTCAAACAGGAACTCTTTATTCCCGAACTCACACCAGCCGTCTACAATCACATTCTGGGGAAATCCACGTTCTCTGCCCAAATCCACCCCCACTGGGCTTCTGTCTCCCAAAAAATACTGTCTGAATCCCGTGAGAACTTAAGGGGAACTCAGGCAGCAGGATACGCCCTATTCCCAGCAGGAATAACCTTAAACCTGGAACCTAAACCGGGAACGCCCTAAACCCGGATCATCCTAAACCGGGAACACCCTAAACCCGGATCCGCCTTGGTCCTTGAGCAAGGTCACCTACATACAATGTCACTGCAAAATGTCCTATTTCCACGAGTCCTTCCACTAAGCAACATGGGGTACGCTGGCAAGGAAATTGTCATACCTACTTGGCTAATGGCTCCCAGCATCTCTCCCCTTCTGATTAATTAAACAACAAGCAATGTGGCTTAAGGACCGTGCCTGGTAGGTTGTCCAATTCAACATATGGTTCTTACCCGTCATCAGAAAACTGACCTTTAGGCGTCAGCCTCCTGTCTTAGGTTGATACCACTGCAATTGGATCATACCTGTCACTGACTACCGGTCCAGCATATAGCCATTGGCCCCCAAATTTTAGACCATCACTATCAGAAGGGAGGAGGATACAGAAATGCCACGACACCAAGCCAATTGATGGCTCCTTGGGAAAAATTGCATCGCTGGTGACACCATCAGCAAAGATATGCCAGCATTACCACAATTCGCTGCACCAAAGGATAGTTACATAGTCCAGGCAAGTTCTGCAAGCAGTTCAAAGCAGAGGAATCTATCAATATGTCCATTTCCTCCCAAAATCCGTTTCCTCCCAAAGTAAGTTGACTCCTTGATTGAGCATTACTTGTTGAGTTATATTCATTGATGCATCAGTTTATACAGTTTACTGTGATAGCTATCATAGAAGCTGTAGTTTGGTTTTATCTTTGTCTTCACCGGCACTGGGATGAAGATAGAAATTCTGGCAATGATGCTAAAGAGACATTATCCTGAAAAGAATTATTAAATATAATGAAAAGGAAAGGTGAAAGTAAACAAACAGATCTGTTAACCTACTTTAAAAACAATCCTTAACAGCTGTTTACCTAATTTAAATTAAACCATTTAAATCACGTGAATAAAAAAAATATAAGAAATATGGACATACGCACATACAGACATACAACATAAAACACAAGAGTGCACACAAACATACAACACATAAGAAAATAGTAAAGGCCTTGTAGCTTTACCTAGGTGAAATCTCCATTGAAATATTTAAAAACTCCACAGTCAAAAAATAAAAGTGATCAGAAAAACATTAACCTAGGTTTGTATGAGCTCAAAAAATAAAAATAGAACCTTATGATGTGGAAAAATGTAATAATAAAATAGCTATTGAAAAAAGCATCCTGGTTAATCACTGTCGCAGATGTAAGAATGGCCAAGCTGGAGTTCTGGATATCAGCTGTTATGGATTTGAGTCAAATCATCTTCTTTTCGATCTGTAGAAATTGTTTTAGTTAATCTCTCTGGAATCCAAATCGGCTGCTGTTCTCCCTGTGGAAAAACACAAACAGACCCCCGACTCCAGACAATCACTGGGTCAGGACCTTTCCATTGTCCTGTTAGAATATCTTTCCAAAGTACTTTAGGCTTATGTACATTTTTTGGATACATATGCCTTTCCGCAGCACTAAGTCCTGATGAATCCAAATTTAAAAAGTTTAGAGTAAAAAGCATTATTTTAAGTTTATCTTTGGGGGATATATACCCCCTTCCAATTCCCTCTTTTTGCTTTAATAAGTACGTTTTAATAGTTTGATGAGCTCTTTCAACTATGCCTTGTCCCTGTGGATTGTATGGGATTTCTGTTATATGAGTAATACCAAATGATGAGCAAAATTGTTTAAAAGAGGTAGAGGTATAGCCAGGACCATTATCGGTTTTTAACTGTTTAGGAACGCCCACAGTGGCAAAATTTTGTAAGCAATGAGCTATAACATCTTTAGTTTTTTCTCCGGCATGAAGGGAGCCCATCAAAAATCCAGAGGTATCAACTGTAACGTGTAAATATTTTAATTTTCCAAATTCTGGCAAGTGTGTGACGTCCATCTGCCAAATATGGTTAGGTATCAGTCCTCTAGGATTGACTCCAAGATTACTTGTGGTAAAAATGTCACACAATTTTGACATTGTTTTATTATATGTCTGGCTTGTTCCTTAGTTATTTTAAAACGCTTTTGTAAAGTATTAGCATTAACATGAAACCTTTTATGAAAATTTGTAGCTTCTTCAAATGTAGAGAAAATATGTATGTCATGTGTAGTTTTATCTGCTAAATCATTGCCTAAACTAAGGGCTCCAGGCAATCCTGTATGTGCCCTAATATGTCCTATAAAGAATGGATCTTTTCTGTCCCAGATTAGACTTTGTATAGTGGAAAACAAAGAGAAAACAGTAGAAGAAGGGGAAATCCTACCAGCATCTTCAAGAGATACTATAGCATTAACTACATACTATCAGAAAATAAATTAAATACAGAATCTTTAAACATCACAAAAGCTTGTAAAACTGCATTAAGCTCTACCTTTTGAGCTGATTGTTTGGGTACTAAAAATGCAAAAGTTTGATCAGGGGTAACTACTGCTGCTGTACCATTATTTGACCCATCAGTGAATATATTTGGAGCATTCATGATAGGTGTTTTTCTTGTCATTTTAGGAAAAACTACAGGATGCTTAGACCAAAAAGACAACAAAGGATTAGATGGTAAATGATTATCAAATGAAGCATTAGATTTACACATGATTATTGCCCAAGTATTTAACTCATTAGCTAACTCATCAATTTGATCCATAGTATATGGAGTAATAATTTTATTGGGAGAAATTCCAAACACTCCCTTTGCTGCTTTTTATTCCTTTGAGTATTAATTGTCTTACAGCCTCAGGATACCTAGTAAGAATAGTGTTAGGAGAATAAGATAAATGTATCCACAATAATGGATCTTCTTGCCAAAATACTCCTGTAGGAATATTTTTTGTTGGTAGTACAATAAATAATAAAGGCAAACTTATATCAATTCTATCCAAATGCATATTTTCCATATATGTTTCAATAATTTTTAATGCCTTTCTTGCTTTAGGAGTTAACATGCGGGGTGAATTTGGATCTGATGGACCTTTTAGAATATCAGATAAAGGTCCCAACTCTCCTGTTGGTATACCTAGATAAGGCCTTATCCAAATTATGTCTCCCAATAACTTTTGAAAGTCGTTAAGTGATTTGAGTTGATCTACTCGTATTTGAATTTTTGGTGGACGGACCATGGTTGAGGATAATAGAACTCCTAAATAATTAATTGGAAAATTTAATTGTACTTTATCTATTGCTATCTCTAGATTACAATTTTTTAATAAGTTTGTAAGTGTGGCATAACATTCCAGCAATATGTTTTTATCTTTATGTGCCAATAATACATCATCCATATAGTGAAATATTTGTAGTTCAGGATTTTGATTTCTAAGTGGCTGGATTGCTTTGTTAACATATATTTGACACATAGTTGGACTGTTAGCCATCCTTTGAGGGAGTACTTTCCATTCATATCTTTGATCAGGACCTTCATGATTTAATGCAGGGATAGTAAATGCAAAACGTGGACTATCCTCGGGATGAATTGGAATCGAAAAAAAAAAAAAAAAACAATCTTTAATATCTATAGCTAAAACATGCCAGGTTTTTGGCAAAGCAGACAATTGAGGAATCCCTGATTGAGCAGGTCCCATAATAACCATCTCATTATTAATGGCTCTTAAATCTTGCAATAATCTCCATTTACCAGATTTCTTTTTGATGACAAAAATGGGAGTATTATGGGGAGATATGGAAGGTTGTATATGTCCTTCCGCTAATTGTTGTTTGACCAGATCATGGGCTACTTGTATCTTTTCTTTAGTCAGGGGCCACTGAGGAACCCTCACTGGTCTTTCTGATTTCCAAGTAATTTTGATTGTCTCAGTGGCCCTTTCTGAAAATCCAACCCATGTCTGTCTGTTCCTTGATCTATTTGTATTGGTGCTGCTATACCTTGCCCTTGTTTTCCTAATCTTTTTTCTTTCCTAAACCCTTGTCTAGCCCTAGTAGTGGGCGCATTAGGATTGATGTTATTTGTTAACGTCAAACCTAATTGATCTAGGACATCTCGTCCCCATAAATTTATAGGAAGATGATCCAATACATACGGCTGTATAGTTCCTTCACATCCTTCAGGATCCTTCCAATCTAATATCACAGAACTTCTATGGGGATTAGTCGCCACTCCTAGGCCTCGAAGCATTTGAGTGGCTTGTTGTAATGGCCAATGTTTTGGCCATTCTTGACGAGATATGATGCTAAGGTCAGCACCTGTGTCCAGTAGCCCATTAAACTCATGTCTTTGAATATTTAGTTTTAGCATTGGGCGAGAATCTAAATTTAAAGACAACATAGCCCAATCTACACCTGTGGAGCCTAATCCCCTGGAACCTCTTTCTACACTACGACTAGGAAATTTATTATGTAGGCTGGGTATTATTAACAACTGTGCTATTCTATCTCCAGGTGAAATTACTGATATACCTCTTGGAGAACTAGCTATAATTTTTATTTCACCTACATAATCGGGATCAATTACCCCAGGACTTATCATAAGTCATTTTAATGTAGATGAACTACGTCCCAATAATAAGCCTACTGTTACTTGGGGAAGAGGTCCTTTTACTTCTGTGGGAATGATTTGAACTCCCATCTCTGGAGTTAATACTGCTCGGGCAGAGGCACAGATGTCCAACCCTGCGCTCCCTCGGGTTTGTCTGATGAGGGATTTAATGGACAATGTGTCCTGGGCACTACCCTGATGGTGTTGTTGGGTTCCTCCACTGCCCCGTAGATTTGTGGTTGTGGGCCCCGGAGCATTTGGCCCCCCTGTCCGTTTTTTGGCAATGGAGCCTGATGTCTTTCTCCACGATATCCGTTTTTTGATAAGGGAGTACCCTCTATGGTGGTTTGAGAATGGCATTCATTAGCCCAATGTCTCCCTCTACGTCATCGTGGGCAAATACCCGGTATTTTATTCCTTTGATACCTACTTTTGTTAAACCCTCCTCCTATGGGGCAATTCCTTTTAAAATGTCCTATTTGTTCACAATTGTAGCATGTTTTTGGCCTGGCATCTAAAGCCTGTTGTACTGCAGCTGCCAAGACTTGCCCTTGTTCATTAATATCTCTACATAATTTAATATATGTGTTTAAATCTTCATGTCTCCATGGTCTAATAACCTCTCTGCAGCAACGATTTGCTTGGTCATAAGCCAGTTGTTTTATTAATGGCATTGCTTGTTCTGTATCCCCCAAAATTTTGGCAGCCATTTGAATTAGACTATCTACAAAGTCAGCATAAGGTTCATTAGCTCTCTGTATTACCTTAGATAGCTGACCTTGTAAATCTCCATGTCCTTGTAAAGTCTTCCATGCCCTAACTGCGTCTGCAGCAATTTGTGCATATATAGCAGGATCATATTCAATTTGTTGCTGTTGACCCTCATAAGGTCCTTTTCCTAACAACATATCTAGATTTCTTTGAGGGTAACCAGCTGCTGCATTTCGCCTAGCTGTCTCCACGCAAAATTCCTCATTGGCAACCTTCCATAACAAATATTGTCCTCAATTTAGTACAGATTTACACATGCTAGCCCAATCTGCTGGCGTCATGTTCAAGTTAGTAATGGACTCGACCATGCTTACCATGAAGGGAGCTTGGGGACCATAGGTTGTTACAGCCTCCTTTAACTGCTTCACTGTTTTAAAATCTAAAGCACGGTGAATTTGCTGCCCTCCTACCTGTTCAAGTACAGGGCATGCTAATCTTTGAGGTCCTGTCTCAGGATCCCATTTATCAACTACGGGGTTTGAGGGCCACTCAGCTGTCTCCATCAGTGGAGCTGTTGGTTGAATTACGCCCTCTTGTGATAAAACGGAGTTAGTAACAGCCTCCTGTTGTGGCCTTTTTCCTAACAACCCCTTTTTCTTTAAATTTTCTTCCTCTGTCTGACTAGCTCAAGAGACCTTCTCTTTTGCTTGATCTAAAATGTCTTTCTCCATGGTCTGAACCTCTAACAATTTGTTTAACATCTTTTTGGTTTGTTTTTTACTAATTTCTAATCTACTATAAAGATAATGCAACCCAATAAGATAACACAAAACAAAACCGAAACTGAATGAAACAAAAACGGAATAAAAATCGTTGTATCAATTTTCTCTTCCTCAGGGCCGACAAACTTCAAACCTTTAGTCAACCATTTTTTCCAGTTTGCCTGAGAAATTTCTAGGGATAGGCAGCTTGAAACAAAAACAAAATAAATCAAAACAAGAACGCACTGTTTTTTGAATTGATCACCCATTCTCTCGCCTTCCCTCAGGGGCGAGCAATTTCACTTACCTCCAAGCTTCAGACGTTCCCCGTACGGGCCACCAAATGCCGCAATCTGGCTGGGCACAAATGCTGCAGTCTGGCTGGGCACAAAATGACGAGCCACCACACAGCTTGTAGATTCAAACAGGAACTCTTTATTCTCGAACTCACACCAGCCGTCTACAATCACGTTCTGGGGAAATCCGCATTCTCTGCCCAAATCCACCCCCACTGGGCTTCTGTCTCCCAAAAAATACTGTCTGAATCCCGTGAGAACTCAAGGGGAACTCAGGCAACAGGATACGCCCTATTCCCAGCAGGAATAACCTTAAACCTGGAACCTAAACCGGGAACGCCCTAAACCCGGATCATCCTAAACCGGGAACACCCTAAACCTGGATCCGCCTTTGTCCTTGAGCAAGGTCACCTACATGCAATGTCACTGCAAAATGTCCTATTTCCACGAGTCCTTCCACTAAGCAACATGGGGTACGCTGGCAAGGAAATTGTCATACCTACTTGGCTAATGGCTCCCAGCAGTTTGTGGATACTTTTTTCTAAAACTCATATGAGGTCTAGGCTCAGTGTGTAAACTAATAGTAATTGTCCCTACTCCTGAGTAGAACATGATGAGGTCAGTTAAATTCACTAAAGAAAGTCCATGTGAATTATTCAATTATTTCTTTAGTGGATAATGAAGGCTTGACCTGTGTGCAAGTCCCCAGAACTCTAAGTACAGTTGAATACCACCTCCTGCGAGAAGCAACATGTCACAGGAAGAAAATAGAGTAGCAATAAAAAGTCATGAGTGTTGGGTGGTGGTGATGTTTGCACAGTGGGAATGTGCCTGAGGAACTTTGATACCAGACAATTGAGCTAAATAGAGTCATAAACTTATAACGAAGGTTCATGCCAATAAAAAGCAGGTAGGGTACAACTTTATCTGAACATCATCCCTAACACATTGAAAAGCTGTCCGAAAGTGAAAAATGGAATTGCAGATGTTGACTAGTAGTAATGCAAAATAAAACCATTCCATGAGCACCTTCAACTCTTGTCATTGTCTAAAGATCCCTGTGATTGTCTCCTCTGTTTGTTAGTTCCTCACATATGACACATTAAGAGTGAAAGATGGTCGACCACCTCTGTGCAGAAACACTGAGGCCCATGAAATTGTGCTGCTCAGCCTGATGATCCGTGCTGTTCTGCCTGCAACATACAATAGCACTGAACTCTGGCTGTCTTGTACAGAGTTTGCCCAGCATCGTAGGTGCTAGAAACCTTGACTCCTCCATTGCGGAGTTGACAGGGTGTGTAGCATGAATCTGCAGTGCAGAACAGCTCTTAATCTCAAATGAGCAGTGACTGTCAGTTGACCTCTCTGAGGACGTTTGGGTTCAGTACCTGCGGTTTTCATGTCCTAAGTCTACTTTGTGCATCTGCAACTTGAAGGTGTAGCCCATTCATCTACAGGATGATCTGGTCTAAAAGCAATGATGGCACTGTCACTGAGTTGACAGAAGCACTTGTTGTAGAAATTTAAAATAATTATGAGGGAGAAACCAGAAGAATTCCTATGACTAGTTAACAATTGAAATATTTTTGTCTGCTTAAAAAAGTTAAGCAAAGGAGAAATATTTTCTTATGAGGGTACTCAATTTTAGGAGTTGGGATAGAGATTCTAAGCGGTGTATTCCATCAAGTAAGAGAACATCTGGCCTACCAATGGCATTGTAGGAAAGCCTTGCCCAACTGACATGTTTTGTCTTTCAAAATTAATGCTTAGTGGTACATGTCATCCAACTTTGTGACATGGAACTAACTCGTGCATCAGTGCTTGATAGAACAAAAGTCAGAACAAGGTTGTGTGGAAATCCAGTCTGGCTGTAGAATGTTCAGTCACCTTCTTGGCTGTGGAAATGGAGACTGTCCCAAGGGTTGGATCAGAGTGAAAACTCCAAACCCACCCTCCATTCCCTGAGCAGGGATGGTCTTTATTTATTGGACAAGAAGGAAGCAGCTGAGATAGAGAGATTGCCTGGCCTTACTAACAGCAGTCTAGTGCCACAGTATGGCTGGGCACAAAATAATGGAGCCCCCACACAGCCTTGTAGGTTCAAACAGCAACCTTTATTCCCAAACTCTCACCAGCACTCTACCCACACTTCCCAGGAACACACTGCCTCCACCGGGCTCCACGTGCCAATTCTCCCAGAACCCAGCGAGAACTCAATGGGAACTCCAAAGTAGCAGGCACATGAGGCAGCAGGATCAGCCCTAATCCCAGAGCCTCCCTAATCCTGGAGCAGGGTCACCTTTCAACCATTCCCTCTGGCAAAAATGCCAGGCATCATTCTGACTAAACTGTGGCTCTCAACAGTCTAGTAGGTGACTAACACCACCATGAGAGGAAAATGCAGCCATGTTGCGTCCTCATGTTCCCATTCACAGAAGCCACACAGGGCGGCACATATATCTGGCTTGTTTAGTTCTTGATCTCAGACGTAGAGAGATTCTCTTTCACAGCAGTCAGCCACTGCAGGACTTGGGTGGTCTCCATATGGAGCATGTCTCCACCTTGAATCCTTTGTTACTTTGGGGAAGTTTGAGTTCCCTGATGGGCCAGTCCAGGTGGTGAGTTCATTCCTGTGGCAAAGGAGGTGGAGCCTGCAAATGAGAAGGAGTAGAAAAATCAGAGTAAGAAAGACACTTCCAGGGAAAATAACATTTTGTTCATAATATTCTCTACTGGGTGCTTCCATCTTGCCCTCTGTCAGAGCTAGCTGCTCAGGTATATTTATTCATAGTTCAAAGCTAGTTGAGGGCAAGTATCAACAAATATTCAACAAGCCTTAGCCTAATTCAACAATGGTTACCTGAGTCAAGAACCTCATTCCCTTGGTGCTGCAGTGCTCTGCTTTCAAGCTGTGATGGGCTGAGTTCTCTGCTGCTTGGTACTGATCCTCGCCAAGGACAAGTGCTATATTTGATGACAAACACCCCACCTGAGGATCACAAGGCCAGACCCAATGTGACTCCTCATGTCTCACATGTTAGAAAGGTCTTCCTCCAATTGAGATTAAATGTAATGTTTTTGAGAAATAGAAAGCTGCTCTACTCCAGCTTCTTCAATATAGAGAATGTGAAGCAAAGCAAAGCATAGAGTACAGAGTCATGGAAACAGGCACCTCAGGGTTCTCATGAGGGCACACATCATGGAACAGTTTCATGGTCAAAGTCATGGTGCTATCAAACTGTTGACAACTTACATAACTTCATTGCTGCCCTGTTTCTGGCCTGGTCACATTTCCTCCTGTAAAGCCCAATTCTGCTTTCTATGTAAACACAACATGCATTCATTGTTACATCAGTTCCAATCCACTGTGATTTACGCTTTATAGTCATTTTAGATGTTTTCTTTTCATTCTGCAGGATTTTCAAACTTTAGAATTCCATAAGACTGTTAAGAGAATTTTTATAAGGCCTTTCCTAATTGATCTAACCAATCTTATTGAACCAATCTTGTTGAGCAACATCTTTTAAAGATTTTAATATATCATTAATGAGGGAGACAGGTCTATATTATAATAGTTGGAAGATTCATCTATACATGTGAATTATTGAAGTCAGTGTATTTGAAAATGAATGCCAAACTTTTCTTCCTAGTGGGGGAGGGAAGACCACTGAAACTTCCTGGACGAACTTTATTTTCTGTGAGAACTTTATTTTCCATGAGAGTTATTTGGAATGTCTAGGAGGAGTCACAGACTTTTCATATTTTGCCACATGTACTTTATCTTGCCTCTTTCCCTAATTACACTTTTCCCAACAGTTTGAGAAGAGTATTTGTGTCTCATACCCTTATACACTTAATGCCTTTACTCTGCTGTGAATTGTCCAGGACAGCACATTCTCTCCCATAACCTTGGAAAAATCCTACATTCAGGAAACTATAATTGACACAATACTTTCCTCCAGTCTATAGCCCAATTTGTTAGTCATCCTGTTGTCATCCTCCATGCTTGATTTAAGTCCAGGCTCCCACAGTTCATACACTTATCACATCTCTTTAGTCTCCTTTACAGTTGTAGAAAATTTTCAAGTTTGCCTACTTCTGAAATTTAGAAGCAAAGACTGTGGCATTTCTCTCTCTCTGTGTGTGTGTGTGTGTGTGTGTGTGTGTGCGCGCGCACACATGTACACACATGCGCTGCTTCATTGGTGATTATGTCTTCAGCTATTATGTCAAAAGCCAACATTTGCAAAGCACATTTTACCTCAAAAGTAACATTGGGAAAAAAATAGAAAGAAGAAATCAAATCCCAAATATGTGGCACCAGGCCTACAATATAGAAATAGCTGTCAAAGTATCTGCCATGCTTACCAAATTGAGTCAGTCTAAGAACTTGGCAGGCAGGAGGTGACTAGAACATGACAGCCTTCGAAGGAGGGGTCGTATCCATGGGCTCTTCACTGGCAGCCTGGGAGGTTGGTGGTGCAGAGGCCTTGTGTGCCAGGATGGAGGCCAGTGAGTGGACCTTCACTGGCAGCATGGTAACCATGGGGGCATTGGGAAGAGAGGCTCTTTGCTGTCCAGCAGGGTTCCCAGATGCAGGCTGAGGGGTGGGTGGTGGTACAATGAAATGGGACAGATTGAGGTTGGGTTGGGTGAACTAAAGGGTTGGGGGGCCTGGGAAGACTTGTCCCTTTGCTAGCTGCCTGTGCTGCCTATGGCCATGGACACTGCGGTGTGGGCCAGAGCTGTCACTGGACGCAGAAGATGGGAAAATGACCGCCATGGAAGGGGCGGTAGTGTCCATGGCCCTGTCCTCAGGCAGCACAGCGGGATTCTGGGAAAGGTGAGCCGATGACATGGCAATGAGGGTTGGAGGGACACTCCTAGTGGAGTGTTGGCCCTGGGTATTGGGGTTGTGGGTGGAAGGGACAGGAGTGGGTCTTAGGAAGGAATGAGGAGGAGGAGGAAGAGGAGCAGCAGGAGGAGCAGCCAAAGGACAGGGAACATTAGGAGGAGGAAGAGGAGGAGGAGGAGGAAGAGGGCGAGGATGAGAAGAAGAAAGAGGAGGAGGAAAAGGAGGAGGAGGAGGGGGAGGAGGAGGAATAGAAAGAGGGGAGGAAGAGAAGAAGTAAGAGTAGCAGGAAAAGGAGAAGGAGGGGAGGGGGAGGAGGAGGAAGGGGAGAAGGGGAAGGGGGAGGAGGGCAAGGGGTAGGAGGAGGAAATTGAGGAGGAGGAGGAGGATAAAAAGGAAGAGGAGGAGGAGGAGGAGGGGGAGGAGGAGGAGAAGGATAAAAAGGAGGAGGAGTAGAATCAGTACACATGGGGGTTGGGGAATCAAGCCTCTGCTGCCTAAATTGTCACATAGAATTAGTGACAACCTAAATCCTTGTGATTGTTTCATTTCAACTCTTCAGTTAAAACCCCAGATTATATTGGGATGGCATATTGAGTCCCACAAGCTTTATTTCTCACCACTTTTCGATATGAATGAAGAATTTTAAACATTTCAAACTTCTTGCACAGGAAAACACTGTTTTTCAGGAATTTTTTTAAAAGAAATTAAATATGCTGTGCTTGTGGGACTCAATTAAATTAAATTAAATTAAATATGCTGTGCTTAGGAAACATCACTCTTCCCTCATGGTAAGTATCCTAGGGAAAGCCACCAGCACATCTTTCCCCACTGGGCTACCTGCTTCCAGGCAACATCCCCATTGTACTAGGAATGAGCCCCTTTGAATAAGACTCTCCTACTGACCATCTCCCAATAGCTTTGTGCACTCTTGTAATGCAGGGTGATAACCTATCATGGTCTTCTCATGATACATTATCAGCTGTCCTGGAACTATTAGCACCCCCCTGTTCTTAATCTTGACCATTCATTTGGCTCCAGCCAAACTTTGTCCTGCTGTTTCCTCAACTGCAAATAAGTCAAGTTACTTCTGTCCTCAGAGAATTAACATTTTCTATGGCTTCCATTCAGACTGCTCTTACTTCAGAAATGAACTTCTCCCTCAATCTTTTTAGGTCTTGTGTCAAATGTCCACCTGAGTTCTCAGCAATGGCACTGAACACCTTATCCAAATGCCCTGTCTCTCCCTTTGTCCATACCTTGCTTAACTATTTTTATAGGACTTATTAGTATCTAACATTAGATTATATCTTTGTTCATTTTCAGTCTTCTTCAGCACAGGCAGCTGATTCATAAGAGGAAAGACTGTTTCTCTGTCCCCAAATGAATGATTTTGCTCCTTCCGGAAGAATGCAGCCTCTGTGCAAAGACAGTCAAGCAAAGGAGTCTTGCCAACAGTGCAAGGTGTTTCTGGGAAACAGCACATAGCTCTAGCCCTTAGGTCCAGGTTTTATAGAATCTTCTTTGAGGAAACAATTGAATATAGGTTGTTACAGATTGCCTAATGTGAGGAATATACAAATGGGGAAAAGCCAGTTCCTGAAAGAGACCCTTGTTATTTCACAATAAAAAAATCCAGGGGTTTCACCACAAACCTCAAAATGCTTTGATTGACTCATGAATAATACTTTCAATTTGTCATTACTTATTTCTATGCTTTTTACAATCATAAAATGCTTTTAAATAGAAAATGAATTTGTGAGTATGTGAAAGTTATTGATTATCTCTTGAATAGGAATGGACTTAATGCACTTAAATCCCTTAAAATTTTTGAAGCATCCTACTATGTTTCCTGAGGGGACAGGGTTGGATAACTGAAAATAGGACAACCCAGGGTTTCTGTAATGATCTAAAGGAATCCCTCAGGTCTGTGCTTCTCCTAGCCCATCATTCTAACATAATATTTCTCAAAAGGGTGATCTTTGACCACTGAGCATCCTGAAACTTTTCAGGGAGTCCATAAGATTGCCATGGTAATTTCATGATATCACCAAAGTCTTTTTTACTTTTTTTCATTATTTTTGTCACAAGCTTACACTGGCATTCACCACAGGCTACCTGGTGTGTGGTAGTGCAACACGTTAAATGTAGAAGCAGATATGAAAATGTAAGTATTTTCTACTTAGCCAAACATTAGAGATATTTGCAAATATGAAAAATAATATCACTCTTCTCACTGCATAATTTTGCTTGGAAAATGTAGTTTGGGTGGAGTTTGTGTAGTGTGCACTCTAGTAATTGAACACAGAGCCTCCCCCATGCTCAGTGTGTGCTCTACCACTGGATTTTATCTTTAGCCCCAGAAAATGTACTTGTATTTAAAAAAACATTAGTTGATAGACATATAATGAATATATTATTGTCATTTTTATATGAAATAACATTAACAAATTATTTTCATATTTAATGACTTCTGAATTCTAATTTCTAATAAAATAAATGTCTATAGATAGACTTCACATAAGCAAACATTTGAGTGCTGAATAACTTTTAAAAGCATTACCCTTATATCTAATTTAGTAACATTAGCTATCATTATATTCATCACTGAGAATAGTATCAAAATAAGACTGGGAATTCTGGAGGGAAAGGGATATTAAAAACTTAGGAAGTATTGATGAATCAAAGGAATTAGTGGATGGTAAATAAATCTTCAAATGAGTCAGTTTCCTTTTCTGAGAAATCCTTTATGTTTTCATTCAAGAGTGAAGTTCTCCTTCTGGTACACTAACTAGTAAGTATATAATAAGGCTTCATTATGCAGTCTAAATATATGCCCCAACAAAGAAAACAAAGACTGCATGTTATGAAGACTAGTAATTATAGAAAAGGCAATCTGTTAGCTCCCAACTATATCATCTCCTAATGACATTGTTTCCCAAGCTGGGACACCATCTTTAAAATGATATTGCTAGAGGATAAAAGTCCTGACATAGCATCCTGAGAATCAATGAAAACCAGCCTTATAAAAGACAGTCTGTTGAGACCTGCTCTCATTGTTTGTACTACAGAAAGGACAACAGTAGGAATCATTTTAAATAGACAACAGTAGGAATCATTTTAAATAGAATACCCTAGATCTCATAAAATATTCTTATATCTGCACTGTGACTATGATGACCTGTGAAATGATAGTTTTTGTAATTTCTTTTTTTCATCATGGAAAACTGAACCCAGGGCCTCATGCATACTAGGCCAGCACTCTACCACTGAGCTATATCCCCAGCCCAGGTGATTTTTAATCCTAATCAGTATATGCAGATGTTTATATTGAATATCTCTTCACATTAAAATTAGAGTCACTAAATATATTTTTCAGAGTATCAGAATTTGGTCCAATATAAGAGTACACTTTCAAATATCTGGTTTGCCCATGAGGTGGTGAGTGCCCCACAATTGGCTGCATAAAACAAAAGTCTACATATCTTCATTAGAAAGAAATTTTAAATCCCACAGATCCATTTAATTTTGCTCTTTACTCTTTGCAGTAATGTGCAGCAAACAAGCCCACTGCCCTTCTTTTGCCCGTGACAGAAATAAACCATTCTGCACAGCTACCCCTTTCATATCCTAGACAACTCTCATTCAATTATCCAACAAGTATTTATGGACCAGAAATTCTTCCAGGAACTTAAATTATGGCAAGGAACAAAACATTTAAAATGTATGCCTTCACATAACATATTATTTTGGGTGAATGTAAATTAAAAATAATAAATGAATATATAGATTGACAGAAAGCTGTATGTGCTCTGGAGAAAAGCAGGACAGAGGGAGAAAGAATTTGGGGATGGAGGCAAGATGTTAGTGAGAGGGGAGGATATTCTCAGAGGAAATAGAAGAGACAGGAGTGAGGGTTTTAGAAAGATTTATATTTGTCTATTGATTGAAATTTGCCACCTGCAACCACACCAAATAAATTTATTTATAATCAGGCATATTTAAAGTCTTTCATCCAAATATCTTCCATTCTTTTACCATTTATCATGTGCTCAAATTTCTACTTCTTCTATGCCTTGGGTTTCTTTTCCTTTTACAGACCCATCCAGAAATGGGATAGTCTGAAATACAAAGTAGACTGAGAAAATGTCGCACCACCCTCATTCTGTGTTCCCTTTTCTGATGTGAGCAGCACTTCCTTCAGACTTTTTTTTTCTGACATCCACATCTGAATTACAAGTCTCCTCCTCACAATTATCTTAGCTTTATCATGTTACAATGCACCTTAAATTTGCCGAGCTCTAGGCTGCCTTCTAACAAGCTCCATGGCAGCAGGCATTCTGAATATTTCATTTCATCATTGTTCTTGACATATATTAAGTGCTCCTAGTAGGTTGAGTTAGATGAATTAATATTAAAAACTAAGGAAGCAAGTTTTCAATGTTAATTATTTTACTATTATTGTACTTTCCACTGATTCTATATGTAAACTCCAAGAGGCCAGAAAATTTTACAATGCTAATTGTTACATTGAAAGTTTCAAGAACAGGCATTGTCTGTATTAAGCATTAAAAGAACACTTGTTGAAGGATTGTACTTTATGAAACGGTCAAGTTTCATGTACAAATAGAAAATATATAATAGGCAAAAAAATTTTGAAATTCAATCTTGTGTTAATATGTTACTTTATATTTCATGAAAGGTGTTCTAGCATAGTCTCTGCAATTCTATGGGGTTCATAGGATAGAATGCTTTATTTCCATTTTATTAAAAGAGCAATTTTATGAAATTCTCAGAGATTAAAGAGTTTGAGGCATGGATGTCATCAGGCTTGAATCCACATCTTCCATTCAAGCTCTTACTTTCTTTATTCCACAGTGACTGCAGGGTTCTCAGGTGAAATGGACATTTCCTTGCCAAATCTGAAGTCAGAAGTTCCCCTTTGTCAGCTCTGGATCTTTCCTTCCCCTTCAATGGGCTTCCATTGCCCATGTTTACAATCACCCCTGGTCCAGACACAGGTCAAGTCTGTTGACAGTGAATCACGATCATTCCTTTCTCCAGGAGGAAGAGTTCTGTATACTAATCAGCCTGATGCTCTGCCTTTTTCATTGATTTGCTAATGTATTCCAGCTAGTTTAAAATTGTTTAAATATTTTATTTTATAAAATTTTCTAGCATGATACAGAAACATATGTACTGAAGTATTATCTTCAGAAGTTTTGATTAAAAAATATACCTCGCCCTATCTTGCCAGAGTTATCTGATGTATTTTTATTTGTAATTTCAAAACAGAAATCATTTCTATTCATTGCAATTGTGATAATCATTTCAGATTTCAACTTTATTGCCTTGGGTGTATGAATAGAGTATTTCCAGATGGATGCCTGAAGTCAGTAACTTCTTATTTTAATGAAGGGAGTGCTTCCCCTATATGACTGATGGAGAGACGTTATTTTTAGGCAGCAACAGCAATTCAGTGTGTTTACCTTACATGGTATTACTTTCTCTGTATACAGGGCAGGCAGGAGTTGCATCTCCCTGATTCAGAGGGGCTGAAATTGTGCTAATGTCATGAGAGTTCAGACATTGATGAATAAGGTAATCTATTCCAACAGAAATTTGGTGACAGAGAATTAAGTAAGAGTGTTTCTGTGTGGTTGAGGCTTGTCAGATTGGACTTCCAAGGTGGAAAAGATGTGAATAAGACATGTGGAATACAGTGGTCAAGCAGGCAAAGAATGGACACTGGGAATACAAAACTCTGGGTATAAGTCCCTGAATAGGAGCTTTTCCATGGTTTCTAAATGTCTTCTAGATATGGGCTTTTCCATCTTCTGTAAAGTAAAGTTATTCATACTTATGTCATAGGGTAATTCTAAAGATTAAATAGCATAATGTGTATAGAATCTCTGTGCACAAGAGAACATTAGCAGTGACAGACGCTTCTGGTTGGGAAGCTAAGGCTTTAGTGTAGAGTGTCCAGCAGCCTATCACAGCATAAAATCAGAAAATTTACAGGTGATAAGCACTGAGTCTGCACATTCCATTTAAAGAGAGTTGTTAGAACTCATAGTAGAAGCAAAAGACTGATCCTTTTTTTATAATTTGCAGCATGATATTTAAGAGAAGAATAAACAGCAATATGCATTAGACATGATTGGCAAAGTCCATACTAACATGGTTAACTGATATTTGGCAAGGATGCCAAGAATATACAATGGGGAAAGGTCAGCATATTCACATAATGGTGTTGGGAAAACTGTATCCATATGCACTTGTGTCACACATGAGAAACCAACTCAAAATTGATTAAAAATGCAAAACTAAGACTCAAGACTAAGTCAAGAAGAAAATATAAGGTCCTTGACACTGATCTTGGCAATACTTCTTGGAAGTAACACCAAAGACACGCGCAAGAAAACCAAAAGAGAGAAATGTGGCTATTTCAATTTAATTTGTTTCTATACAACAAAGGAAACAACCAAATAAAAAGGCAATCCAGAAAATGGAACGAAATATTTACAAACTATGTATCTTATAAAGGGTTAATATCTGAACTATATAAATAACTACTACAATTCAATAGCAAAAAACAAATTTCTCTATTACAAAAATGAGTAGAAAATTTGAATAGACCCTTCTTCAGTGAAGACATACAAATGGCCAACAGGTATATGAAAAGTACTCAATGTCACCACCCATCAGGGAAATGTAGATCAAAAACAAAATGTTTTCGTACACCTATAGGTATGATCATTATATATACAATAAATAACTAGTATTAACATGGATGTGGGAAAAAAGGACCACACTTAGAATTTAAACTGGTGCTGCCACTATGGAAAACAGTATGCCATTCTCTCCAAAAAATTAAAACTAGAGCTACCATAGGATCTAGCAATCCTACTTGGGTAGGTATCAAAGAAACTGAAATCAAAATATGTTAATTTCAGGTTGTTCACAATGACCAAGACATAGAAGAAAATTAAATGTTCTCAGAGGATTAATGTATAAAGATAATGTGATACATACACACAATGCAGTACCATTCAGTGTGAGGACAGAAGGAACTCTGACTACTTGTGACAACATGGGGGAACGTGGAGAACAACCTAGTGAAGTAAGCCAGGTACAGATAATAAAAGCGGTTATATTATGAAACTAACACAGTCATCAGAAGAGGTGAGTGCAGTGGTGGTTGCAGGGGATGGGAAGAGGGCAAATGTGGAGAATGAAGCAAAGGACTCAAAATTCTGGTTCTACCAGATAAATAAGTCCTAGAACACAACTGCAGAACACAGTGCCTATAGTTAAAACTGAGGTATACTTAAAGTTATACTAAGATAGTAGATGTTAAGTGTTCTCATCATACAAAATAATAGTAATAATGAATAAAAAGTTAAAAGGAAATTTTTATAGGTTCTGGTCAGGTTTATGACAGATCATAGTGATGGATTCATGAATATATAGATATTGCCAAACTCATCAAGTTGTATATATTAAATATGTACAGATTTTGAACATCAAAATATCCCCAAAAAGGGTGTTTTTAATGAGAAAAGAAAGATATATATTCGATTCAACCCTATCTTTTTTCAGTTAAATTTGCAGAAACACAGATACGGAATCTAAAAGGGTAGAAGAAAAGATGTTCTCCCCAACAATGCCTTTGGCTACAAGAAACAGAAAAGTCATTAAATAAAAACTGAGTTCAGCAAGGACATTTTCTATGGCATATAGGAGTTTGGAGCTGTGGCAAAATAGGAATAATTAATTGATTAATTAAATTAAATAATTAAGATTTCTTCAGTCCCTCTTGAATAACTTTGGTTCTTTCCATCTTCCATACTACAATCATCAGAATGGAAACATATGTCTTCAGGCTGGTCCTAATTATTGACAGCAAGATGGCTGCAGCATCTTTATCACATCCTTCCACAACAACATCCAAAAGCCAGAATGGAGAGAGGGCATATTCATCTCCTTCTATCCCTAAATAAGAATGGGTAGAAATATCCCAGAAGTTTCCCACCTGATTTCCCTTCATGTCCTTCTTGAAAAAATTCTGTCAATGCCCATGCCAGCATGAATCAGTTGGCAGAGAGGTAGAATTACCATAATTGCTTGGACAAGTCAAGCTTCACCCCTGGAGTTGGGTAGGAAGCCAAATTCTCCTGATGCTTAAAATCCCTAGGCAAAGCATGGACAAAATCAGTGAATGCTTGTAGGCCACCAAACAACACTATCTTCATTGGTAAAGCTATCCCATGTTGGTCTCATCCATTTTATTCTCTCCTATTTTCATTATAGTGTATTAAAAGTACAGACATTTTTTTTTAATCTTTCACAACTTCAGGTTTGCAGCACCAGTTCCCACTAGACTACTTGGTAGCATGTCTTATAAACAGCCTAACGTTCAGTTCACAAAAGAAGCACTTATAAGCACATTAAGAAATGTAATTGTCCATTAAACTTCCAACTCTCTGAAGATCAGCAATGTAATCCCTCACTGTACCTGCGAGGTAGGAAACAGCCACAATATGTCCAGCTGATTCTATTGCTTTTAGTTCCTCACAATCAGAGACTGTGAGCTTTGTGGTACCTTATAAACTCTTTAGGGGCAAGACTCATCTCCTTCAGTGGTACATTATGGGCAGCTAATATTTATTGGATGAATTAATCCATTTGTGTTATGCTGTTTGTGGCTCTACAGTCTGAATAGATGAGTATTACCTTTGGGAAGCTCATTAAGCCCGTATCTATTTATGGTCTGACTCTCCTTTACCCCAGGGAATCTAGATTAATCCTGCAAAAATGACCACTGTTTTGTGTTAGACTGAACCATCCTATTTCACAATACTTCACAGATTTGTGTTATTACTGAACATAGTGTGCTTGAGGAGTATAATGACAGCATTATTTCTTCTGACATTTCAGGGTTGGACAGGTTCCACTGTGGGACATTCTAACATGGCCTAGTGTGCAAGGCTCTCCATGAGCTGCTCGTGGCCACACTTCAGGATCCTGTCTTTTGATGACTGCACTAGCAGCCCTTCCTTCATTTTGCAATTTGCTTAATAGTCTCTCCTTTAAGCCCCTTTGGTGCATTTATTTGTCTAGACGTTGCCTCTGCCTGAAATGCCCTTTGTGACCTGATCTACCTTCTGAAATTATCTTCAGATTCATTCTTTTGCTAGACCCAAGGAGAAAAAGATACCTTGATTCTTTTTTTTTTTTAGAGAGAGAGAGAGAGAGAATTTTTTTTTAATATTTATTTTTCAGTTTTCAGCGGATACAACATCTTTGTTTGAATGTGGTGCTGAGGATAGAACCCAGGCCACATGTATGCCAGGCAAGTGTGCTACCGCTAGAGCCACATTCCCAGCCCCAACACCTTGATTCTTTTAACCATGTTTTACTCTAGCTTTGGTTTGGTTTGGATTTTACCATGTTTATTTCCCTGTTGAGATGGTAAATTTCTTGGAGATGGATTCTGTTTATTCTCTTAAAACTTTGTCCCCATTGCCTTTTATAGTAACTTTAATGTAGATAATACTCCATAAATATTCATCCATTAAAATTTTTAATTCCACATAAACACAACAAGCAAGGAAAGATTTAAATATTAGAGAACTAGTGTCTGTATAAATTGTAATATTTTACTTGTAATCCATTTTCAGGATTAAATCCTTTGATGGATAGTAATTTTAGAGAAAAGCACATTCTCAGAGTTAAACTCACATTGAAAACTTCAATATGTTGAAGTATTTTGTTTTATATAATGTTTACATAAACAATTCAATGTGCTATCTGGCTGTCCAAAGCACTTTCATTTTTTTTTCCATTTCTTTTTCTACCTCCTGTATCATTTTTTTTCTTTTCTGTTTCTATCACCTCATTATAGAGCATTCAAATTGATGAAGTGTAAAATGATTCTGAAATAATTTTAAGTATAAATACTCTTGAGATGCTTTACTCATTAGTTCAAATGGGATATTAATGACAAATAATATCTAACTCCAACAAGCAAATTTCTAGCCTACAGTTTTGCTGCAAAAATTTAGAAATAGCTCCACCACTTCATAATAATTTCCCCTGTCACAATCAGCACTTGTGCTGCCACAGTTGTCCCATTCACAAAGAATACCTGTGGCATCCTCTAGGAGGCAAACATCTTGGGAGTCATAGCTTTGCTTTGTTCATTGATATATTTCAGGCATCTAGAAGTGTAGTTGGCTCACAGTAAAGACAATAATTGGAGTGAATGAGGGAATTCATATCTTCTGTAATTATACCTGTTTAATTGTAGTTGAAAGCTTCAATCTTATCATTTCCTCTAATCCTTCTTTCTCCTTTTTCTTCCAGCAAATGAAATGTTCCATGTACTTCATATGTGCTGGGTAAAAATGAAAATAATAGTAAATAACATCAACTTCATCTCTCTCCATTTCCCAATCTCATTCACACACCAAAATTTCAACTTTCAAAAACAGTTAAAGATCTTGTTACACTGATAAAGCCTTAATTGGAATCCAAAGTGTGCTGCAACTTGGCCCACCTGGCAGCTCTAATTCAACTTGGCAGTTACTCAACATTTTCTTAAAAAATTACTTACTACTTTGCTGTGTTCTATCATCCATTCACATTGTCATCCTTTCATAGAATGCTCTGCCTTTTCTCTGTATGTCTCCACTATAGCACCTTTTTTTTCCCACACAAAATTTTGTTGCCAGGCTTATCTTATTTCTCAAAGAGACCATCTTTGATTACTCCAAAAACTCCCTAAACAATGAGAGCAAATGTGGCTCCAGAAATTGGAGAGACATTAATGAATCATGAGATCCTTTCTCCAAGAACTATGTGCATGCACATCTTCCCAATATCCTCCCAAGGACTCAAAAATGTCTTTATTCTCCTGACCCACAGTGAAATTTGTGCCACTCAAAAATAAACTTATATCCTCATGGTATCTACTTCTTTTCTCTTGAACTGAATTACCAATCCCTTGAGAATCAGGACCACGCCATGTACATACATACAATCCCTGGGAAAGTCATAATGCCTTAATCACTGCTTAAAATTTTTAAAAACTTCAAAATCTGTACATTACTGAAGTCCATCATATGAACAATTCTTATCAAGATTAATGACAGTTAAACTTATATATATTTTCTGTGCATACTACCTTTTGTATAATTACTTAGGCTTGTGTTCATAGCTACATTTAAAAAACATCTCCAAATGATGTTTGCAGTCATTCCAATTTAGTAAATTTTAAAAATTTAACTATGATTTTTGATAATACTTTGACATATAAAAAGACCAAAAATCAATAGAAATAAGAGTGGGTAATTTTGTGACCTGTATCTGCACTTTCCCTTACTCTTTCTTCTCTAAAATCAAGTATTTATATACACATAATGTTAAATAAATTGTTATCTATTACTGTACAGAAACAAACCAGGGATACCAGTAGAGTAGAGGAAGGGAATCAAGCAAAGGGAGGAGAGGAGGCCAAGGGAAAGTACTGGGGGAATGAAATGGTGCTAATTATATTATGTACACATACGAATATACCACAAGGAACCCCATGATGGTGTATAATACTAAGGCACTAAAAACATTAAAAAGAAACAAACATACATTTTTAAGTCAAGTTTACAGCCAAATGTTTAAGAGCCAAAGTACAATAATAGAGAAAGAAGATAGCAGAGAATGCGATGGGGGAGAGAAAGAATCTCAGAGAGAAATCACTTTGCCTTCAAAAGTTTCCCAGTAACATGTAGAGGAAGTAGTTTTAAATTGCTAAATCAATTTATTTTATGTTAGGAAACACTCTTCTCTTGAAGAGGCCAAATCCCTTATCTATTTTAACTTATTTCTACAATTTTGTCTCTGCTATTAAAATATAAAATATCTTGGCTTTTTAATATACAGCATTGAATGTATAGAAAATTCTCAGAATCAAAGATAAAGCCAATTTTAAAGAAACAGGTAATCATATTAGGATTCTTCTGCAAGAATTTACTTGTGTCACTGAGATTCTCAAAAGAGGATATAAACACATTTAGAATATACAAAGAACCATTCATCATTTGGTTAAAAGTATAAATCATCCAATGGGGGGAAATGTGGGGAGAAAAACTCAAGAGCAAAATGTGACTCTGGAATGCAAATAGTTTGGACAAATCATTAAAAAAACATACTGTATAAAAATAATTCTTTGCTACTCCCCACAGACTGAACAAAGAGAGAAATTCAGATTTCTGTCATCAAAAAAATATTCAATCTAGAAAAACGGAGAATAGAAATCAACTTCTTAACAACTAACCATTTCTTAACCTGCACTATTCTTCAATTTCTACAAAATATTGTCACATTTCTAGGATTATCTATATGGATACACCATGGATCGAATGAGACGTTCAAATGCCCAAGTCCTTACTTAGAAAAACTGCACAAATTTCAAGGGCTGGAAGATCATTAATGTGCCCAACACATGCAACACCTCTAAGTCCTTTCACCTGTTGTGCTTGGATTAATGTCTAGAGTTTATGATTTAGTATGGTGTTGCTTATAGAAGTCCCAAGGATTCCTGCTCTGAATATTCTTGAGACCCCTGCAAATAAAATTTAGTCTGATTTTACTGTATGAGTTCTCGACAAGCTTTGCCACTTCAAGTAGGTACCTGAAATCTTATCTGACTGCATTAATGTTACCTCTAGGCTAATCTGACATGTTTGGACAAGAACTAAATTGGCCTTGTAAAACTGGAAAATAAATTCTACATCCACTCCATCCTTTACATACCACAATCCACATTTCCAATTCAACTCTACCTACATCACACTGGATTTTTTTCACCTGAAGTAGTAATCTTTACCATTTCTCTCATGAGGTAACCATTCATACATACTTTAATTATTTTTTATATATTTAATAACCATTTGCTATTGTCTAAGTACTATTTTAAATACTTTAAATATATTATTTTAATTAATTCTTACAACAATCCTTTGATATGTATATCATTATTTTTCCCATTTGAAAGATAATAACACTGAGGTACAAAGAGGTAAAACAATTTGCCCAAATCATACAGCTTGTAAACGGTGAAGATAGAAGTTTTAATTCTGCACCTTCTTAAGTACTATGGCTCTCTGAAATTACCCTCTCTAGATACCATTTTCATTCTATGATATTCTTCTACTCAAAAAAGCAGAAAGACGTCACTGACCCATTAAGTTAATATTTTTGACAAGGGTCCACCCTGTTTGATCAGGCCACTATGTCCACGGTTGAAGTTGAAGTGACTTGGTTGTTTTGTATCATGAGTTCACCTGCTTTGTTAGTTGAAACCACAGATCATGCCTCCCTCTTCTTTTCCCCTCCTATGTTTCTTTTCTGCACCATGTATTCTTTTTACTCCTACTCTGCTCGCTGGATATGACCTCTTGCATATAAGACTCTCTTAACCTAACTAGATATTTGGACTTGATCCTAAATAGCTGGTTTTGCCTTGATATCGTCATTGTACAGCAATGTATCTGTCACCATGTAAGCCCATTAAGAATGGAGGATGGATGAAGAGACAGAGAACAAGAGAAGAATGACCAAAAAAGGTACTTATCCTATGTTGAAAACACAGCAAATTACAAGTGCTTATTATTTAAATGAAGTTTTGACTTCCAAAAGATGATATAACTGTTAAATTTTCAATTATATCCATGGCCTAATAGACATACTGTTACATAAACTATGATACTTCTAGCACTATCCCCTACAAAACATTTATATAATAACCTTAAATTCCATTTTGAAAACTCAATCTTTTAAGTAATGATTTATGTTTTGTAATTTCTACAAATGTTGCTACAGGGGGAAATGAGACACAAAAAGATAAATGTAGAAATTAAACTAGAATTATCTCTCTTATGTTTGATGATGCATTTATAAAGCCACATAAAAAATATGAATCATCTTTATGACAATCATTACAAAAATTACTAGTACTAGTCTTGCTTTAAGTCAGGAAATAGATTGCTTTGCTCAAAATTTAATCCAACTATTTCTTTACATATTCACTAAAGTGAACAGCATATTAAATGCTAGAGGGCAGCCAAGGACCCTACACTCTTTGCAGGGAACAATTGACATGTTTTTATCATTACAAAATCTCTAAATTTTGACAGTATAATTAGACTAAATTGCTACAGAGGCTTGTTTGTTTTGATTTACCTGACCTATCAAATTAAGTCAAAACCATCAAATAATATTTGGCAGGGATAAATAATCCCATGCCTAAGAATACCCTATTTCATAACTCATTAGAGTAGGGATTTTTAGGTAGCAATAAATAATAAAGACATTGTATATGTCAGTAATAATACTTATCATAACAGGAGTTTCTATTTTCCAAGGCCCATGACATTTTATCTTTTGCTTTCCAATTTCATAAGAATTAAATTATCTTCTGTTGTTTTCTTGTTTATGTACCATCTTTTTCTTTATTCAGAGAACTGTCTTTTGGATATTGTTCTAGTAATTTACAGTTTGTGGGATTTAGAGGAAGATTCAGGGAAAGGAAACAAAACACACGCAAAAATTGCCTTTGCTTTTGGATATTCGTAAAATGTTGTTAGAGGAGACATAATTATTTTTAAAATTAAATTTTGGGATTATAAAGTTCATTCACCAATGTTTCAGAATTATCTCAGTAACATATATAATGGTAACTTGGACTCAAAAAACCATAAGGCTTAAAAAAGTATGAAGATGCACTAAAATTATCAGAGGTTGATAAGTTTTTTAACTGTTAAATTTTTGAAATTTAGATATAAGCAGTATTTTTAAGTCTTTAAATATCATCTAAAAGTAAAACTAATGCTAGTAAGTAACATATGTAAGAGAGGTCTTCAAAGTCATTCAAGCAAAACCTACGGTTTCATTTTCTACTGGAAAAAAAATCTTAGACCAGTACCATTTGTGCATAATTGGCTCTGCTATCAGTCTTTTCCTATTTGACACAAACTCCGTAGTATCACTTTATAATCTATTATTAAAACCCATTAACTTGTGGCAATCCTTTGCTTTAAAATAGGCCAGCTCTTTATGCTTACAGAACACATTTTTATAATAGCAATAATCACCTTCTTATCCTGACCTTAACTAAGCTTCAAGCCCCTTGGTTACTTTCCCAATCCTATGGACTTCAACTTGTAGGCCTTTTCTTAATTGACAATACTCTTTCATACTGTTTTTTCTGTTGGAATGCTCTTTATTTCTAATGAGCATGATATATTTCTATACCTATGACTTGCTGTATTTATATGTTCAAAGTCAATCTCTATAAAGATTCCATATTCCATGAGCTGGGGTTGTAGCTCAGTGGTAGAGTGGTTGCCTAGCACATGTGCAGCACTGGGTTTGATCCTCAGCATCACATAAAAATACATAAATAAAAAAAAAGGTTTTATGTCAATATACAATTTATAATTGTATATTTTAAAAGGTTCCATATATTTTCAATATTTCTGCAGAAATTAAAACTATATCCCTAATGACTTTAAAATGGCTTCTTTTATAAGTGGTAAGAATGAAAGTGGTAAGAATGAGTCTTTTGTTGACAATTCTAAATCTTTGATAAAAAAATATTTTTGTTCATTTTTACATTTTACCTTTTTTATTTTGTGTCCAGTCTTTTTCAAAACCTACAATTTTGAATAAAAGGCAAGGATAAGCTATAAACTAATAAAATCTGTTTCTAGCTGGAGGAGTACTGGTAATTTTCATAGAAACCCCCACAGGTGGCATGTTAAAATGAACCATAGAAGAGGTATAAAAAGAGGAGTAAAACAGAGGAGATGAAAACCAACCCATACATTCCCTACCACTCGTAATGAATAAGTCATCAAATCCAAAATAAGCAAGAGAAAAGAAAAACTAAAATGTGCCATGTCCTTAAACTAACCAGATTGAAGGATTACAGGCAGAAATTATTGCTGATTTAGATACTCAAGATGATTTCTTTCACAGATCCAGATTGTCATATACTCTTGATGCAAATTATTTTGAGTGTATCCGTCCTAAACCGTATAGAAAACTACTACTCTGATGAGGATTGCTAACTTGCATAGGCAGCATCAACATATTTTTTGCACAAATTATTTATGTATTAGAGGCATATTTTAAAGCAATTTTACTCAAAATAAATATCAGAAATCAGATTTTGGTTTATGCAATAATTTTATGCTAACTGAAAAACTAAAGAGATTGGCTCATAATCACTGAGTAGTCCTGGTTAGGGCAGCTGGATTCATTATCTAAACACACAGGTCTAGACCAGTGAATCTCAAATATATTTCTGGCTGTGGTGGTTGAGATGCTGTGTTAAGTAGGTAAATTTTCAGTTTATTTAATTTATAATAAAATGTCCTCACAAACAGTATTGCTAACAGGGCCAAAATGAATGTGCGCTTACATGTGTGTCCTCTCCACGTATGCAGCATTTCAAATTGATGACATGTAAACTATTTAGAGACACTTACAATCCCAGATGGCTACTTAATTTTATCATGAAATTATTTAAAATCCTCAAACATTAACCAATGATAAGCTATATTGACAAAGATATATGTGATTGATTAAAATTGATGTTTATAGTAGGTGGCCAAATTATATAAACCTGCTTTGTTGTGAAACTGTATTGAAAACACCAATCATAAACATAACCTGCCATTTTAAGATAACAGTTGTATCCAATCTACTAGCTGTTGCATTTTAATTTTTTTTACTATTTATCTGACTACTCCCTAACAAAATGCTAATATATATCTGAGACATAATCCATAAAAATAATTCAAATCTACCAAATGGAATGATTATCCAACTCTCACACACTCCCTCAAAATAGTAGGCTGAAAACACTCCTAAAGTCGTATTTGTCCCCTTTTTGTGTGTTTAATTTTATATTTCAGGAACTTGTGAGGAAAATGTCATGATGGCCATAAGAAACATCCAAGTTGTCTTGATACTCTACTTGGATCTATTATGCACTTGGTAAGATGGTGAATAATTAGCTTAAAAGGGAGAAAGCTCATATAGGTCTGGCAACAAACAGGTCCTTATCTCATCAGACAGGTAGAATATGGGACTTTGGGGGAGAATTTGAACTGACACCAAAATTCAAAGGTTTTATAACCAACATTGCTAGCTAAACTGACTTTGGACCTCAGGAGGTGTCCATCATCAAGTGACAGAGGTAAAAGAAGTCAATGCTGGTTTACAGATATATCCACCAATAAACTTGCACTACCTTCTGCTATTTCAGTTCCACAATGTAACAGCCCTTACAAAGGGCAAGAAAGGAAATCTTCCTAATAGTCAGACCACATTCATTTTCCTTAAAAGGCCTACACAGTGGACAGTGGATAATGATTTTCCCATTTCTCAGAATTTTGAAAGCAACAAAAACTGAGGCATTGATAACAAGTTCTGAATAAGAAGCAATAAACTTCTGGAAATGGCAAAAGTACAAAAGAATTTGTGTTCTAAGTTAGTGCCCAACTGCAAAGCATTTTCTCAGTAGCAAAGTGGAGATGATAACACTTTCTGTGAACATCAGCCAACCTTTCTCCAGTCACTTCAGCTTGAACAATGGGCTCATACACAAGACAGTCAAGGCATCAGGTATAGAAGCAAGACATGTGGTCATAAAGGATAGTTTTCCCTTCAACAAGACTATTCCAACTGCCACTTTCGTTAAACATATCACATGCCATCAATGGTACTTGATACTGACTCCTTGTGGCTCCATTCCCACTGGGATCTGCTCGCCAAGTTGACTATTTCCATGATGGAAGAAGGAACATCCTTCACCAGAACAAACACAGTAGATATAAATTGCCTTCCCTGAGTGCTCTACTTTTTCAATAAATATTAACCATAGGCTAATAGTTATTATGGTTCTCTATAATGATACCTACTCAACTTAGGTTCTGGCCAAAGAACACATTACCAGTAAAGAATTAGGGAGAGCTTCACATCTGTGGAACCTCTTATCCTATACCACATCACCTCAGGTTGGCTTGCTTGAGACAGCAGTGAAATATCCTATTGAAGAGTTATAGTGCTGGCTAAGTATTAATAATACCTCATTAGGGATGTCCTACAAGATTTTGTGTATTTTCTGAACCTGCTAAAAGTATGATACTACCTTTTCCCATAGCCAGATACATACATCAGGGAACCAAGAGGTGGGAATGGACATAGTTCTTCTCTCCTGCAATCCTTAAGGGCCAGTCACAAAGCTTTGCATCCTGTTTTCCCCTTTTGGCTCTTCAGGTTTAGAGGACTGAATTTCTGAAAACTAAATACTTCCACTAGAAGACCTAACAATGAGTCCATGGAACTTGCCTAGTCACGTTGAATTATTTATACCATCAAGGAAATAGACAAAGGATTTGCATACTAACTTGAGAGCATAATACTAATTACCAAAGAGAAAAAAGAGTTGTGGCTGCATGATAAATGCAAGAAGGATTCAAGGAATTCACTGAGTTGCCTCCTAGTACTCATATAGCTAATGTAAAAGGTTAACAGAGGAGAAAGCAGTCCAATGAAGGGAAAACTCTAATAACTCCAGACCTTTAAAAAGAAGGAAAGATTTGCGTTACATTTTTAGATAAAGAATGATGATGATACAAGGTATTTACTGAAGACAAAAGGAATGGGTAGTGGAAAGCGAATTAAAAATACAATTATGGGGCTGGGGTTGTGGCTCAGCAGTAGAGTGCTTGCCTAGCACATTCAAGGCCCTAGGTTCGACCCCCAGCACCACGTGAAAATAAATTTAAAAAAAAATAAAGTGTTTGTGTCCAACTACAACTAAAAATATAAATATTTTTTTAAAAAATACTAATATGCCTCTTTATTTATTTGTAGAATTGAGGCATGTAGAAGTTAGGCCTATTTCTTTCCATTTTTTACCAATCATTCTCTTCTAATGATGCATATTAGTAACATTGGCCTTATAATTCAGCCTAAAAGTTACACAAAATTAATGGAGAATTGGAACCAAGTCCAGAAAAAAATGAACATCACTCAGAGATAGATGCAGTGGTTCACAAAACTTTGTATCCACCCCTCTGTGGAGAGGGTAAACTGGATGGCTATATAAGGCAGAGTTATCATATCCTGTGGAAGATGAAGTCAGGTGGTGGTTTTTGAAGCTCAAATATGCACAGAAGAGAGTCTAAGGATTCTGAATTGACAAAATTTGGGCCAGTTCAGATTTCAGTTCAAATTGACATCATTATTTTCCCTCTCATATATTTTTGTGTGCTTCAAAGGAGAGAAACCTGAAAGTCAATTTTCCAGAGCTCTTTTAACTGGATGGTTACCGAATTAGTCTGCAAATGACAAACAGGCATTATGATGCAGAAGGAAGCAAAAAATAAAACAAAACAAAACATTGATTTCTGGCAGAAATTTAAAGAAATGCACAGGGAGACAGGAGCTTCAGTGTGAAAGGGCTTCCAAATCAGTCACTTTGGGTGCTTAAGGCAGCTTGAACATTAGAAGCCACTTCCAGGAGATTTCTGAGATTCACAGTAGCATCCAGGTGAACTTGAGGATCCTCTTTGGGACTACTGGCCTCTGATATCAGCAGATAGGTTTCCCTGGACTTCACCCCCACACTTACAATGGCTACACCTATAATTTATTTATTGTAACCCCTGCTATTTGAATATTCAGAGTGGCTTCTGACATATGGACTAAAATCCACTCTTTTCATCAGCTTTTTTACTGTTCTGGCCAAAAGATCTGACAGGAACAATTAGAAAAAGAAAAGTTTAATCGGTGCTCAAGGTTTCAGAGCTCTCAGTACATAGATAGTTGGCTTCATTCCTCAGGGCCTTAGATGAGGCAGAACAACATGGCAGAAGAGGATGAAAGTTTCCACTATATTGCATCAGGAATCAGAGAGTGAGGGAGAGAAAGAGAGAGAGAGAGAGGGAGAGAGGGAGAGGGAGAGAGAGAGAGAGAGAGAGAGAGAGAGAGAGAGAGAGAGAGAGAGAGAGAGAGAGAGATCTACTCTTCAGGTACAAAACATATACCCCAAAAGTATATCCCCAATTACACTTCTTCTCCCACCACAACCTACCCACTACTACTCAGTTAATTCTGTATTATAAGATTAATTTAGTGATTGGTTAAGGCTTTCATAACCCAATCATTTCACCTCTAAACCTTACACACATGAGCTTTTGGTGGACACCTCATATTTAAACCATACACCTACCAACAGGGAAAAATGCTATAAATTTGAAATGGCCCAAGTCTTCTTTTAGAGTGTTTTAAATGGAAAACAAACAACATCAAAAACTACATCAATGTTGGTCCTGGTGAAGTCCTAGATCAGGACTTCATGCTATGCAAATTGTCTTCTTCAAGCCTGTGTGTATGGTATAGAAAGGCTATTGAATTTATTCAAAATAACCACTTTTCTCTTGTTACACTTTTTAATAGAAAATGAAGGGAAAACAGTTCACCACATAAGCATGAACTCAAAATCTTTAGTCCAATGTCTGAACCCCTTCACAGTCCCTAATCACAAGGCAGGATAATCCTTGATAGATATCTCTACAGACTCCACTGTTAATCTCAGAAAATTCATTATTAGATGATATTAGTACATTTAGTCTAACAACATATTTAATCTAACAACAATTGAAATATTTTATGAATTACCCATCATCTGAGTTTATTAAAAATATGGCATTTAATATGAGGTGATATTAAATCATGACTGGGACTGTGGGAAAGGAGAAAAAAATTCCAGTCTCCTGGGCCCCAAAACATTTCATGCCAATGACCCTAATTAAGGTTTTTATTTTAAAATTAGTCCTAAAATTAATGCTGATTTAGAACAGATTCTTATGCTTCCATAATTAGGGACAATACTCCATGGGAAATCTGAAGGCAGGCTGAATTCTAAGTATTAAAAATTCAATACAAAAGTCCCTTATGTTTGTGATTTTACATTTAGTTTTAAAGAGATTACCCCGGCTTAAAAGAAAATACTTGTGAGTGTCAAAATGATATTGTGGATAAATGCTCCTAGTTAAAGCATTCAGATATTTAATTGTTGTAGAGAATCCATCATTCAAATCACTGATTATTTATTCCCTTTTCATGTCTTAAAAACAAGACTAAGTTAAAGAAGTTATTCATTAAAGATCTATTTAGCCTATAAGCAGTAAATGAAGGTCTGGGGTTATGGCTCAGCAGTAGATTGCTAGCCACACATACAAGGTCTTGGGTTTGTTCCTTAGCACCACATAATAAATAAATAAATTAAAGGTATTGTGTCCAACTACAACCACAAAAATAAATATTTTTTTTTAAAAATTAAGAAGTAAATGAAGCTTTTCAAAATAAAAATAATCCTGGCCTCTTGGTATGTTTTCAGCAAAATGGCAAATGACAGGCAATATGGGAAGAGCTAAACAGCCAGAATGAATTCACTGTCTTTCAGCACAGAGTCAAAAATCTATCAAAAATTCTATCAAGCTTCACGACTGTCTACTATACAATGTGACACCTACACCTATCAGTTACATCATCTTTAGCTTCCAGATAAGTTTCACTGTTGACATGTTCTTCTTAGCATCAAGTGACAAGAGAAAGTGTCCAGTAAAAGTTCTGAACTGCAAGCACTCCAGAGGCAGGACAACCTAATCTACACCCAAGGAAGCATTTGGGTCAACTGATAAAAATGTAGCCAGTGGCAACCAATTGTGAAGGAAGTTGATTCTGAGGCAGTTTCACAGAGGGCAGAGTGCCTGAAATGATTCCATAACTCAGCACAATTCATCCTGAAACATGCAGGGACAAGGAGAAGAGCCAGAATAACAGCAGAGCAGCCATCACTGTCAGAGAGAGTGCAGGGGAGAAAATGTGAGTTTGAGAAAGAACAAATAAAACTGCAATCAGCAAATATCTCTGAGAAGTAGGATTTTCTAAAGGAGAGAAAGCAGAGTGGAGAAGAGAAATGCTGAATATTTTTAGGCAATACCCTTAAGTCCTTTAAAAATATAGTATATGATGATTGGCACTGTGGGAAAGGAGAAAAAAATTCCAGTCTCCTGGAATTATTTTTATGAGAAAATAATGATAACTGCCATTTGTTGACACTTAACGATATGCCAGACATTGTATCAGGCCCATTATTTCATTATCTTTTTCCATCCTTGGAACAGACAACACCTGAAGACACATGTTATTATCATTTTGTACATGAAGACACTATGGTCTGGAAGCTAAGTGACTTGTCCAAATCACAACCAGCAAGAGTCAATATTTGATTCCAAATCCACCTGGCTTGTGGTCCAAACTCTCTTCTCATTGAAAACTGTGTGAACCCTATACTTCACAGGGTATATGTACATATGTAGACACATTTAAACATAGACCAGTCATATGTACATATTCTCACAGTATCATTCATACACATATCTCAGGGCATTGTGACCACTGTGCTCAGCACTGTGAGGATAAAAATTAGACCATATCTGCACTTGGCTCACTTACTACTTTGAAAATCTGAGAAGGCATAAAAATCATGAAGAAAGGGACACATGTTTAAGAGATAAATTGCAATAGGTTAGGTTAGAATATGCAAAACATTCATAACCCTTTTCAGGGACTTTCATTGTATTGCAGCCTTTTCCCTAGAGAGGGCAAATACTACATAAAATTGTAAAGTGTAGAAATCAAGAAAGGACATTGTAAATTTCTTTTACAGGAAAAAGTATCAGTATTCAGTAAAATTCTGGTATCTCAAAGGGAATTTTAAAGTTCATTGATATTATTTATCACATAAATAAGTAGCCTTTGGGGGTATTGCAGGGGAGAGATGGGAAAGCACATAGAAACTATCCAAATGATTCATGAACTGAAGGTTGAGTTCCCAGATAAAGAGCTAAAACATAAATATACATGTTTCCAATAAAGAAATGTCCAGAGATTGGTAAATACTGTTATTGTGTTTTTACCTGCAATTTGAAACTAAAAATGGAGGCTTCTACAATGTATTCAAGATGATAATGAAATCATAAACTACCACTTTGTTTGTCCACCTTATTCAGCTCTCCTTTTTAAAATCTCTTCCATGCTCAATTTTAGTTCATGAAATCTAGGATAACTTTCCCTGGTAATATAAAGAGGAAAAAACATGTGGATAAATAGTTTCTGTGCCTATAGGTGACATGAGAGCAAACCAGGATCTTCTCAGTACCTGCCAAGCTTCAGCAACTCCATAGCCTTCTTTGTATCTCATTGTTCTCTAAACTAAGGGAATTGGATTAGGGGATGTGTACAAATTTTCCAGGCCTTTTTTTTATGATTCTATGTGTTCAGCTGCTAACCAAGGCTGACTCCAGGGAGTAGCTTTCCATGGGAATGTCACCATCCATATCATGTACCTTAATTTCAGCTCTGGTTTATTTTGTTTTGGTATGAACTGCTTCACTTTTTTAACAGAAACATCAGTATCTATTTGTTTAAACTGATATTGTTATAACTGACATGATGGAATTTTGTTACTTTGAAACCTCTCATGGAAACTTCCCCCTAGGTGTGTTCTAGAAATAATGCCCTTTCCACACATTTTAAACACCTGGCAGTGTCCTCTTTTCCTCCTTTAACAGAGGGGATCAGTTTCATTGGTCCTTTTCAATGAGGTCAATGAATACCTCATTCTTTCCAATCTCTCCTTTTCTTTCCCAACTTTATTTTATATATTCTAACAAGTGACTTTGCTGAGCCTCTTACACACTATGTGACCAAACTCAGTGTGACTTGAATGTCAGAAAAGAAAGCCCTTGCATTTCCATTTTGATCATTTGAAGAGTACGCCAATCACTTTCTTATTCTAGCAAGAATAAGTCTGGTCACCACTGCCAAGTGATTATCAAATTTCTCTTGCTTTTGTAATAAGCGTTTGGGATTTCAGCTAACTGAGGAAAGGCTCCCTGAGACTCTCGCTGCAGCTGGATTCCCTGAATTATCTTCATCTGGCCCACATCTCAGTACCTCACTTGAGCTAAGGCCTGACAGCTAGATTATAATGTTGCCTTTGTGTAACATGAAAAATTGTCATATTTGTCCATCATATGTAAATTTATCAAGTCTGGCATCCACCAGATAGTTTTGAGAAAAGAATGCTTTTGGAAGTGGTCTCTTTTGAGTTTTGAAGCAGCAGAGGTTTTTTGTTAGTTTTGTTGTTTTATTTCCAAACCAGTAATTTAATCCATTCATTTAAAAAGAACTGTTGTTCAGGTCGAGAAAACTTAGTCTAGAAACTTCCTTTATAATGGTCTCCATGTTGATAAACTACACCATAAATCCTGTTTACCAAAATCCATATGATTTTGAAGAGTAATGCAGAATTTTGAGAAATAACAAATGGACTATGGCCCCATTTCCCACCTAGGACAGTAACCAGAAAACCATCTCATCTGGGTGGTTCAGTGGAATATGTCAACTGAAAGAGAGACAGGCACCTAGGGAGGAACCCCTGCCCTCACCTGCTCCCCCATCACTCTCCTCCCCTGTGGCCTTATGATAGCAAGTGCTCTTACCACTGTTCTGCTGACCTACCACCTCTGCAGACCTGCTCTTCAAAACTGATTTTACCTCTCATAGAATTACCAGCACATATTTAGAAGGACTTCATCATAGCCAATCACACTGAGGATGTTCTCCAATGTAAGGGTTATTTTTTTTTATTGGTTGTTCAAAACATTACAAAGCTCATGACATATCATCTTCCATACATTTGATTCAAGTGGGTTATGAACTCCCATTTTTTACCCCAAATACAAGTTGCAGAAGGGTTATTTTAATCACTGTATTCACTTGCCAGTGCTGCCCTAAAACAAACTACCACAAACTTCTTTGCCTAAAAGCACAGGAATTTTTTTCCTTATGGTTCTGAAAACCAGAAGTCAAAAATCAACATGGCACAGAACTGCAGTCCCTCAAGTCGCTGGTGTCTTGCCTCGCTTCTTCCACCCCTGGTGACTCCAAGCATATCTTGGCTTGTGGAGTCATCACTCCAATCTTTACCTCTATCATCAGATCACTGCCTCCACTTCTGTTTGGCTTCTGTTGGTATTTCTGCATGGAATCTCCCTCTGCCTCTATTTTATAAGGACCCTTGGGACAGTATTCAGAGTCCACCAAGGTAATCCAAGGTAATCTTTTCATTTCAAAATTTAGTCCAACTGCAAATGACCCCTTTTTCCAAATAAGGTTAAAATATAAAAATTCCATAGCTTAGGACTTGATACTTTGTGCAGCCAGTATTCAACCTACTATGGTCAGACAGAAGTTCAGGGCCATAAAAATTTAAGTCCTTAGGATCCTTAGGAAAAAAACAATTTACTATTTCCTCTGTTAAAGACTTACTACCAAGTACCTCCGTGTTCACATATATCACACTATAAACTGTCCTCTTAATATTCCTTATTAACAATGAATATTTGTCCGAAGATGGGGCATTTATCCTATGAAATCCTCTATATCAAAGTGTTCTCTGTACTGTATTTTATGTCGTACCCACATCCTACTTATTCTCTGAAACACTTTTTAATATTTTGTTTAATAAAAATATTTGCTATATTAAAAACTATATTTATTTTCAGACAGGCAGGGTATCTAACTGGCAATACTAGAGTTATCATTTTTTTCTTCATCAACTATTTCTTGAGTTCCCTACACTGTACCAAGGTCTCTGAGAGAAACTGCCTTTAATGCCCAAACCCCTTACTTTTAATTTACCAAGGTGTCCTAGGGATTCTTAGGAGAACATTCTGGTAGCCTATTTTACCAGCAAACTCCTCAGTGGAGACAGGCATATGTGTAGTGAGGTGGAGCCAAGTTTCTGAGAAATGAGGCCCACTTGATGTACCCACTTGACATCCCCAAGTTTTAAGTAACATTTGGGGCATTCAGTATATTACTAGAAAGTCCTTATAAAATTCCTTCAGGAAAGCATGAATTCAGCCAGGGTGTCAGTGAGCAAATGAAGGTAGAATGGAATGATTTACATCTCCATCCCAGAATGTATTCAGATAAGGAAGTTCCATAATCAATAGTTGACTATGGTGGGGGCTAAATTCCTAAGAAGAATAAACTAAAATCTTCTAAGTCTACAAAAAAAAATCACTATACTCTGAAGATTCAAAAATTAGCCAAAGATTTTATTTTCAGACAGGCAGGGTGTCTGACTGACAAGGTAGTTGGGCAGGGAGCCATGTGAAGGAAATCTTCCTGAAGAGAAGCCAGGAATCACACTGAGCCAGAAAAAATTAAGCTTATTATTGGAATAATAAATTGAATGTATATTTATTGTAGATTACTTGTAAATGCATTCTAAAAGACTAAAATCATTCAAAATTCCTATCACCCAGATACAATTACAATTAACATTCTGCTCTATTTCCTCTCCTTCTGTAACAGTATCTGTTTATTGTTCAGTAATTTGAAGCTGTTTTACATATACTCTTTTGCATTTCACTTTTTCACTTAACATTGCAATCAGAATACTTTTCCACTTTATTAGGTATTTTTTGCAAACATGATTTCAAGAGTGTATAATATCCTATTATGTAACTGTACTTAAGCAGTCTTCATTGTTAGACATTTGTTTCAAATTTCATGCCATATAAATCATGCTGAAGCAAATACCTTAGTACATAATTCTTTATATGGATATTGATTATTACATAGTATATGGTCCTAAATATAGAAATACTAGATAAGGAAAATTAACACTTCTAAGACTCGTGAAACATCACAAATAATTGTTATTAAATTATATGTATAAACAGCATAGTTCCTGTCATATAAAAAGTACTAAACCATATGTAATTTTTATTAATTGGTTGCAATTCAAAAACATTAGACCAATTTATATTCCCATTTCCGTATCCTTTAACTATCATTTTATCAGAAATACTTCTCTGGATCCCATTTGAAGTTTGTGATGAATCCCAAGTTCTATCCATCCATCAACACCAACTACCTACTTCTAGTTTCTGTGCTGGAGTCAGATGTGGCACTAGCTGTAGTTCAGTCCCTCTAACTGATCAATCAGAAATGTTCCAATGTTCCAACAAGCTCTCTCTAAATCTAATCCATTAGGGACATTCAGTACACAGTTAATACTTTCTAAAATGTGGTGTTAAGATAAGAAAGATTTGACACAGAAACAGACAGACAGCATATATGTCCACATCAAAATGAGGATTGTTCTGCATGGTTTGGTATTTCTACAAAAAATCTTTCTTTTACATAAACCCTGTCCAACACAAAAGTACAAAGTTAACTTTCTATTTCATAAAGCACTTAAAACACTGTTACTATAAACATTTGCTTCTCCATCCCATATTGTAAAAGACACTCTTGATTTAATACATAGACTTGTGTTGCAGTTGCCTTGCACTTGAACATAAGGATGATTTATAACAGCTTCTTACAAATGTGTTCTGCACACAATCCAAAAGGACTGACCTTTGGTCACTATTAAAATTGGGAAGAAATTAGCTTGCTAAAAGGCAATATCATATCCCTTATTCAGCTATTATGAACTTCCACTTGAAATATAACATATTTTAAACCTATGTTCCTATTCTTTCCATGTCTGGATTTGATATCATACTCCATACTATTACATCAGTGGGTCAGTGTGTTTTGTAAAATTGTAAAATTTCACCCCAGTGTTTCTTATAATAAGAAGAACTCATTTATCTTGTAAGAAAAATGATCTCTTCCTTGAAGTTTCATCATGAATTTCTCTTGTTTATCACCAAGTCAACATGGGGCCATTATCAAAGGCTTTGTGCACCACTGTTACAAGTGAACTCTACTTTACAAGATCAGTAACTGTAGACATTACATTGCATAGAATGTTCATTTCAGTTTGAAGGTCAAGGGTAGAGTTTCTGCCCCAAAGCCCATAACTTTCCACAGCACAGGCCATGTGTTCAGCATTACATTCATATTTTAGATTGTGAACAACAAAAACTCTGCAGATGAGCATTCAAGATAAATTAAACAAAGACAAATATTAACCTATGGTCTCAACACACATAGTCTGAGAACACTGTGAGGACAGGGAACACACATATTCATCATTATAATAGACACTTTAAACAGTGCATTTGGAGAGATGATTGTTGGAAAAGGAAGAAAATGGGAGAAGGAAGTTGAAGGAAGAGAAAGGAGGAAGGGATGGAGAGAAGCAGGGAAGGAAGAGAATCAGAGTCAACATCCACATGCAACAACTCACTTAGCTTTACCACTCATTTCCTACTGGTCCACCTGTCCTTAAACTCTGATGCTATTTGTTTTGATTTATAACCTTTGTCATACCTGACTTTGACCTGGGTTCCTGGCTTTATTTTCTTTTATTGCTGATTTTGGCATTTGTAATACAATCTTACCTGTTGGTGATTGTGTCTCTGATTTCTAATTACTATCCTTAGTCTGCTTTTCAAGTGGATTACTTTATTTTTTCCAGGTTCTTCTGTGTGCATCATTGATTTAACTTGGAACTCTCTAAACTGGACTTTAGCTAAATTTGCCTTTAAACAGAAACAGCCAAATCTCCTAATGCTGAATATGAACCTCACCATAAGTTCAACTAGCCCAGCTATTTCAAGAGAATCTATAGTCAGATTTCCCTAGAACTCTAAATTTTTAATTGCTCTGAAGGTTATTCCAAATGTTTTTATGAATCTTCAATAACAACCAATAGAATTCAAAAAGAAAGGATTGTTACATGCAATTTAGGAAGGATTTCCCCATCTGCCCAAAAGTAATTATCATGAAGGTTGTCTACACAGAGAACAGCTATAGGTAAATAGAGGATCTCTGACAGATGTGCTTGTGTGCTTCCCACCCTCCCCTCTCTTTCCCCGTCCCTCCCTCCCTCTCTTTCACTCACAGACACCCAAACACCAACAAAAGTATTTGAAAGCTTTTCTTAGACTTAGGTAGTCAATCTTTGATAATAGTAAAAAGAATATAACCTTATGTTTCAAATCTGAGTTCTTATGTTTACAATTATGTGTATATGTATCTATGATTCTAAAACAATATATTGTTTTTTTCATTTCTTCTTTCCTTCTTTCCTTTTGCAGTACTGGGGGTGGAACCCAGGGCTTCACAAATGCTAGGCAAGTGTTCTACTACTGAGCAACATTCCCAGCAAAAATATATTGTTGTTGTTAAATAAAACTGAGACTAGAGACTTGGGAAGCCAAAGCAGGAGGATTACAAGTTTAGGCTAGTCTCAGCAATTTAGCAAGACACTGTATCCTGTCTTAAAACAAAACAAAACAAAACAAAAAATCGGGAAAAGGACTGGGGATGTAACAGGATTCAATCCCTAGTACTGGTGGGGATTGGGAGGGTGGGTTGAAAGAAAAGAAAACACCTTGTGAAATACTCATAGTCAGAAATTTAGAGTAAATAAAAGAATGAAAATAACCTGTAATCTATTACCCTGAAATTAATGCTAAAGCAAATTTTAACAGATTTTTCTATTTTTATGTGATTCGCTGTTTTTATGTGATTCTGTGAGTCTGTCTTATGTTTTTAACTTACTTTTTAAAAAGGTGTACACACATAAAAAAAAACCATGTATGCATCTTTTATATATTTTTAATTGCCAATATCTACTATGTATTTTATGTCATCAAATAATAATAACTTACTACATTTTCTTTGCTTATTTTGTGTTGTGATAAAGAGACTATGAGCTTATTTAAATAATTGACTTTTGACTTTTTTAGAATGTTTACACCTTAGTTACTTAACTTCTTGGTATTTTTTTTCTTCAAACCCTATAAAATGCGAAAGAAAAAAATGAAGAAAGAAAAAAAAAAGAAAGACAGGAAAAACTCAGAACCTCAAAAACCTCAAAAGGCAATTGTGAGATTACTTATACAGTGCACATAATAAGCATTAAATAAGCATAGATTCTTATCTTTTATTTTTCCTAAAGTGAAGACATATTATTACCTCCTACACTCCTCCAAAAAAAAAATTATCAACAGTAAAAACAGATCATAAGTAAATATTGCATGCATTTTCAAACTGTACAGATAATCTGGATAAACAAGAAGTTGACTTTTCCTATTATTACCAGGAATTGCAAACAAATTTTAGATGGCATACTAAATTCAATCAATTTGAATTGGAAATTGTGAGATTATTTTTAGAGTACATTTAGAGAAAACAAAATTCAGATTATTTCTATAAAATGAAACTTACTTTAGAGAATATAATTAATTGTAGAAATTAATTTCAAAATTATAAGATTAGAACTATTTCAAAATTAAATTAATTTACTTACTCAAATTCTAAAATAAATTAATGTTATGCACATCCTTTCTATTGCACACATTTAATGGTATTTAAATGTGTAATTTATTCCTCCTAATGTATTTTGAATCTTTTAATTCAATTCATATTTTTTATTTTTTTTGAAAGCTATGATATAGACTATCTCAGAATATCCAAAGTTTATTTTAGGACCACAATATTACCTTCTAGAATATCATGTCTTTTAATCTTGATATTCCATGGAAATAAATTTACATTTGAAATTAATCACTTAAAGACTTTTAACTAAGTCTGTGAAGTTTTACTTATGCATATTGGAATTTGGAGAGAATGAGTAATTGAAGAAAATAAAATCTTATGTTTGAATGTTCTATATTGCACTTGATTTAAGGGATAATTATAGAAACAGAACTGTCCCTAACAAAGACTTCAGAACCACTTAGCACAGAAATGGCCATCAGACAAACTAAAGGGGAAGAGCTAGATGAAAAAAAAAAAATCCCTGGAATATACTGATATACTGAATAGCAATACTGAAAAACATTGCTATTATACTGAAAATATATGTATTTTTTTCAGTATATTGTTAATATACTTAAAAGCAATCACAAATACTGTATTCTATACCATGCCCTGGCTCTTCTTTCCATTTAATCCAATAAAAAAATGCTTAAATTTATCTTACAAAAGAGCATGCCAGGGTTGTAAGAGACGAAGTGAGGAGAGCCAAGAAGAATTCTAAACTCAAAACTCAGAGCTGACATTTCTAAAATGGGATCCAAAGTTAGAAGTAAAATTATGTTCATGAGTTGGAAGTACACAAAAGTCAAATATCCGGATGAATTAAATGGTTGAATAAAAGTGCAGAGATAAGATGACCTTGTAATTGTACCACTTTTGACTTCCACAAAGAAACATTTCATGCTCTAGCCAACTGGCACATGACCATTGTGAAAATCAACTGTAGGAAGCAAGTGAGTAAGACAAAAATATAATAAACAAGCCATGGTGATAAGAGTGAAAAGCAAAAAACATGTGTGGACAAAAGAGAATTCGTCTGTCCATAGACTAGCAGGATGCCTTCTATTTTAGGTCCATTTGCACACTTCTGATAAAGAACATTTTGGCCAAAGTGTCTTCTGTCTGTCCTTTAAAATGCTTTTATACCTGCCTACTCTTCCTCTCTGTAATTTAATTGAATTAAAAATGAAATATTTGAGCATCAGATGTCTATCTGTTTATCCATCTATCTGATATTGGTCTAAGGAGACAAAGAATACATATCTCAACAAGAAACTGTGTTCCTTCCAGGAAGTTGAAAAAGAGTGTGGGAAATGAACAAGTAATACAAGTGGATGTCACAAGGTGAGGAGTGAGATTCTTTACAAGGGCAGCAGAAGGAGAGATTACATTCAGTTGAAGAGATTTAGAAAAGGCTTTAAAGCAGGTGACATTTCAGAAACAACCTGAAAACATGTAAGATTTTTGTCAGGTGGAGCAAGGGAAGGGTTATTTTCTAGATAGCATACAACCTATGAATCTAGTTGAATAAAAGAGATAGGAGCTGGGTGTCAGAAAGGAGTCACCCATATGTGGCCAGGGGTTCACAAGCAGGAGCTAAGAAACTGCCTCAACATCTCTAGTGTCAATTTTATTCATTCCAAATAGAGATTTTGATGCACTTTCTAATGCTTTTTAATTGTTCCCAACAGCCCTCACATTTGGAAAACTGGAAATCAATCTTATGAAATAATGTTTTATTATATCTAATAATAACTAGGATCTTTCTTAGGATCACAGAAATTGAAATACTTTTTCTTTGTGGGCAACTTTTGGCTATCATTGGTTTAATAAACTTTCTAGAGCTATATGCCTCTTTTACAAAGTATCTTTGTGCAGTTCTTTTAAAAATTATTTATGCCCATCGAGCAAGACATGAAGCCTTTTCTAAATCTCTTCAACTGCATGTAATTTCATGAAGACTTGAAAATTTTTTGTCAGAGTTTAATCTTACATTTCCTTAGGTTATATCCTAAATGAAATATACAACACATGTGTGTATCCATGTGCTTATATTGACAGGTGCTGTGTTTTTCCAAGTCTTAAAGTCATGCATTGTGCTAGATTATTGAAATATTTAGATAAACATTCTAATTCATTTCCCAACTGAGAATATTTTAAGTCAATTAGAAAGTAAATTACATTTACCAGTTATAGCTTCATAGGAGATTTTGGAAGTTCTGTGGTTATAATTTTCTGAAGTATCTAGAGTGCCTTTCTGATTCTAAGAGACAACAGTCTTCTGTCCCTCCTGATATGAATTAGATAATTCTATTGCTCTGTAGATGTTCTGAAGGCTAAAGACTCCAAATAGCAATGATAAATTTATTGAGAGAATAGAAATCCCATTTTAGCCTTCTTGTCTCTGCCCTTTGGGTGAACAACAGACCAAAGAAATAAGAAGACATGTATTTATTCACAAAGGATACCCTCACTTAGGAAATAATATGTATTCTTGAAATCATCTTTAGTTAATTGAAGAGATTATTTATTGAGAAATAATTTATTGAAACCTGGGATTAAATACATAATTGATTCAACATCTCCAGAATTACTAGCCATCCGTGTTGTAAATGCTACATATCTAGGAAGCATAACTCACACAATCCTGTTTCAGAATGTGGGCAAATCCTTGGAAGCATCTCTTTCCTTCTTAATCCCAAAATGTTACTCTGGCTGGCAGTTTTTTCACCTGTACCCTCTCTTCTGATTTTCTCCTTGGCATACAGTTGAGTGCTTTCTCTGCTCTCCTGTATTGCCCAAGGCTATTTTGAGCTTTGTGTTCACATTACTTTGAAATACTTGTTGACCTGTTGTTTACAAGATATTGTTAGGGAATAGAGGGGAAACTTTATATTTTCTTCCTCTTCCCTGTCTTCATTGACACCAGATTTGAACTTTGTATATGTTGTCTCCCAAACTTAGAAGTTAAACTGGAAGATCTGAATCAAAGAGCAGAATCTCACTCTGGGAATAAATTTTCCTTGATGCTTTTAATTTGCTGATTAATTTGGTGAATCACATGGACCCCTTCATAAGAGATGCTACAAGGTTTTGTTGCTGTTTCTTTAAAATGAATTAATAGTTTGATGTAAAATTTCAAACTATAACCCCTGTAGCATGAATCTAGAATTGTTAATAATATGTCAGAAAATAACATTCTGAGTTATTCCTTAACATAATAAAGAAAATACAGCTAATGTCCTGAAAAAAAAAGAGATTTGAGAAAGCAGTTTGTCATTTTTAGTAATATGGATTTACTAAAATCAACAATTGACTGAAATAATGATATTGAAACAGCAAATAAAATAGCCCTTTTCTCTTCCTTTTCCTAAAAATGATCAAATGGTCCTGGAACATTTAGAAAAATAAGTAAATGTTTTTGTGATATCAGAATACTTTTTATTTCATTCAGTTTTCTCTCTCTAAATGAAATCACTTTACTAAAATTAAAAAAAAAAAAAACACAAAATGCCACCTCATGATGGCCATTATGAATTTTTTACACCAAAATTAAATGGACAATTGTAGAGGTTTATCCCCCTGGACTTCTTAGTCACTTTTGACATTGACTCCTTCTTCTTGAATAATCTTAAAATTATTTTCTCTATCATCTCCCAAGATTCTGATAATTTTCCTTAATTCCTACTAGTAATGATGTTCTCTGTTAGTATCCTTCAGTTTTTATCTTCTCCTCCTCCCTGTAAATATGGGATTTTCTTCAATTTTTCTCTTATGATCCCAGTTAACTTTGTCCTGGAACATTTTAGTCAATCCTATAACTTCAACTACTGTCTGTTCAGCATTGAGTTTCAAATCGATGTTTGCCTATCAGATCTCTCTCTTGAGCTATAGTCAATATGTCCATATACTTTATACATCATCTATCTCTGAATCATTAGATTCCCAGGTACACTCAGAATTTTTCCTATCTTATTTCTGGACCTAACCCTTCAGCACACTGTAATATGGTCACCTTCTACCCAAAAAGCTGAGTCAGAACCTGGGCAGTCAAGTTGAATATTTCTATCTTTTCCAACCACATTCAAACTTTGACCCAGTCCTATTGATCCAACCTCTTTAAGTATCTCCCATACCAATCCTGTTCTCTCCACTCTTACCACTACTACTGCAATTCAGGCATTCATCATTTTTATGTGAAGTACACAATAACTTCCTAACATATCCCCTAAGTTCATTCTGAAATTATCTATCCACATTCCACACTGAACCTAAATCTTATATTTTCTATGCAGTGACTGCAAAGAAATCATATAACAATTTCATCCAAGTGTTGGGGGAGGAGTAGGGTAATATGAGGGTGACATCTTTAATTAAATAAATCATAATCACCATAGAGTAACTGGGAAGATGTTATTGATGAGATTATAATTGTTTTATAATGTTTATTTAGAATTGTCAAAATCTTTTAAAGGAGGCCATATTCTTTTTGTGAATGTTGAATGAGAGTATGTGGTGTAAAGAAAGAAAGAGGAAAGGAAAAGAAAAGCTAAGAAACAATTCTGAATAAAATCCAGTGGGTCCACATTATCCTTAGAATAAAGAGTCATTATGGCCCTGATTTGTCTGCCACAGCTTCTCATCAATGGTTACATAAATAGTATATAGAACTAAAAGTGAAAAACTGCTATTTGAAGCCTTAATGACTTTTCACATGCTTTGCACATACTTGAAATACCCCAATTATACACCCCCATGAAGACTCTGCAAACACACAGCACACACACACACACACACACACACACACACTCACACACACAAAAAACACCCTCTGGTTCCTATTTTCTTTTCCTTCAAACAAACAAACAAAAAAGCTCTTATAGTTGCCTTACAAAATCTTCTTTGACAATAAAGAAAATTTTGCAGTTAAATAACATGCCTCTAGTCTTTGTTTGCAATTTTATATGTTGTGTGAATACCTCTATTATATTACTTATAACAGTGTAAAGAAACACATGGTTTCTGCATCTCTATTTCTAATGTACAATGAACTTCTGAGGATAAAAATCAAGTTTTTATCTTAGTAACCCCAACATCAAGCGTGGCATGTGAATAAATGTTTTCTAAAAACTTGAGGACGATTAAAAATAGTTTAGTAAATAAGAGGCCAAAACAAATTCCTTAATGCAGTTTTAAAAAATGTTAACACTTCCCTCATATTCACAAATTACTGACCCCTTTTGCAGGATTATGTAATGGGGGTACTAAAGTTTAAGGTACTACAATGAAAGTCATTAAAGGCCAAAGAAGACCAAAGAAGACATAAAATTCCATATATTTTTTTTTTTTATTCTGTAAAAGTAGCTAGTTAAATAAATTAGGCTGAGTTCATTTGGTGATTTTTTTCTTTAATTGAATTTAAAACTCAAATTTATAAGCCTATTAAGAAAAGAAGAAAAATTTCTTCTTGTAGACAGTATGTAAAAAATTTTGTGAACATAAAATAGCCTGCATAAATTATATTGCAAATTGTTTAAAAAATAGCCCTATAAGAAAGATAACTTGCTATATTAGCTAAGATTATCTTTTATTATTTTATTATGTGTATTAATTATTATGTACCAACTGGTTAGACAGGTAAGCTTAAATTTGTTCCTGTTGAATATACAATTAAAAGATACCAAGAACTTTGAAGAATTACAATAATGATATATTGATGACCACTCTGAAAATCTGCTTAAAAAATGTCTGTTTGTCTGCTTTCCTTATCTATCTTCTGTTATGCTAAAGAACTGCACGGGGAACTGAAGAAATGAAAACAGCTTTTATTTAATGCTCACATGCTTTGCACATACTGAAAACCATCCAGTCTGAAAACCAGTCTTTGCACACATAGTAATTGTGTGAGAGGTGGTCTCTCTCTTGTCACACAATTACTGTATACACAGTATGAAACTAGAATCCAAAGTAAGATGACAGCTTGCAGTCACCTACACAATCAAGGAAAGAGTCCCCTTCAGGTCTTGTGATAGATGCTTCCTATGCTATATCAGCACCTGGGCACTGTGGGGTACTAGGACCCAACAGGCTGTCAATCAGGGCACATAGCCCAGTCTTTAGTCTTTTGTCAACTCTCCCTCTATAGCATTCTTGAACTTACTTCCTTGACTCTCTTAACCTCTAGCTATCCACTCAACTCGTTAGTTCTTCATTTACTTTTTATTTCACCTATTTGAAAGAAATTTATTTATATATTCTTTAAAAATTTATATAGTATACTCACCTTTGGCGAGATCTGTGCATGGTGAGTGGGGCATTAAAGATGAGAACAAGTGATGTCCTTGTCCTTGTGAATTTTTTATCTTTTGTGGGTGGGATAAGCATTTTTCAAAGACTCGCTTAAATCTGTATGATGCTGACTTGGCTGAGTTAAAGGAAGAGGCTGGCAGGGGGCGGGGGCAGGCGGCTCTGGAGCTGTGACCACTGCGGAGGCCACAGAGGCAGCTGCTGGGCCCTGGTCCAAGAGTCAGCCTGCTCCCTGTGGATTCGAATCGGCCTTGGCACAAATGGCGGCAGAGCAGTTGATGGGCCGGTCCAGCGTGAGCGCCCAGGACGAGGCCAAGGCAGGTCGTTCCTGGCCTGTCAGCGGCCTCAGCAATGTCGCTGCTGCTGCTGCACAGGGCCCAGGCAGATGAGCAGGAACACAGATTCTCAGCAAAGGCTCCATCCTGGTGGTCTGTACCTTGGGCCACTTCTGAACCTAAAGTCTCGAATTTCCCAGTCGAAGGCCTGGCCCTGGAATAATCTCTTGCATTTGGTCTAAAGTTGATCAGTGGTTTAATTGCATTTTCACATCCAAGCATGGATGTTAACGACTCTAGGAGTGGCTTTCACTTAGGACGGATGGTTTTCAGAATGGTGGACTGGAGCAAGGCAGGAAAGTCAGTTTCAAGATAAAGAAGAAGTTGTTTTATGGATGAATACTGTTGGGCCCTTCCAAAATCACCACAAAACATAAAAGTACTTTTCACTTCTAATCTGTGTGGGGTCAAAAAAAAGTAACAGTCATTAGCATAAAACACTGAGAGAAGCACTTCAAGGAGTTGAATTGGAATTTAATGGTCTGGATATTAAATTTAAAGATGATGTGATGCCAACCACTTACTGTGAAATTGATTTTGATAAAGAAAAGAGAGATGCCTTTGTTTATGCTACAAAACTCACTACCGGTACCAGATGTACATAGAAGATTTACCAATGTGGGGTATTGTTGGTGAAGCAGACAAAAATGGAGAAGATTGTTAAATTTGGACCTACAAAAAGCTTGAAATAGTTTTGGAAGTCAAATTGATGAAGGAAAGGTGAAACTGGTTCCCAATAACAAAATACAGATGTCATATTTGGTAAAATGGAAAAAGTCAGATGTAAAATTTGAAGATCGATTTCACTAATATCTTGATCCGCGCTTTTTTCAACAGAGGATTCACTGGTTTTGAATTCCAACTCCTTCAAGGTGGTGATCTTCTTGGTAGGCTTAGTTTCAATGATTTTAATGAGAACTTAAGGAAAGAGTATGCCCCGTACAGTAAAGAAGAAGAAATGGAGGACATGGATAGAGACTTAGGAGATGAATATGGATGGAAGCAGATGCATGTAGTTGTATTTAGACCATCAAGTCACCAGCCAATATTTTTCTCTCTCATTCTTTCTGGATGTCAGATAATTGCTGTCTCTCATTGGTATTATTGTTGGAATGATACAAGATTTATATATTTTTCTATGCTACTACATCTCCAGGGTATGGTTATTTTGGAGGAAGTCTCTATGCTAGACAAGGAGAAAAAAGATGGATAAAACAGATGTTCACTGGGGCATTCCTTATCCCAGCTGCAGTGTGTTGCAGGCCTTCTTCATTAATTTTATAGCCACTTCTTACCATGCTTCAAGAGCCATTCCTTTGGGAACAATGGTGGCTGCTTTTGCATCTGTTTTTTGGTTATTCTTCTTCTAAATCTTATTGTTATAATACTTGGCTGAAATTTGTCAGGTCAACACAAATTCCTTTGTCTGTCAGTGCTATACCTCGTCCTATGCCAGAGAAAAAAATATTTTATGGAGCCTGCAGTTATTGTTTGCCTGGGAGGAATTTTACCTTTTGGCTCTATCTTTATTGAAATGTATTTCATCTTCACATCTTTCTGGGCATATGAGGTCTATTATGTCTATGGCTTCATGGTGCTGGTGCTGGTCAACCTTTGTGTTGTGACCATCTGGGTTGCATTGTGTGCACATACTTCTTACTAAATGCAGAGGATTATATGTGGTAATGGACAAGTTTTCTCTCTGCTGAATCAACTTCAATCTATGTTTACATGTATTCCTTTTATGAAGATGTATTGCTTATTTCAAACATCATTTTACTTTGGATATATGATGTTATTTAGCATAGCCTTGGGATAATGTGTGGAGCAGTTGTTTACATGGGAACAAGGACCTTTGTCCAAGAAAATATATACTAATGTGAAAATTGACTAGAGACACAAGAAAACTTGGAACTTTGGATCAATTTCTCTTTTGTAGGGGTGGAACTTGCACAGCAAAAAAGCACAAGAAGAGATTTGGGCTTTGGGCTGGGGATATGGCTCAAGAGGTAACATGCTCCTCTGGTATGTGCAGGGCACTGGGTTCGATCCTCAGCACCACATAAAAATGAAATAAAGATGTTCTGTACACCGATATCTAAAAAATAAATATTAAAATCTCTCTCTCTCTCTGAAAAAAAAAAAGAGATTTGGGCTTAATACTGGGTACTGTGTGGGTCTCTATCACCATCTATTTCCGGGGATCCTAGGTTTCTACTGACTGCTTTCTCCACCTGTTCACAGCAAATAGTTGGATTTTATGCAGTAGGCATTACTACAGTACATGGCTAACCTTCCCCAAAACCAGCTGACTAAAGATGAAACAAATAAGCTCAGTAAAGAGGACAGATAACTTATTTAACTCATTTGTTCCAATAAAATAAATAGAAGGAAACTTGGATGCTAATATTACATGAGTAGAAATCTTCCTGGCACTTAGTGTTTCTACATTGTTGAAAAATGACCTTCCAGAAAGATTACTTTTCTCCTCTTATTTTTACTGTCATCGTCGACCTATCGTGAGATATTTTCATATATTGAATCTGGGTTCTTTTTGACCTGTTATAGGTTTTCTCCCCTCCAATTCAACTGCATCCTTTTTTAAAGAGAGAATTAAAAAATATTAACTTCTGCATGTAATATATCTGCTGTCATCTTAATGGAACCAACTTCCCATTTATTCATCTTAAAATTGTCCAGTTACATCTTAATTCTAAGAATAGAAGATACAGTCTGAAGATAGAGGTGTACTCTCTACAATGTAATCTACTCTACAGTTAGAAAGTCAAGTTGTAAATGGAGAAGATAATTTGTTTTTATTAAAAATTTTGAGATAAACTACATTTTAACTGAATGTCTAAAGGATTACCTTCCCCTCACCCAGGTTAATTTTATACCTTTTTGAGTTTGAATGAAGGCTTTACATAAGATATTAAAAGCAAAGGGGGATGGGTAATAAATGTATATAACATTAAGTAATATAATGTAGGTATAGATTCCCAGATGCATCTGGATGTACAGATAGACTATGGAGTATTTTTTTTTCTGATGATGATTGGTGTAGACATGTGTGAATTTGGGTGGCTTTTTACATCTTGCCTACCATTGCATGAAACATTGGGGTTTCTTCAAAATGTGTGTGTCATACTTCTTTTGGAAGTGGGTTTGTTTTCTTCTGTTTCTTGTGTGAGACTCCTACAGGAGCTAAATTTGTAATTAGAAACATTTAATTTTGTTGATCCTCTCTGGGACACATAAGTAACATCTAAAGCATTACTGCTTTAGAATATTCAAATAAAATTTCCTGCCATATATATAAACTTTCCAAGAGTCATAGGAAAAAATATACAGGATGATGAAAGTGTCTGATGAAGTGAAAGAGAATTTTCTTTCTTGTTTTTTATATTCTCTATTAATTCTTCTTTGTTCTATTTATTTCTCTTCTCAGAAATTGTCCATCAGTTGCCCATTGACTAAATTTTTGTTTTTCAGACATCTTCATACCATTGGGAACTATTATATTAGAATATTCTACAGAGACATTGCTCTGATGTATCCAAATATTTTTAAATACATGTATATAATTTTTAATTATGTATTTATTTTCAACTTGTGTAATTTTTTGGAATAATTAAGCTTACTGCCTACTTTGTAAACATAGGAAAGAGAAAATTTGGTTATCAAATGACCTTTAAAGGAACTTTGGGGCCTATTCCAATTGATGAAGCTCTATTTAAATTGTATCAAGTTTATGAGAAAATGAAAATTCTCCTTTTTGTGAGAATTTGTGACTAGAACTAGATTGGAGAGAAAAGTAAGAATAGTGTTTAAAGTCCCATGATTTTCCTGAGGATTAATAACAAAGTTGTCTTATGTGAGATACTAAATTACAATGTGCTAAAAGTCCCAGCAGCCTCTTAAACTATGATAGTTCTATGCCAAGATAAGATTCAGTCAAAACCAGATGTCATTTAAAGCACTGTAAAACCAGTGTCCACTTATGACACTTGAGGCCGACTGATTTTGCATATGGAGTAAACTTTGTATAAATATTAATTTGACACTGTCAGCTCCACATATTCAGAGTTAGTGTTATATAAATTGTCAACCCACAGTCAGGTTGCAGAGGGGGTGGATATACTCTGGGGAACCCATCTTATCATTCTCCCCCACATATTTTTTAAGGAAGGGAACTGACAGAATCAAGGGCACAATAAGGAGAACTGCAGATATTATGGGTCCTCTTTGAGGATTGTGCTGTTTGAGGACAATTGCACACCTGTCTTTATGATTCCCCTTTTCTTAGTACAAATTTCCCTTTTCCTAGCACCAGAGAATGGGTTTACCAGTCAGGACAAAAATTAGTAAGAAATTTTAGTTCAGAACACAAAGCCTTTACCTTAGGAATTAAGGATATGGTATTATTTCCAGGAAACAGGCTTTTCTAGACTTTTTTGAAATTTTAAGAGCTGTGAATTCCACCCCATGGGGGAGCAGGAAACACAAAGAACAGAGATTTCCTTAGCCAAAAAGAACTGAGGTAAGTCATTTACTCTCATAAGTCACAAGTTCATGCAGCTCTTGCTATGCTTGCCTCTGCCTCACCTATCTGACCTATTTGACATGGTGCCAGATTCAATCTTTCAGATTAAGCCACTTGTTTAGTCCCTTCTTAGGATTATGATTTAGGCTGACTGCAGGAATTGAGGTGCCTCTGGCTAGTTTGTTGCTCCCTCAATGGCTCATGCTGATTCTCACCCACCTGAGACTTTCAAAGTCATGGGCAAAAATAGCTAGTTCTTGTTGAAAATTATAAACACGTTCATGGTCAGTGCCTACTGCAGAGCCTCACCCTGAGCATGCAGCTCTATTTTATGCTAAGTTGGATTAGCTCAACACTTTTCTTGAGAAAGCTCCAAATACCCACTTTCTGCCTCATCTGCTTTCACCAACGTTTATCAGCAGCATCTTATTATACAGCATCCATTTTACGGTCCCCCCCCCCCCCTTCTTCTGGTGAAGGTTTTCTACCTCAACCTCATGGAGTAGCTATTTAGGTTTCCAAAAAGTATTAATTAACCACATACTTCCTTCATAACAAAGTTATGTTGCAACAGCATCATTTCTTTGGCAAAACAGTTTTGAGTCTGTTAAATCAATTTCTACTTATTGGTTAATATTAATGGTGGTTCAAAGATGACAGTGATAAAAATATGGTATATTTAACAGGTAGAGCTTACTAAGCCATATACAAAATTGGAAAGTACACTAGACTGTCCAGTTTGAAGTGCTTCTTTCCTGTATGAGTAGCTATTTGTAAAGCTGATTTACAGTGTGGCAAGGAAGAAAATAGGATGGTATATATCCCTAGAGATGCTTCAAGAATTGCAAAGAAGGCATTGTTCTCAAGCAGCATGTACCATAAATTCTTATGGTATAGCAGAGGAATAAGTGAACCATTTCTTTATACTCTTTCCATCCTGCCAGAATTCTAAAATTAAAATAGGAGAGAGTGAACAGGAGCCACTACTCTGAAATCAGAGTGGACAGCACCAAACTGCAGATCTGTGACTGGTTCTAACTCAACATGAGCATGTGTGACCTTGGACAAGGATGGACTACAGTATTCTCCCCTGCTTTCTGTTGTTTATTTTTTGACAGACACCAAATATATTCTCTGCTATTGTGAAGATAACATGAAATAATAGTCTTCATATGTCACAAAATTGTGTAATATTTCATATACCAAAAACTTGTATATATGAAAGATTATATAATTTGACATGTAATAAATAATGAATACAGATAAATGAAATATATTGGTTGCATATTTCTAGCTACTGATTATGCAATAAGGCAGATTTATTACAATAATTCCATTGGTTCTTACTTTACCATTCTACATGGGTTTCCTTTCACTTTCTTTACTTGTATCTTAATATACTGATTTCAATGGCTAAGTCTACTGACAAATAGGCAAAATTTTTTAGATGAATAGAATATTTTTATGCATTCATAGAATAAATCAAGAATTTGTGCCTTCCTGTTTTCTTAATCTTTTTGGATTACAAATGCCAAGTCACAGATACCTTGTCTAGGATTTTCAGTGGGTCCTCAAACATAGCTTATTAACTAGACATTATCTAGCTAATTGTTGGCTAACTAACAAGGGAGTGAAGAGTAGTTTCAGCATTATGAAGGCTCTCAGATTTCTATTCTATTCATCTTTAAATTACAAGATTCTCCTAGCTTTTTAAAGTTTACTTCATGTGATATTCTGAAAACTAAGTTTTTGTAAGAGAAAGAAATTAAGAAGAATTATATTTGATACAGAATCTACAAGTCATAGCAAATTAACATATTTAAGGAAACCAAGTGAGATATTTGAAATGTTATTTGAATTATTATAATTTACTTCTTTATTAAAAAGCAATTATATGATTGCTGAGAGCCATAGCCAAGTAGGAATGACGCATGGCAATTTCTTTGTCAGCCTAGGCTATGGCTCTCAGCATATGATTCAGATTCAAAGTATGGTTTCTCAAAGAAATATGAAACCTGAATTGGAAAGTGACAAGACCCATCACAGAGCTATTTTGTAAACTAGTAATGCAACCCCTGGTCAGTTTACTAAAGATCCCAAGTGGCAGATTAATTATTTAGCAGTGGAATAAATTGAAAAGTTGGCCCCATCTACTTCAATACAAATTGAAACAGCCGACTCTGTAAAACTCTCAGCAATAATCACAGAAAAATGCAAGTGCATTTGAAATCAGATTTTGCATTTGGTCTAACATTATTGTCTCCCATTTTTTTTCCCACTGAAAAACCCTCAAATCCATTCGCCCTCCCCAGCTCATCCATTTTCCAGCCTCCAGTCCCACTCTTGACACTAACCAATATCTCCCTAATGCAGTATTTCTTGCCTGCATCTTCCCTCCTTCCCTGCTTCTTCCTTCCTTCCTACATATAATGTACACAGTGCACTGAGGGGTAGGTGAGAGAGCACAGGACCATATATTTCCAAGAGATAAGTTACCATCTAATGGTGAGTGTGGGGGACAGTGAGAATGACATGAAAAAAAGAATTAGGAATAAATGCAACAACAATAGGCACAATTGAGGTACAAACTCCTGTGAAGACGCAGATAAAGGGATAATTAATTTCTGTCATTCTCAAGCAGGGATAGGTGACAAATATCTTCACTCTGCTTATTCCCTTCCCATCACTTCTAATGGGGACAATTTGGAATCTGGTTTGTCAGGTTCTGCTATCAAAATATGAAATTGGAATATAAAATTTATTCTGATGTGAACCACAGAAGATGCTGGATTTCACTTAATACAATGAAGGAACAGTTTAGCGATGAGGTCTCTGTAAGGAACAACAATCCTTAGTCCCTGTAGACCTCATCCCCCAATGATGATTGTTTTCTGCCACTCTCTCCTTTATCCCTCTCTGCCCATTTCCAAACTCTTCTTGGGATTTAGAAATAAGTGGGAGGAAGAAAGAAGCATAATCATTAGAGACATTCTTATTCAGCTGTGTTAATTCTCCTTAGGCTGCAACTTTGCATATGAGCTCTTACCCCACAAAATGTATTATTGAATGCATGGTCTATTTAATTAGTTTTAAGTCATCCTCCTTCCTGGCTTTTCTGAAATAACAAACACAAAATATCTCAGGATAATGCACACATTCAAACCAGAAGAATTTAAATAGGGTTCAATGGGATGCTGTATAGCAGGTGCCTTTTATACCCTTTTTTTTCCCTCTAGTGTATCTGGAAAATCAAAATACATTTGGTGGGAAGGGAGTATGGAAAAATACTCACTGGTATAAAGAGAGAATAAAGTATGTTGTAATGTCATAGAAAAATAATTTAGCAAATTCATAGTAGGTTAGTGTAAAGTCAAACATTCTTTTTTCCCTCAAAACTAAATCTCTTAGTAATATCACTGGACTAAACATTCTAAAAATGGGGGAAGCTCTCAAGTGAGAGTGTATCAGCTCTGCAAGTGACTGTCACTTTCCCATTCCTCTACCTCAATCCAGTTCACACTTTTATGATTGGCTTCTTTTTTGACCCAAGTTTGTTAATCATGTCCATCTGTAGGCAAATTGCTCTTCCAAATTAGCAACACTGAGCTCTCAAGCTGCTCACATTTTTTTTTCCTTCCCTTGATAAAATCTTTGGAGCATGCATTTTCTTGACACTTATTTCTGAAATAATCCCCAATTATGGATATTTTAAAGGGTTCAAGGGGCTCACAAAATAACTCTGGTTTTGCATATAGTGTATTGCTTTTCATCTGATCCAAAATTGCCTAGAGAAGAGAATTTCCTTAGAGAAACAGGCACATTGCCTTCAATATTCCTCTACTTTCTAGAGACTGGTGGTGAGATCTAAGTAGTAACTGGTCAGGGATTAGGGTTTCCTCTATTCCACCAGGCCAACACACTTCCAGAACAACAGCTTCCAAGGGTGTAACCAACTCCTTGTCTCCTTTCTGGATCTTCCTGATCTATCCAAGGGCTTTATTGTCAGAAATTCTCCATTATATTCTCTTTCCTGGGTACTCTATGACAACACACAAACACTTGAAAGAATTTTACTATAGGAAACTGTTTTTAATTTAGTGTTTTTGTTTTCTTTCACCTTTCAAAGATAAAATAGACCTGAATTTCCATATCCAACCCAAGGGGCTTTGCCTGATGAATTGGCATTGAGTAGGAGAACTAAGTACATAGGAATTGGGGTGGGGAATGAGATGTAGAGCCAGAAGACCCAAGTCAGAGTTACAGTTTTAGGATTATCAGCTGCATAACCTTGGGCAAGTATTTTCATCCCTCTGAGCTGTGGCTTTCTTCATCAGTTAAGTGGAATTAATAACACTACTTGACTTTCCTGATTCCCAGGGTTGGAGTAAGGCTAGATTGAAATCACATGGGTGAATATGCTAAACAAACTGAAAAGCATAACAGAACCAATTAGTTCCTATTAATATGCTGAGAATATTATCTAATTGCTTATAAATGCATGTTGCTTGTACACTCACACTGTCATTGGATAAATAAAACCTTGCTTCTGCTGAGTACAGGTTTGTGCATATAACCCTTCAGTGAAGAAAATTACATTTACTTTTAAGCAACTATTTCATACTTACATCTGTTGCCAAGTTTACATCTCCAAGAAAAACACATCTCTCATTCAATCCTCTGAAAAATCAGATTCAGGAATCTCATTTTTCTCTGCAGGAAATTGAGATATAAAGATACTAATTGTTATTGAAGGGAGGGCTTCCCATATTTTCTTTCCTGTAACTCTAGTCCTGAGTGATATCCTTGTCACAGATGGGGTCTTAAATGTCAACCAAAAATTCATCTGGTGAGATTTGGTCCTCAACCTATGGTTCTATTGAAAGTGGTGGGACCTTAAGGTGGGGAACTGGGGTAGCAAGGTAGGCCACTGGGTTGTGTCCATAAAGGGAATATTGGGACCTCAGCCCTCCTCTCTTGGCTGCCATGAGTTCTACAGTTTCTCTCAGCATGTACTTTCCACTGATGTACTGTTTCTCCACAGGTCCTAAAGCAATAAGGCCAACTGATCATGCACTGCAACCACTTCAACCATGAGCCAGATATCTTTTCTCCTTATAGGTTGATTATCTCAGCAACAGAAAGCTGACTAACACACTTGTTTATTTGTGTTCTGTTGTCTACAACTTTGAGATATGTTGTGTTTTCCTTTCAAATAGGTTCCCAGTGCATAATCCCATATTGGTAAGTATGGGAAAGTTTCTATAGTAAATAAATCTAGTTACCTTGGCTCAGTTCAGAGTTCTCTTATGTTGATCTTAAGACCTTATTTTTCAATTACACATGTTAAAGTGTGGTAGAACTAGATTCTAGAGAAAACTTTTTTTTTTTTTTTTACAAGTGCAGGTTTAAGTTGATGACTGGAGTTAGTATGTAGTAACTCTGTAAGAATGTAAATCTGTGCTCTTTAAAAGGCTATTACTAAACATGCCACACAAATAGGAAAACAGATAATGGTAGATATAAAGTTTTGTAATTCTATCTCTACTGCTAATTATATTAACACAACTATTAATATATTGTTGTACACTTCCATCCTTCTCTAGAAGTTACATCTTCCTACACTAAAATTCTGTGTTCTTTTTTATCCAGCATACTCTCATAATCATTCTTCCATTTCACAATTTACTTTCTTCATGATTTTCATTTGTAGTGATCATGAGTTATTCTCTCATATAATGCCCACAAATATACCTATTTATTGGATATTTATGTTATTATTTTCATATTTTGGAATATGTCCCTAGAATATTCTGCCTACTAAATTAAATGTTATTAGTGATTTTAATGTAAGTTATGAAGTCATTTCTCAATGTTATAGAAAAATTTTTAATTGATCTATTGATTGATTGGTATATTCTTTTAGTCTTTCAAATAAACACAAACTTAATAAGTTTCTAATATTTGCCAGATACTTTGGTATATGGAAGAAACACATGATCTTCATTCAAATGATTTTAATTCCTATGGGCCAGCATTACTTAAGGACCCCAAGGACAAAAGGACTGACTTGTTCAAATTTTTATTGAGAAGACATCATTGTTAGTTTGCTAATTCCCTTTGAGAATTTCCTTCTTTCTTTTCCTTTCCCTCCTCTACTTCTCACTTGTATAGGTGTCCTGGGGTCAGTTACTGATTTCCTCCTTTGTCAAATGAGAATAATTGTATCTATGCCAAAGGATTGTTGCCTGAACTCAGCATTGTATGTCCCAAGACAGTGCCTAGTATATAGTAAGCACTCTCTACACATTACTTGTTATTGTTCTTATTTCTATGATAGAGAAAGTGAAATAAATCCTCTCAATTGTCCCAAGGAATGGACAAGTAAGAACTGTGGCATCATGTCCATCTTTTAAGAAGCTGTTTGTGTATTTAAACAAACAAATGACAAAGCAGTAAATTTCATCTTTCTTGCAAGTATAGAGGAACAGATGAATTAGTACACAGACAGTAGGATTTTGTTTGTTCTTACTGTGGCAAATTGTTGCTAAATGTTACAAAGGTCTGCTAAGTCCGGAAAAAGAAAATATATGCCATTCAGTTTTTGGTTACCTGTAACCTAGGAAAGTTTCTAAATTTAAGATATGGGAATGGTGACAGTGTGCTCAAAGTTATATGTGTTAAAACATCTACATTGTACCCTAAGATAAACTTAACTATGCTGAATTGAATTGATAGCGGTCTGATAGGTGTGCTGAATGATCAAGCCACACAACTCAACCTGCTGTTTAATCCAACTCGTGTTCTAATCAAATTTTTAAATAAGTCCATTCTTCCTTACATGTATGTATAATATACATATGGTATTTATTTTCATTTATATTTCTAGGCTTTGTTCTAAGCCTTATCATTAACAGCATATATTTGAGTAAAGAAATATGTGGCTAGGTAAGTTCTATGGATGGTATATAAATTGAAATTCACATTGTCTTGATTTAAAAAGGCTAACTCAACAAGGATGCATATCTTAAGATGTCTGACATATGTATGTCAATCAACAAACTATTGTTAGAAATTACATATGACACAAAAATTCTGAGTAAGTTTTATTTATTCCATTGTGATCACACCTATTTTTGCGATCTGCTACATATAAAAGTATGTACCATATGTTCTTACCACAGAAGCAAGTCAGGGTGGTATATGGCAAAATTATTCCAAGCTGCCAAAGGAATAAAAATACTTCACTGTCATAGCTTTACTTTCCTACAGATCAGTCCATACATCGCTGTTTTCATTGTCGGGGTAAAGTCGCTTTCTTAAATACTTACATCTTAAATAGCTACAAGATATTTTTTAAAATCCCAAAGTCTTTTGTACTCCATTAGACCTGTACGAAAGGAAAAGAATACACTGAGCCCTGATGCAATTCTTAGGTGACAGATAAGTGGGAAAAGGCCAGAAGGTTTCAGAACAAGCAGCGAAGTCAGTGAAGCAGAAAGTAAATTCAAATATTTGGCCAATGACAAGTAAACCAGAAAGGAGACACGCCAGCCGTTCACCCTGGAAAGTTACCGAACATTTATTCTGGTCCAAGTTTTATTTATTATACGAAAAAGGAACAAGTTTTCTATGGGGGTGGAGTCTCTTAGTCCTTATTGGATAAATAAGGAACTAAATTTCCCTGTAGGTCGATATTGCCTTAGGGGTTGCGTCTACAGGCCCCTTTCTTCCTAGGAATAATAATGTAATGCCCATGGGCAAATGTTCTGGTGGGACTGCCGCCTTGGGGACATAACCCCTAGACACCTCTCCTAGGGCGGCTGTGGGGCTGTGGTCTATCGCCTGCGCTCAACCTTGGTAGTCAGGCCACACTGTTTGCAAACTCTCCTCTCAAACTCCATCTTCTGGAGCAGGGCAGTGAGCTGCGCCGCATCCTCTTTCCCGCTTGCTACCTCTGAGCGGCTGCGGATGGTGAGGCTTAGGCGGCCAACACAGGCAGCAAGTGGCGCTGAGCACTGAGCACCCAGCCAATGCTGTTGTGCCTCTTTCCTTCAGGAGGCGGCGGTGCAGAGCCGAAGCCCGAGCCCGAGCCCCAACACGAGCCAGAGCCCCAGCCCGAGCCGAGCCCAAGCAGGAGCTCAAGATCAAGCTGGAGTCCAAGCCCCAACCGGAGCCCAAGCCCGAGCCCAACCGGAGCCCGAGCCGGAGCCAGAGCCCGAGCCGAGACCCAGCCCGCCTTTCTTGGAAGCCTTTTGAGTCAGCAGGGCGACGTCGCCCGAGGCTCCGCCTCCGCTCCTCCCCAAGCAAAGTAACAAAGTAACTGAGGAGCAGCCTCTGCCAAGTGAGCAGAGCTGTGGCTGTGGGCAGCCAGCGGCACAGAAGACCCCTTGGGCCCCGAGGTAGTTTGGTTTCTGTGAAGAGGAAAGAGGGGTTGGCGGGCAGCTGTGGAGGCTCCGCCCTGAGCCTGCGAGGCCCACCTTGCTACTCCCTGGTGGATTCCACAGCCACCACCACCACCCCCCACCCCACCCCCACCCCCGCAACTCTTTGCAAAGCTGCTTGAAAAGTCTCCACATGGATTTGGTGGCAGCGGCGGCGGCACTGCCTGCTTTTGTGGCGCTCTTGCTCCTCTCCCTTTGGCCTCTTCTGGGGCCAGACCAAGGCCAGTTCTCTGCAGCTGAGTGTCCCTGGTGGCTTGCGGGTGGGTTGGGCGTCCGGCGCCCCGACGAATGACCCCAGCCCCAGCCCCGGGATTGTGCGATGTGGAGCTGGCTCCTTGTCTGGGCGGGGATCAAGGATTTGGGGAAACTTTCGCGGCCCTCTGAGGTGAGGTGGTCACAGGGTAGAAGAAGAGATGACCTGGAGTTTGTGTCACATGGGACGCAGGACACTGAGCTGGGCTCCACTTGGCGCAGGTAACTTTGGTCTTCACAATCCGATCCAGTGTTCTTCCCTGAGGCTCTCTTGGGGAGCAGGTTGGCACGACTGTGCTGTAGTGTATGGAGACATTGCTTTTCTGGGGAACTAGTGGCCTTGGTGTCCAGCGCAGGCTGCACTAGGTTATCGGGGAAGAGAGAAAGAAAGAGTAGGTAGGTTTCTGGGGACAACTGCTCTGTTACTCGCGGTGCTGAATTGTTGCTGTCTGCCACCAGAGTGTTCCAAAAATGCTTCGGGGAAGCCATTGTCAGAAACGCAAAGGCACTGACTGACCTTGGCGCTCTTTGCCAGGTGCTTTTGTCCTGGGAATAACCTTCCTTGACTCTTGTCCAACTACTTCCCCATCTCTCCCCTAGTCCCCATTCTCCTCTCCCAGCGCTGCATTGCTCCTGGGTTGGTCCTGTGGGTTAGGGCACTGCTTGGAATATGTGTTTGTTGGCAGAGTCTTTTAAGATGTTTTGATTCTAAGGATCTCTGCAGAATTGTCCTGTGCAGCCAGGTCTGGGCGCCCAGTCCCAGGATCCTGAGCCACCAGTAGGAGCCCGCTCTTCTGCAAAGCCAAGGAGAAGCTGGCTCCCCACCTCTCAGAGCCAGCCTGCTTGATGGTGGCTCTAAACAACTACTGTTCACTTGGGAACCCTGAAAGAGGGATGAGAGGGGATGAGAGCGGTCTTTCATATTAGGCCTTTGGGTTCTAAGGAAAGTCATTCAAATGAGTCCATGACCTCTGTTTTCCTGGACCCGTCCTCTGTTCTCTTCCAGTTTTGTTATTCTTTCTATAGGTTGGTTGCTTCTATCCTTCTCTCCTCAGGGGGGTGGGGGCTCTGAAGTTTCACCAGGTGGACGCTGGGGAGTGGGCTCCAGGGCGCTTTTCTGCCTCCCACTGATTATGACAAGTTTTCTGGCTAACCCACCCAGCTCAGTTTGGCTGGTGGGCACATCTGCTGCCTTGGTTCCAGGTGCAGATGGAAACGCAGCAGTGGCCAAGAGCTGATGGTGAAGAAGGGAAAAGTGACAGCGACGCTCCTGGCTGAGCCTGCAGGATACAGAGAAAGAACTTATTTTGTCCTTGACAATTTCTCTCATTGTTGTGAATACCTGGTTTCCTGGAAATAAATTCACGTTGCTTTCCAGAGACATCATTTACTTTCCATCTCCCCACCGCCCCCCAGTAGAAAAGGAGTAAGACCACAACCTGAGTCTGATCAAGTGGCAGCATGTACTGTCCACCCAGGCAGCGGTTATGAAATGATAGCACGCAGAAGGAAAGCCATGTATATATTCGATGAGCATAGAGGGCAACAGCTCTATGCAATGAGTGATCAGGTGGCTTAATTAAATTCTCTTTGGACTAAGTGTTACTGCATGCATCATTATTCAATGCCATGTTTGGAACCATGCTTGATGTGACTCATTATATGCAGGCAAGTTGGAGAGAGCATTGATTTGTGCACACTGTTTGTCATTCCACGGAGAGCCTAACTTGAACGGGCATGTAGTTTGTTAATTGAATGTTTGAACTCTACCAGTTGTATGATTAAACTCACATGTATTCAAGAGTTGTAACTTAATGCCCCAACAGCTGATGGAAACTTTTTTGTAAACAAACTTTTTAAAAGTGTTATTAATCCTTTCATGAACAAGTAAATATTAAACAAATGCAGAAGTGCTTTTCTAATACCTGCAGTTAGATTTCTCAAATGAACAACCAGATTCTTAGATATTCAGTTCTAAGTGATTTAGCTAATATGACTGGATTTTCTTTAGTGGCAAAACATAACATTTGACTTTAAGTTAAATTTTATGCACAGAATGTACAGTCCTAACAAATGCAATTCTCACAGGATTGTATCTCAAAAATTTGCCAATAGTATCTACATATAGATCTGTATATGAGTTAAGCCTGTAGAAGGGTCATGGCAAATTTTCCTACTATTATAACTATGGAAAAAAATTAAATCACGTCTTTGGCCTTTTGTTCAACTGTTGATCCAGCTTTTTCACTTTGTGTGGAGAATAAATTGCAGCTTTTAGATGCAGTCTTCTCAATGACCTAGAGAGGGACTATTGTCTCTTTAGTGTGATGCAAGTCCGGAAATGCAGCTCAAGATCAGTCTGGATGCCAGTTCCTGGCAGGTCCCAATGCTGATCCCTGAGGACCTTGCAACTCATTTAAGCAGTGCCACTTCCCTTGTTCCTGACTCCTTGTTATCTCTGACACAAAATTAATTGCTCTTATGATTATTTCCTATTAGGGAGAGTCACTGTAGCTTGTTTGTTTTAAGGTTTGCCTTTTACTTTTCTGGTTTTGATTGGCCAGCATCCTTGGTGCCTCCATGCCTTCAAACTCCAAGTTCTAATCACTAGTAATGATATGTAACTGCACATTTCTGGGACTGGTTTTCCTCTCCCTAGTTCCCTTATATCTGACTGCTGATTTTCCTAGATTGTGAGATGTCATTTGTGTCTGGCCTGCCAAGATGGAAGGAGGCAGGTTGGGCTGCTCTTTGGGCATTGGCATGTGTGCAGTTGACAGCTCTTCTCTTGGTGAATTTGAAAAATAAATCAACCTCTCTGCTATTCCACCCCTCTGCTATTTCACCCCTCTCCCACACTTCCTCCTACTCCTCTAGCAACAAAAAGTTCCACATACATCTATACAAACTTACAACTTTTGTGTTTTCTTTTGGAGCCAGATATATCTTAAAAATTGGCAATAGGACTATCCACTACCCAAGGTCAATACCAATTCTCCCATCCAATCTTACATGTCCAACAATGATGATTGATTACATATTTTATAGCCTTAAATATATAGTCATCCAGCATAATTTCATATAGAGGAAGTGTGTTGGTTCCTACTAATATTTTTGAAGTGCATATTTTTGAAGTTTACTCCAGGTGTTATTAAAGAGAGTGAATCATACTAAATTTGGATCTGTGCTGCTCCCAAGTCTCTTATTTGCTCTTCATGAAAGTCAGGAAGAGGAATGTTGGAAGGTGGATAACAGGAAACATCAAGGGAGTTTACAGATTATCCTTACAGACAAAAGAAAGAGCACAGGGATTGTGTGTGTATATGTGTATTTTTGCTCTCTTAATTTTTGTTAACAAGGAAAAAAAAGTCCTATTTTTGACTTATGTATTGGGATCAGCCTTTGACTTTGTCCAAACAGATTTATTTCTTATTCTGTCAATGTAAAAATTTCCCTCTGTGTATTCCTTTCAGACTCTCCCATTTGATCATATGTATTTGGTCTGTGTTCTTATATCAAATGATGTTTCTCTACCTAACAAGGTTGTAATTGCTTTTGAAACTGACTTGTTTTTTCATCAGAATCCATGCTGTTTGTCATGGTTACTGAAAAATAGTACAAGACATATCAATTTATGATATATCTTTAAATGGTATTTGATAACAAAGTGAATAATACATCAGACAGGCTACTTTTTATTTCAGCTGAAGTCAAAAGCAAACCTCCATATCTATGAAATAATCTTTTAATGTCATAGAATGTTTATTTGTTATGCTTACCTGTTTGTAAATGAAAGAGAGACTTTATGTTTCATTTTTTAAATGGGAATGGAAAACTAGAGTACTACATTGGCTGATTATTTTTGAAATAAGTGAAATAAATTACATTAAATGAAATAAGTTACATAAAACAACATTTTGGAAAACTTCTTTAAAATTTTTTTTAATATTTACAATGTGAATTCTGAGGTAGACAGTTCACAAACTTGATACTTCATCTTATTGACAACATGTTTTATGAAAACATTCTTAAACAATGTAGCTGCACATAAGAAGTCTTGTAAGTTCTGCGAAGACTTTATTTTCAGAGGTGTGTTTATTTTCCTTTTAGATTCTTGCAGCAATTCTTTTGATTTGCAGTTAATATTTTGGTAATAAAAACTGAATTTACATAATTAAAAACTTGGTTCTTTGAGGTTTTCCCAGATTGTTGAGACCAGGCCTGGGATGTGAGATTGTATTGATTCTGTGGTGGAACACTGGCGCTTCTCCACTTCACTCTCGTTGAACTTTCTGGTGCTCTTCTTTGTGTGTTGATAATCCATAAAAATTCCAAGTGGCTTATTTTGCCACTTACAGTTGTTTTAGGAACAAATTATGTCATCCTAAAGAAATTATTTGTATTTCTGCTTGAATTGTTGAGTTCTGTTAATAAAAACGATGTGGGCAGTGCTGATTAAATTCTTCAGGTGTCATTCTAGTAATTTTAATAAGAGAAATTTGGAAATAAATACAATGATACAGCATATAATTATTTCTTACATTTATTTTGTTGGGAAAGCTGAAAATTGATTGTATCTTAACAGTGATAGTATTTCATTGTCCCAAGTTCTAGGTTTGAAAGAAGCTACAGGCATTCAGGGATAGGATTCAAACTTTGTATTTATATTATTGGGAAGACTGTGGAAAATAGCTCATTATTTTTCTATAGTTGGAGAAACTGAAGTGGAAAATAAACTGTATAGAATCTATATAGTCATCCTTCCCTACCACAGTCTATCTTCTGCTTTTTTAAAAAAAAAAATTAGTTGTAAATGGACACAATATCTTTATTTTTCATTTATGTATTTTTATATGGTCCTGAGAATTGAATCCAGTGCCTCACGAATGCTAGGTGAGTGTTCTACCACTGAGCCACTACCCCAGTCCTCTCCTCTGCATTTTAATGAGAACAATCAATCTTCTTTCAGATTCGGATCTATTTATATAAAACCTTCCAAATTAATTCTATTCCTTAAGCAGTTGTTCAGGCTGATTCCCGAACCCTGTTCAAGGCAGTAGCTGACCAGCCACAGAAATCCTCCTAATCCTAGCTGGACAGTGAGTGACCCAGCAGCTGCTTAGGTGGTGTTCTTGTCACAGATTCTTGTAGTGATTTGCCTTGGGTCATTCAGCAAATTCAAAAGGAGAGAGGAAGCCTTTCTAGGGTCCCTACTATCACCCAGGGAATGATGGCTGACTGCATTATGACCATTGGGTTCTTGCGCTGCAAGGTGCCCTAGGGTTTTGCTACTTGGAATTTGGTCATGGACCAACAGCAGCAGCACCTGGGAACTTGTGATGATTTGTGATCAGAACCAATGCCAGACCTACTGGTCAGAATTTGTGTTTTAGTAAAAATCCTTGGGTGATGTTTTTGAATATTTGATTTTTTATCAACAACTAAAAGAATTTTTTTAAAAATTATGTTTTGGGCTGGGGATATAGCTCAGTTGGTAGAGTGCTTGCCTTGCATGCACAAGGCCTTGGGTTGAACATTTAATTTTGAGAATCATTGCTCTAGGACAAAGTGAGCTTAAAAAGATGGCCACATGCACTTTGTTGTAGAATTGTAAGACTGTTGTGAAAGATAAATTATGACATGAAACAAATTTCCCTGTATTGATATTTCACATTTCAGACACATCAGAACAATATGACATAGGCTTTTTTAAAGAAACCTCAGACAATATGAAGTAAATATTTTCATAAGAAAAGAATAATAAGTCTTAGTAGTTTGGGTTATGAGTTTTTTGTATAAGAATGTTTAGAGGTAACATACTATCTAAGGAACCAAATGGACTATATGCAAATCATTTTTACTTAGCATAATGTTATGTTGGTACAGGAAATAGCATTGCCTTTTGACATTGTTAAGTTTCTTGATTTATAACACTTTTTTTCTTCCAAGTATAATCTAAGACCTTTTTAATAAGCAGTTGATTTATAGGACAGTCAAATTTAATGAAAGAGAGCTAGGTAGAATGCATTAACTATCATAGCATTATTTTTATCATCTTTTATGCTCGTATTTAAGAACAGGAATTCTTGTCAGTTTTCTCAAGAGAAAAACTATGATGTAATGACACTATTCATATCAAAATACAATTTTGCTTGCATTTTATAGCTTGCTTTACCATTCTTTTAGAAAATGATTTTTTCCCAGAAGACCTAATTGCCTTCTTATTAATGAGCCTGTAAGTGGTTTTTGTTATCCGTATCCTATTCTAAATGTATCTTCTTGTTCTAGCTGTTTCAGCAGTGAGGTCTCTGATTAAGTCACAATTGCTATATTTGTTTTTGCCATTCACTAGTGATTCAGAAAAATATAGGCAGAATGACATGGCTATTTCAGGGACTACTAAAAGGCAAGAAGTATAAATTAATGTTAACCCATAATAGTTGGTCACATTTTGACATAAGCTGGATTTGGGTGCAATATATGGCTGCATTCTCTGTATTTTTATACTATCATTGAAAATCTACTTACTTTGCACAAAATTCAAAGAACATAGTTTTTAGATTCATAAATAGTCAACATGACCCCTGTATTTACTTCTAACATTCATGTTTGAAGAAAGAGTCTCATTGAAGACAGATCACTAAAAGGGGAGAGCTAGTAATGGAAAAACTCTGAAAGTCACTTTCATACATCCCCAAGAGTTATAGTGTTCTGACTTGATACTTTTTAAATTTTACTCCAAATTCTGGAGCTTGTCTTTTTTAATGCCTCTACTTTTATTCCTGTCAACAATAGTAAGGGTTATTTGTTCTTTCATGTGTTAAAGAGGACAGTTTTTCCCAAGGCGATTGCAGAAACAGTGATAGGATCTACCATTTATGGAGGGCCTGTGACCTGCCAGCCCTTATCATCAATGCCTTACACATTTTCCATTCCTTACAATAAAACTTTCAGATTGGAATCATCTCCATTGCAGAAAAGGCTGAGAGGGGGAAGTAATAGCTGGCCCTAATATGCTGTGTGAGGAGTGGGTCAAGTCAAGCTTCCATGCACAAATACATTCAATGTATTCTGAAAGCAAAGTTTTATAGACTCCAAAAACTCTAGAGTGCAGGTATTTAAGAAGCACTTACTGTTGTACTTCATTGGTCTCTAGCACTTCTTCAAGATTTATTTTAACTTTTCTTTCTATTGTTACCAGATTTATATTTAGATTTAAAAAGGCATGTGGAGCTGAAGATGGATCAGGCTTTGCTACTCATCCATAATGAACTGCTGGGAACAAACTTGAGTCTTTAATGGAAATCGGAACGCTGTTACTGTGTATGTGTCGTGTTCAAACTCATAGTTTTGTTTTCCTTGGTGCTTATTTAGTATGATCCTTAATGCCCTCACATCTAAGGCCCTTTACAAGTTACTTTCAGTTTTTATAGGTAAGGAAACAGACAGGTTATAATAAGGAGTTAGAAGAAATGTAATCAAGGGAGAGTACCTGGGTCATCTCTGAGGACAAGCATAGTGAGAACAGTAGGAAAGTGCAAGTTGAGGGAAAGAGCATTATTGCAGGAATCTGCCTCTCTGAAAATAAAGATTTATGTATGTAGGTGTGTACTTATTTTTTATTTTTTTGTGTGTGATACTGGAATTGAACCCAGGACCTCATATATAGTAGGCAGGAGCTCTACGACTAAGCCACATCCCTAGTTCTTTTAAAATTTTATTTTGAGAGAGGGTTTTCCTAAGTTGTCTAGGCTGGCCTTGAGCTTGTGATACTCCTCAGCTTCCCTGGTAACTGGAATTCAGGTATACACCACCATGCCCAACTGTAAACAGCTTTACAGAACCAAAATCATCAGTACAGGCATCAGCTGAAAAGATGATGGACAGTATACAATACCCCTGTATTTGATTAAACCCATCGAAAAATCTATGAAAAAAGAAAACCTGGAATAGTTAAAAACAAAAGTAGCTCAAGACAAAATTTATTAGCCAGGAGCTGTGTTGTGATGCAGTGGTAGAGTACTTGCCTAGCATGGGTAGGGCCCGGGGTCCTATCCCTAGCACTGGGAGAAAAAAGTTTATCAGCCTATAAAGGGCCTAAAAGAAACCTAAAAAGTCAATAACAGCTGAAATTAAAGTGACAAGAAACGTAATTCAGAGAATGGGCAAAATTTCTTCTAAAAGATTTTAAAAGTCTAAAGTTGGGCTGGGTTGTAGCTCAGTGGTAGAGCACTTGCCTAGTATGTGTGAGGCACTGGGTTGGATCCTCAGCACCATATATAAATAAATAAAATAGAGGTTCATTGACAACTAAAAAAAAATCAGAGAAAACAAGTTGTTGGTTGTGGGTATTTAGGACTGTACTGTCAATATACGAGATGTAGGGCAAGTAAGAGCATTATTAGAATAAAAAGTAGCCAGGCATGGTGGTGCATGCCTGTATTCCCTGGAGAGGCTCAGGCAGGAGGATTGCAAGTACAAAACCAGCTTCAGCAATTTGGCAAGGCCATAAGCAATTTAATAAGACTTTGTCTATAAATGAAAAATAAAAAGGGCTGAGGATGTTGCAAAGTGGCTAAGCGCCCCTGGATTCAATTCCTGTAAAGAAAACAAAACAAAACAAAAACATCAGTCTTACTGATACAAAACATTAAGTCAGGTGACAGATTAAAGAACCTAAAAAAAAGAAGGGCTGGGATGTAGCTCAGTGGTAGAGCAACGTGCCTGGTATGTATGAGGCCCTGGATTTGATCCCCAGTACTGCGCACACACACAAATTAGTAATTTATTAAAAGGGCTTAGAGATAATTGTGTCTAAGGAAAATGTGTAAAGGAGTGGGACAGAGTTATAGTAAGAGAATATCCTGCAATTGAAAAAGAAACTTACGACCCTTTAAAGGTTAAGCAACCATAGAATGATATCTGTACTTAAACTGTTTTAAATTTGGAAATCTTTTTGGGGGAGAGAGGGGTACTGGGGATTGAACTCAGGGGCGCTTGACCATTGAGCCGCAACCCCAGCCCTATTTTGTATTTTATTTAGAGACAGGGTCTCACTGAGTTGCTTATTACCTTGCTTTAGCTGAGGCTGGCTGTAAACTCAAGATCTTCCTGCCTCACCTACAAAACTGCTGGGATTACAGGTGTGTGCTACCATACCTGGCTAATAATTTGGTTATCTTTAAAAAATATAGATCAAAGGAAAGATGAGTATTCAAAAGAATGCAAATTATTATAACTTCATATTTAGTAGCACAGATAATAAAAATCTGGGAATGATAGATATTTTTAAGATATTTAAAGGTGAAGGCTTGCCTTAGAGACTAATTACCTAGTTGAGAATTTCCTATACCCTTTTCTTTATCTCTCTTTCTTTAAAGTAGAAAGACTTTTATAGATCCATAAACATAGAAAAAAATATGTAGATCAATTTTTACAGCTTGACAGGTCTTTTTATTTTTTATACTTATTTTTTGGTACAGGGGACTGAACCTAGGGTGCTTAGCCACTGAGACACATCCTCAGTCATTTTTTTTTTTAAAATTTTCTTTTTTGAGACAAAATCTTGCTAAGTTGTTTAGGGCCTCACTAAGTTGCTGAGACTGGCTTTGAATTTGTGATACTCCTGTCTTGGCCTCCTGAGTCACTGAGATTACAGACATGTGCCAACATGGCTGGTGATAGACAGCTTTAAGACATCTAGAAACAATTATAATATATTGCCAAGTTCTTTCAGCTAGAGAACAAGATCTAAAGAAAGTTTGATATTGTATTGTTAGCAATGAACAACTATTATAATGGAGTGAATTAAGATGTAACTGACAAAAAGACAATGAAAATTGCTTTTAAGGATACTAAACAATATTTCTTAAGGGATCTGGAGGTAGAAGAATGGAAAAGAGGGAGTAGAAGAGGAATATAGAAATTCTGTGCTTTTATTGCATTGAGGGAATTCAAAGTGGTTATCTATTATTTTTGACTGATTATTATTTTCAAGCATAAACTAGAATAAATAACATTTTTGTAAGTAGACATGCTCTATGTGTGATAAATATACATAAGGTTGCTGTATATTTAAAATATTACTAAAGAAAGAAAAATATACAAAATAGAAAACATATAAATGGAAAAAAAATAAAAGCAGAGGAGGAAATTCAGGAGAATTAAAACTAGAATAATTATAACAAATGCAAATGTGCTAACTTCTATAAAAATAAGACTTTCAAGGGCTGGGGTGTAGCTCAGTGGTAGAGCCTAACATGCACAAGGCACGAGGTTCAATCCACAGCATTGACTGAAAAAAAAAAAAAAAAAAAAAAAAAGACTCTTAGATTGTATTGAAAATAGTGAGGATGATTTAAAGTCACTTTTGGAAAGAGACAGTGAAACATACATAATATGTTAAACATACATAAACAAATATTGATAAATAAAGTTTTAAAAACCAAAACATGATATTGTACTTTTAAAGAATACATTGAAAACAGAAAGGAAATCATTCTTTTTGATGAGGTAGATGTTGGAGTAAAATGGGAAGTAACTGTAGGCAGAGGAAATAGGTCCCTGGAGGCATGCCGTACACCTTGTTCCTGGCATCTCCCTGCTCCTTGGCTTCCCAGCTGCAGCTGTCCTCTGCCACCCACGTCCACCATGTTCTACCTCACCTCGCGTCCACAGCTATGGAGTCAGTTGACCATGGACTGACACTTCTGAAACCATGAGCCCCAAACACACTTCTCCTCTAAGTTTTTCTTGTCAAGTATTTTGGACACAGCAATGTAAAGCTGACTAATGCACCCTCCCACCAGAACTGTTTGTGAATCATTTTATGCCCCTCCTTATCCACGCCCCTCCGCTTCTGAAAACACCTACTGGGCTTTCCATAAACAGGTCCTGCCTTTCCTGCACCTTCACCTCACCCCATTTCCCACTTGCTGTGCATTCCAACAACATCGAAGTCTCATGTGAGGTCACCTCTCTGTGGCTGTGCCATGTGTTTTTCATGGCCTGCAACAGTCAGCAAACTTTTTTTTTCTTCTTGAAAAGAGGGCTGGGATGTAGCTCAATGGTAAAGAGCCTTTCTTGTGAGCACAAAGCCCTGGGTGCAATAGGAAGGAAGGAAGGAAGGAAGGAAGGAAGGAAGGAAGGAAGGAAGTCAAAGCTTTAGCATTTACATAAGTGATAAAGGAATATTAATACTAAAATATGGATAGCGTAGATAAAACGTCTCCCAATTTATGCAAAAGCAAATAGAAAATAATGGTAGAAACTGTGAAACAAAGTTATAGACACAAATGACAAGATACATTTATCAGATTGTGAGAGCAAGCTGATTGGGTTTTTTAGTTGTCAATGGATATTTATTTTATTTATTCATTTATTATTATCAACGTCGTTGTCGTTGTCATCATTACTATTATTATTAGGTACTGTGCTTTGAACCCAAGGATGCTTTGCCACTGGTATACATCCCTAGCCCTTATTTTGTATTTTGAGACAGGGTCTCATCTGACTAAATTGCTTAGAGCCTTGCAGAATTGCTATGGCTAGCCTTGAATATGTGATCCTCCTGCCTCAGCCTCCCAAGTTGCTGGTTTATAGGCGTGCACCACCATGCCTGGCCTCTGTCACTTTATATCTGTGTGAATTAGAGTATGGCAGTTACCTTCTCTGTGCCTCACTTTCTTTACTTGTGAACCTGGGGGTAAATTGAAACTTACTTACTTTTTCCTTGTGAACATTTCATGACTTAGTGTATGTAAATTGAAGCAGAATAAGGCCTTTCTATCTAAGTGACTTATTGGCAATAAACAAGTGACACTTACCACAGGAATTAAATAGAAGAAAGTACATAACTCCAACAATATCTGTATTCATTTCACAGTAACATTGATCATGTGGGAGGTCAAATGAGATGAAACAGATAGCAAAATGAGGGATTATATATGCCACATTCCTTTGCACAATAAAAGACAAACTAAGGAAATAAGGGATATAATACAAGTATTTCATTGAAAAATCTTTAGGCTAGGACAAAGCAATTCTTAAAAAACATTATTCCGATTTTTTTTTTTTTTTTTTTTTTTTTTTGCAGGGGCTTACTGGGGATTGAACGCAGGTTTGCTTTACCACTAGGCTACATCTTCAGGCCTTTTCATTTTTTTATTTTGAGGATCTTGCTAAATCATTAAGGACCTTGCTAAGGTGATGAGGCTGTCCTCAAACTTGGAATCCTTCTCCCTAAACCTTCCAAATCCCTGGAATTACAGGTGTGTGCCACTGTACCTGGCTAACTTAAATATTTATAAAAATAAAGATGATGACAGCTACTGTTGACAATTACAATAAATTTGGGGAGGGTTGTGGCTCAATGGTAGAGCGCTTGCCTCATACATGTGAGGCACTGGGTTCCATCCTCAGTGCCACCTAAAATAAATAAATAAAATAAAGGCACTGTGTTCATCTACAACTAAAAATATGTATAAAAAACAAAACAAAAAATCACAGGCTCAGACAAAAAAGAAGAAATTACAATAAATATATCATCTGAAATTTAAAATATTATGGTCTAACATTTTTTCCAACAAATATTCAAAACAAAAGAAGCAGAATATTTTTAAGATGTTTAACTTTAAGATTCAAAAATTGATTTTCTTAGTCAGATATGGTGGTACATGCCTGTAATCCTACCTTCTTGGGAGGATTGTAAATTCAAGGCTATTCTGTGCAACATAGTGAGACTCTGTCTCCAAAAAAAAAAAAAAGGAAAAGAAAAAGAGAAAGATAGAGAAGAAAAGAAAAAGGAAGGGATGAGGATGTAGCTCAGTGGTACAGTGCCATAGGGTTCAATACTCAGTTCTAGAAATTAAAAATAAAAAAGAATATAAAGTATTATCACTAAAATTATGGGGAAGATATTTCAAATTACTATATTTCATCTATCAAATACTCCAAGGAGATTAAATGTAAACAGTATACCCTACAAACTAAAGAAATTAAAAAAGTAGAATATTCTTAAATTAATGAAGCAATAGAAAAAATAAGCCAGATTAGTATGATTATGTAATTTTTTTTTTAAATTTAATTAAAAAATAGTAAAATATAACCAGTTGAAAATGGAAGTAGTGGAATGGAGAAATATTTGAAATGGTTAAAAACTTATTATTACAGTTTATGGGGACATTTCTCAGATTAAGTTCAGGAGAACTTGAGGTCTAATGGCTCACACCATGGAAACAAAATAGCAAAAGACTGACTTATTTCATCTCTAGATAATTTAAAATTTAATCTTAGTGTTGTGATATAGATACCTAGTAAATGGACAAATACCCAGTACTAATAAGAAATTGATATATTTTTGTTACTTGTGTACTATTGACCCCTCGGGACAGGAATCATTAAAATGATTACTTTTTATCTAGTAATTTTAATCTTGAAAATTTATCTCAGGGCTAGAATTTAAAGAAATGAGAATCTCTTGTGTGGAGATATTTTAAACAGCATATTTATTTATCAAAAAACATCAAAAGGTAAACAGAAGAGCTTTGAAACCATCCCAAGTACTCACAATTATAGTGATTGTTGAAATATGGGGCATCCATTAAGTGATATAAAGTGTATGTTAGATAGAATTATGGAAGTTTATTTGTTAAATAATAAATAAAACAATAGGACGAAAGATGTAACATAGGCTAGAATTGCTAATTTGTGAAAAGATTGTTTAATTCATTCATACAACATTGTTTTACTATAAAACAATAGGTAAGTTTTATGTTATTAAAATTTGGAAGTTTTTTGTAAGTGTGAAGGGAAATTCATGATAGGATTTTCATTTGTGTAGTCACATCCTCTAACAACCCAGAGAATCTAAAAATCCACTAACAGGGCAATGGGTATAACTCAGTGGGAGAGAACTTTCCTCTCATGCTAAAGACCCTGGATTTGGGGTTTGATCTGTAGCACTGCACAAAATCCCTCCCAGTTTACCTGTTGTGCATTTATCTTATAGTGCTTGTTTCAGTTTCTGGTAAATGTTTCTCAGAGTGGAAAACCTGGGAAGCCCAGCACTGCAGAGGTCACCCAGCACAGATCTATTTTGCAAATTAATGATACTCTGGAAGAGAAAGAAGTCTGTAGGTTCGTTTCTGCTTTGATGTGACCTAACTGAAATCTGAGTTTCTCTCTGCTTTTTTTTCTTATCGGGTTTTGTTTGTACTCTCTTAAATATATTTTTCTCTCTTCTGATCTGTACCCAGGAAGGGGTATCATTTTCCCTTGGTGAATTAGGAAAGTCCAACTCTGTGGTCTAATCTAGCCATTTGTCATATTTTTTAATCTTTTTTTTTTATTAGCTACACATGACAGTACAATGATCTTGACAATTCATACATTTGAATCAAATGGGGTATAATTTCTCATTTTTATGATTGTACAGGTTGCAGAATCACATTGGTCATACAGTCACCTATATACATATTTTTATCTCATCCTTTTAGGATGGAATACAAAATTTGGAGAATTTGGAAACTATTCTGTCTTGGTAAAGGACTCTTACAATGGAGTTGATGAAATTGTGTGTGACCTAGTTGTTAATAAGAATCCAGTTGACAGTGACCTTCATATGTATATACTCTTTGTTGATTTTTTTTAATTTGCATTTTCAGAGCTTTTAGTTTCTGAGTAATCTTTGTAAAGTGAAGCAGTCTATGGCATGTAAATGGAAACCTGGTTTACAGATATCTAGACCATTTAGTTACAGTATAGTTATATTTTTCTTTGATGCTAAAAATAGAAGAGGACTTGTGTATGCTAGTAAACCCTCTACCACCGAGTTATATCCCCAAGCCCAATTGTAAACCTTCAATTGTGTCATTGATGTACACTAAGAAAATTAGGTGATATATTAAAAATTGTATAATGTCAACACATCCCCATATCATTGTTAAGCTTAATTACGAACATAAATAAAACAAAAAAGTTAATTCAATAGAAAGAAATAAGATAAAGGGCTTTCCTTGTTTTAGGATTTAGGGTATAGTGCTTCCTGTATATATCTCCTGATGTGAGCCTAGAGGACCCCTTACATTAGAAGGGATCCCAGAGATTCCTTTACATTAAGAAGCAATCATTCATTCTATAGTAATTCTATTGAAGAAAATCTGTCATCCTGAGCTCCCCTTAGATAAGTGTTATCCTGTCTTCCAAGAAACAGTAATGAATCCTGGTGGCGCTAATATATACTGTTCACAGAGAACTATTGGAGACCAAACTGAAAAAGAATATAGAAGACAATATGAAAGGGCCAATGTGGGACAATTTTAAGCATTAAAAATAAAAATAAATGTTATTGATGAAAAATAATGGATACATAAAAACTATGGGATCATTATCCCTCCCCAATTAAAAACAAAAACAAAGTAATGCTTTGGTTGTCTTTAGAGGTAACTAAGGCACTTGACGTTGACTAGGGTGATTAAAAATATCAGTTGAAAAGACAGATTTAAACAGTATCCTATTTTAACTGTAATTGAAAAAGATAATTAAATAGTACTAGTTGATGAGTGTGGATTCTTTAGAGAATCCCAGCGAATGTAGCCGAATGGCAGGATATTTTGCAAGCCCTAATGAAATAATTGATTCAGGCAAAAATCCTCATTGGAGGGATCAGGCTTTCACCAGCTCAACACATCCGCCAGTCACATGGTCAACTGCAGAAGGTGCTTCTTCAGAACTAGAAAATTATTGTAAAATTTTGTATGACATTGTGGTTATATTAAGGAAATAGTTCATTTTAAAGAAACTTTTGATTTTGAAATCGTTTTATTTTAGGTTTACAGACATGTTGCAAACAAAACAAAACAATTCCCAAATACCCTTCACCTGGTCTCCCTTATACCCTTAAACTGTATAATCATAGTAAGAGTAGTCCATATGCAATTATTCAAACCAGGCACTTAACATTCTTACAATATTGATCTATGTAGACTTATTTAAATTTTTCAAATTGTTCTTTTTGATGTCCATTTTCTGGTCTAGGATCCAATCTAGAATCCATGTGCATTTAGTTGTCAGTTCTTCCTTCATCTTGTTCAATCTAGGACAGTTTCTCAGCCTTTCCTTTTCTTTCATGATCTTGATAGTTTTGAAGAGTACTGGCTAGTATTTTATAGACTGTCCCCGGATTTGGAGTAACTTGATGTTTTCTCATGAGTAGGTAAATGTTTTTCATTTTTTGGTAGAATACTACCAGAGCGATATTGTGACCTTCTAGCTATGTTATGTCAAGACTTAACAGTTTGTAATTCCCCTGGGTTATGAATTCTCATCATAAGGCCAAGGAGGGATGAGATAAGAGATGGACATAACTGTGTCTAGATGAAGATAGCAAAGAAATCACAACTCAGTTTGTGGTTCTCTTTACATTTGTTTATGTATAATCGGCTTCATGAGTTTACAAAAACTTGGATTCTTCATGAGGGGGAAAAAGGTTCATCAAATGAAAGATAAACTTCAAAATTAAATAGTGAACTTGAGGTGTTGAGTATACACACAGAAAACAGGCGACTCTCAATTGAAGTATTACATGGAATAAAGCCAGGAGCCTGGTAAGCATTTCTATATTCATAAAGTTTCAATATACTCCAAGAATAAGGACCTAGTATGGCAATCCCCAGAAAAATATTACCACTACTGAGAAAGAATAGCAGGCTTTTAGCTTCAGAGGTAACCACACTGCATACTGTGTTAAAAACCAAACACGACTCCTTTATAGGTAAAGGCCTAAGTTTTGTTTTCCGAAAAGTTACACATGTGCACATTAAAAAGCCAGTAAAGGCATATTATAGAAACACAGCATAAAATACAAAAAACAAAATTTCAGATTCTGAAGGAACTCCCCAAAGAAATTAAAGTATTCTTGCAAGAATCAGAATCCTTGAACAAAAGTGAAATTTGAAAATATTTCCTGAGATTGTGCCAAGTGAGAAAGATATTGAGCAATTAATTCTCTTCTCTTTTCCAATAAACTTAAAGGGCTTGTGATGCAAAGGCCCATGCCTTAAAACAAGTTTGCATGATAGATGTCCAGTACAGCGCCCAGCACAATGCATAGTGAGTGTCCCATTCATATTTCGTTAGCTGAATTAATGAAGAAAAGGCATGCATTAAATGCTAAGTTCTTGGTTGCTTGTAGGTCAAAAACAAAAACTGAATATTGAGAAAAATAAATATCAAAGTCCTACTTGGAGAGATCCATAATCGACCTGTAGAAAGTAAATAATCCAACTTAGAAATATAAATCACAGAGCACGGCACATGACAAAGTGTTAGCCTAAGTACAAAATGAATAAGTGGAAAAAGGAGCTTTCAGTGTGAGTGAGCATCCTTAGGGAAAGCTCCCAAAGCAGGGACCTGACACAGACAGAAATCAACCAGGAGGCAGCCAAGCAAGGCCTGTTGTTCATCCTCTGGTGCTCTTGCCTGGAGGCACAACTGGCACAGCCCGCGGTATTCCCTCCACGCCACCTGAAGCCCAGGCATGCTCACTGACCACTCACCTGGCCCCCACCCCGCGCCAGTGGACAGGTGGGTGCAGGTTCACTCACACACTCAAGTGCAGCCCCTACCCACCTCCTGGGCAACCTGGGCGGCAGGGTGGGCTGGGTGGGCTGCTGCACCCAGTCCCCATCAGTGAGCACCACAGGGACCAAAGGTAAGAAAGATACCGGTTGCTGTGCACCATGGCCAACCACCGCGGGTCCCAGCGGCGCCTCCTGCAGGCAGGAGCACCCTAGCAGGAAAGAAGCGCCTGACATTCTGGTTCAGGCACCAACTTCCAGCTGCCACAGGCCGCAGAAATAAATGGCCGCCTCAGCTGGTCCACCTTTGGTGATGGGTGGAGCGTGAGTCCTGGCCAGCAGATGCTTTTTGCCCTGAACAGCCCAGGGAGCAGCTTGAGCAGGACCGGAGCAGTGCCGCCATGCCACCAGAGTCCCGCCGTCCTGCAGAGGACAAGGTGGACAGTGCACATCCTACCCGCAGAGTCTGGATCAGCATCTAAAGCCTCCAGTTGGTGGGCCACACCAGGAGCCACTTATCAACCATCCCCCCAAGGAAAGTGCAGGACTCTGCACCTATTTCAAATCAAAGGCTGAATGTTCTGATAACCCACAGCCTTGGGCCAGGGTTCTGCCTGCTTCCTCACAGGTTGTAGCCTCTGTCCCAAGACCCAGAACTTGACATTCACTGTCAACATACCCCCTAGAAGATTCTAACAAAGTTTTCTTTTCCTTTACACACCCCAGTACAGCTCCTCCCCCAGCTTCCCATACCTCTTCAGACTCCATGGCCAGGGGTGTTGCCACCTCAGAAAGTCCATTTGTCTCTGGTGATGGGGATGCTTTGGGCTACAAGGAACCACATTCCCAACTAAGTAAGTTCTGAAAATACCGAGAAATTTAGAACAAAACCTGGAAGGATGACATTAGGCATTACCTACACAAGGTTTGCCCAGAAGAAGGGGAAATGGACATTTAGCGAGCAACCTCTTTATACTCCTACTTGGACAAGATATAAGAACCTTTCCCAGGACCCCATTGGCCAGACTGAGGTCATGGGCAGCCCTCACAAAAAGGAGCCCATAGGACTCTGATCAAGTGACTGGGAGAGCCAGGACTGGTTTGACTGCTCACCATTCCTTTCCATTTTGCCTAGAAAAACCATGCAGCAGGCAGAGAAGTGGGCACGATCCAGAGGCAGACCTCGGATTCCCCACTCACTCCCTTCTTTGCCAGTGTCCTACCTGGGCTGCAGCCTCATCCTTTCCTCCCCTCAGGTGCACCTCTGGAACTGCATCTTCCTCGACCTGCCTCAGATCATCTGTCTCCCCAAATAATTAGAGATGCTGAATCCTCAAGCATGATGCTCAGATGGGCACTCTAGCACCCAACTGTGCTGGTGGATCTTTAACCACTCTTGTTGGTTGACTTACCATCACTATCACTATAATACCCGATAAACTCCCTAGAGGAGGAAAAGCTCATTCCAGCTCATGGTTTCAGTGCTTCAGTCCTTCAGTCCATGCCTGACCGACTCCATCACTCTGGACCTGAGGTGAGGCAGAACATCATATTAGAAGGTGGAGGAATGCTTCTCAGCTCATGGCCACCAGGAGAGAGAGGGAGAAAGTGAGCTTCACTAGCCAGGGACAAAATATAAACAAAAAGGTACACCCCCAATGACCTGCTTACATCCTACTCACCTATAATTATCACCCACTGACCCCTTCAAATTATTAACCCACCAAATTGATTAATCCCTTAATTATGTTACAACTCTCAGGATATAATCATTTCACCTCTGAACAATTCTGTATTGTCTCACACATGAGTTTTGGGAGACACCTCCTATCTAAATATCATGTACCTTACGAGGTATAAACCTCCTCTCACTGAAACTCAAGGCCTTCGGCAATATGGCCATTGATAAAATAAAGTCAGTGCTGTTTTCATCTAAACCCTGAAAGGAACTGAGAAGGGGAAATGGCCTTCCTGACAATAGGTGGCTCATCCATGATCTCCACAAGTCAAAAAAAGCACTGCTAATAGAATGAAAACCACAGGCAGGACCACATGGTGGTCATATCAAAAACTACGTGGAGACTGACTGTGAGGCAACAGAAATTACTGAGCCAACCTTTTTCTTACCAGGCATTACCTACCCCAGGTTTGCCCAGAACAAGTGGAAATGGCCATTTAGCGAGCAACCTCTTTACCAACATGGACTGTGACTCTCCAGTAATCTTCCCACCCCTGAGACAAAAGTACAAAAGTGATTGAGATGCTCAATCACCACGCTGCCTCACTTCTTGACCCTGTCCTGACTCACATCTTGGAGTCATTGAATAGAAGACAGAATCTTCTAAGGGTCACTGCTCCAGGTTTCTTTCTGAAATGCTTGTGTGTGGCTGTGGAGCCACCAGAAATCTAGGTAAACTGACTCTGACCACAGGTGACAGCCTGGTTAGCTTCAATTGGTGGACATTAGCATCATGATCTTGTTTCTAATGTTATTTGCCTCAGGTCCCAATATCTACTTTAAAATTCAGAAGTATTTTCAGCATCACAGATTACTCTGAGCAGGTCTGTACATCCAGCTGCCATTTTGCAAGAGATATGGAAGAAAGAGAAAGGAAGGTGTGTACAATATTCTAAATATGAATTAGCAAAATCCACATGTGAGGACCTCCATGGGTCCCAGGGCCTGCCACTATAACAAAGAGACCAAGGAAAAGACACACAGGGCAGGGAACCTGCAAACCAAGAACTGCACAAAGACATACCAAGTGGTGCATGGGGTGTCTCTCTTAGCCCTTGAGCATGTATGCCCTGGGGCTGGTAACTTCTGGAGGGAGGAGGGACTAGGGCTAGGATGCAGCCATATGGGATGCTGACAAGGTGCTGTTCTTGACTTGGTTCTAGGGTGTTCCACATAATTTTTCACTAAGTTACACCTTTTTCACTGTGGTGCCCTCCCCTGCTTTGTACTTGAATTGCCTTCCATTACTGTGACAAATATCTGAGGTAATCAGCTTAGAAAGACAAAGGTTTATTCCGGCTGACTGTTGCAGGCTTCACTCCATGGTTGGTTGCTCTGTTGTTCTTGGACCTGGGGTGAAACCACATATCACCCTGGCAGTGCATGGTGGCAAGTGACTCACTTAATGGTGGCTGGGAAGCAGAGAGTGGGAAATTAAGAGACCAGGGTTCCTCAGTCCCCTCAAAGGAGGCCCTTAACAGGAAGCTCCCCACTAGCCTCCCCCTTAAAGATCCCACTTCCTCCCAGTAGCACCTGTGGCTGTGATCAAAGCTTTCTCACCTGGGCCTGTGGGGATCATTCCAGATTCAAACTTTAGTAGTGGCAGTGCTTCATTTAAAAAGGAAAGGATTGGAAGTATACACTCCACTGGTCTTTTCCTACAGATAGATATCTAGAGGTGGAGCAGCCAGGAGCCCACTGGGGTCATCCCAGCCACCAGGAGAGGCCACAGCTTGACCAGGGAGGCCAGAGCAATGGAGGCATGGAGTGGAGACCAGGATCTGGATGCACTGGAAGTAAGAACCAGCACAGCTGCTGACTACTGAATGGAGCATAAAGAAAGAGAAGATGGCACCGGGGTGGAGCTCAGGGGCACAGCACTTGCCTGGCATGTGTGAGGCCCTAGATTCCATCCCTTGCAGAACAAGAGAATTTTTTTAAAGAAATAAATAGGAGACACAAGGTCAGGCCTGTGTTTCTCCTTCCTTTGTTGCACAACCAGACAATACAAAACTCTTTCAGCTTAGGATGTTATTGGTCACCACTGGGGAAAAACAGCAAAATGCAGGGAGATGTCAGAGAAATCTGCTTTGCAGCGATAACAGTCCCAGTTCCCCTGGCCTGCATTCTTGTCCCTGACAGGGGACTGTAACTTTGTTTCTGTTATCCCATTAGCTGAGGATGCCTGGCCAGGGCCCAGCAGGCAGCATTTACCTGGTCCAGAGAAACTGTCAGTCTAGACCCCAGAAGAGTCCTGGTTCCCCTGTGTCACCAGATCACCCACTGGGAAGGTGCTCTTGGAAGGAAGGCTGTCTGCAGCTTCAGTTGTTACAGGGTGGGGACTGGGGAGTCTGTAGCCACCTGCCCTGGGAGTGAGGGAACTGATCCCAGTAACCAATGCAGCTGCCTCCTCCCCCAATTCACATGGTTAGTTGATTGGTGAGACCAGAAATCTGCTTCTTTGGGAAAAGAGGGAAAGCAAAATCATGTCTACTTTAAGAAACTGCTGATTCCCAGTTATCTTATTTGTTAAGAAAAGGGGATTTCATTTTCCATGTACTTCTGCATTTAAATCTACATTCAGAGCCAAGGAAAAGAGTAGCTCAGATGGGGATCTACACCTTGCCTTGACCTTTATCCCAAAAGACTTGCCCCTGAGGTAGAAAATCTCCTGTCCTTCAGGGGCAGTTGTCCTGGTTTTCCCAGCTCCAAGTAACATACTGTATGCACTCAATTAAAGTTAATTTTGCAAGAGTCAATGAACGAGTAATCCAGCAATATTTCCGAAGCATCCTTAGCATCAATATGTAGCCTGTGCTTCATGACGCTTTCCTTACACAATCTCTCTTACTTGCAGGTCACCTGGCAGAATTCCTTATCTTTATTCACCAGATCCACATTTTAGAGTTGTAGTTAGTTTTGCATTCACTCACACAAGCATTTATACTGTAACCACTATTTGCCAACCACTGTTTCACAGCAGCTTATGATACATCAATAAACAAGAAAAATAGTCACCTGCCTTGTGGGTGCCATTCTGATGAAGAGAAGCAGACAACAAATAATAAATATAATAAATAATCCAGTAATTCAGAAAAAGTAGATCTATGGGGGTGCAGAGTATCAGTGGGATCTGATGCAGGGGGAGGGACTTACTGTATCATCTTAACATCTAATCATAGGAACACAATTTCCAGAACCTGTCTCATATGTCTGCTGAAGAGCAACCTTGACTTTAATTTTCATTTAACAGTGTGCCAAAATATATTAAATGAGAATACCAAAACCCTAGAGAAAATACAGAAGTATTACTGAGCCTATGGAAAATGAAATAAAAAAGAGAGTGCCTAGGATTCTCAGAAGTTAATTATTCATAAATAACTTTTTAATCATGTTTTGTTTACAAAACTTCAGAGAATATGGAAAATATTTTAAATTTGTCGCTAACTGATATATAAAATGTAAAAAATCTATGTATTTAGAGAGTACCATGTGATGATTTGATACACCAAATAAGGTACAAGGTTTATATCAGGTTAAAGACACCTAAGTCCTTAAAAATTTCCCCTTTTATATAGTGAAAACATGTGGGCTCTTTTCTTCCACCTTGTTGAAATATACCATATCTAACTGTTATCAAAACTCACCACTTTACTGTGCAATAGCATTCCAGAAAATGTTTGCTATTGGTTTTCATTTATTTATTTATTTATTTGCCAATGAGCCTTAATTTTATTTATTTATTTAAATGTGGTCCTGAGATTTGAACCCAGTATTTCACAGGAGCTAGGCAAGTGCTCCGCCACAGAGCTAGAATTGCAGCCCTGTTTGCTATTGTTCTGCTTTACTTATTTCTCCAGCACCAGGGACTGAACCCCAGGGCCTTTTGCACTGGGTAAGGGCTCCACCATAGAGCTACACTCACAACCCAGCAGAGAAAGCATTTCTGGAAGGAGTGAGAGGATGGACTGAATCCTCTCCTGAAAGGAACAAAATTGGGCTACTTCAGTTATTTTTTTCTACTTGGTCTCATGGCTTTTCAATTACAAAAGCCATGCATACTCTTTGAAAAAAAACAAAGATCCATACTGCACAGAGGTTTATCAATTAAGTCTAAATTCCTCAGAGAACTGAGAAGAGTTCTCTTACTTTGACTTTCCAAAAGTATAAGTATGTTAATATATACCTATATTTGTTTCAAAAACATGGAAATGCATATCTCCTTAACAGATATTAAATCCAGCACAATGGCCTATGTTCAGAGAAATGAAGGAGGTTCTCATTCTCTATTTTTTGTTTGAGTGTTGACATTGAGGACCTTACATGTGTATACTTAAAATATGATTAAAATGAGAGATATGCAGTGATATTTTATAAACTAACCAGTGCACAGTATGAAAGTTAACACCCAGTAAGCTGAATAGTAAGTACTAGTTTTTCCCTCCAAACTCATGAAAGAGTAGAGTTTGAAACCTAGCTTGAATATCCAACTAATTACCTGGGGATTGCCATTAGGAAAAAATTCAGACTTCCTTCCTCTATCAATATGTCAAGAAGAAAGCACTTTTTCCTGATTCTACCCATGAGGGCATTGGTCTAATGCATCTTCCATGGCATCTCACACAATCGTCCAACCCAACCCCAGCCAGGCTCTCCACCATCCCCAAGTCCTCACCTGTGGTGTCCTCATGCAGGCCAATGTCAAAAGCCAGCTTACCAGTTAGAGACCACCAGGTGGAGAGGCAGCACAGATTCTAAGAACACAGAACCAGAAGTCATTGCTCAATATTTACAGTCAAGGTGGAGTCCTGTTCTGACAACTGATTTGATATGTATCTCTCTCTCTGCTGCTTAGCCTTTTTCTAAAAATCTGGATCCCTCTGGACAAAGCCCAGGTCTTTATTGGCTGAGACAGAACAGCCCTAGCACAGCATTCATTAGGAGCAATATTTAAAGGAAATGTGTAATTTTTCCCTCATAAAAGAGTAAGGAAATGTGCTGTGTCACAACAAGACAAGTAACTGGATATGTGTTTCTACACCTCTCACTTCATGTGATATATTCATGATCCCCAGCTAGAGCACAGTGTGATCTGACAGTGAGAATGGGATCCCAAGCAGAAATTGAAAAACTATTCAATTTTATTTTCTACTTCTGTTTTCCCTTCATTTTTTTAACTCTCGGAAATCCATCCAGAATTACTTGGTTTTGGTGTGCAGGATGTCGTTTTACTAAAATGAAGTTTGATTGTGCATGTGTTTCCCTAGGAGGAATTGGTTTCTCTCCAGACTATCATCGCCTCCAACCCCTAGGCTTTCCTAACCGTATGGGTCATGAAGTTTTGGGTCATTTTTCAGACCAACTCTCAGCACCTTGCTAAGTGCTATAAGGAAGAGGACACAAAATGAATGTGGTATGAGCTTGCAGTACACCACCATCTGCAAAAAGCACACTCAGAGCCACTAATAACAGGACCATGTGAAGAGGACACAGAGAGAGTTCTGGGGATTAGGAAAGGCTAGGCCTCTCTCCAAGAGCTCTGAACAATTAAGGCAAAGTCTAGAAAATTCCCATTATGGAACAGGGCCTTCCAGCTAAATGACAGCCAGTGAGTATGTGAAGGCAGGAGATGAACTGATTGGGGGGAAGTCAGCACCATAGGGATATGTCATCTATGTGAGCTGGAGACTCAGAATTGGCTGCTGACTATGAAGCACTGGCTCTCATGGTTATAGGAGAGGCTTCAAGGGTCTCCAAACCTGTATTGAGTATGCACAGAACTGTGTGTCTGACCTGGAGACAGGCAACCCACAGGGATCCCTGAAGTTCACAGGTTTCAGATATAAACTGTGTTAAATGTCTGTTTTTCTCACATGGGGGCAGGCCCCAAATTCCTTAATAAGACACCTAAAGCACAAGAATCAACAAATGGGATGAATTCAACCTAAAAAGTTTTTTTCTCAGCAAGAGAAATGATATGTGAGGAGAATAGGGAGCCTACATCCTGGAAACAAATTTTTACCCCTCACACATCGGATAAAGCTCTAATCTCTAGAGTGTAGGAAGAACTCAAAAATTTAAACAACAACAACAAAAAAATAAATTAACCAATCAACAAGGACCTGAACAGATACTTCTGAGAAGAGGATATGCAATCAATCAACAAATACATGAAAAAATGCTCACCATCTCTAGCAATCAGAGAAATGCAAATTAAAACTACTCTAAGATACCATCTCATTCCAACAAGAATGGCAGCCATTATGAAGTCAAGCAACAATAAGTGCTAGGGAGGATGTGGGAAAAAAGGTACACTCATGCATTGCTGGTGGGACTGCAAATTGTCGCAGCCAATTTGGAAAGCAGTATGGAGATTCCTTGGAAAGCTGGGAATGGAAACACCATTTGACCAAGCTATTCCCCTTCTCGGACTATAGCCAAAAGACCTAAAAAGAGAATGTTACAGGGACACAGCCGCATCAATGTTTATAGCAGCACAATTCACAGTAGCTAGACTGTGGAACCAAACTAGATGCCCTTCAATAGATGAATGGATAAAAAAAATGTGACATTTATACACAATGGAATATTACTCAGCACTAAAAAATAACAAGATCATGGCATTTACAGGGAAATAGTTGGCATCAGAGCAGGTTATGCTAAGTGAAGTTAGCCAATCCCTAAAAAACAAATGCCGAATGTCTTCTCTGATATAAGGGATGTGACTCAAAATGGGATAGGGAGGAAGAGCATGAGAAGAAGGTTACCACTAAATAGGAAAGAGAGGTGGGAGGGAAAAGGAGGGAGAAGGGGAATTGCACGGAAGATAGAAGGAGACCCTCATCGTTATACAGAATACATGTATGATGTTGTGAGGGGGAAAAAAAAAGAAGTATATCATATTAGATTGGGTAGAGAGATTTCAGGGGAGGGGGGAAGGGGGGATAGGAAGGGCAGCAGAATAAAATAGGCATTATTATTGCTGTATGTATATATAGGTGAGTGTATGACCAATGTGAGTCTGCAACCTGTACAATCAGAAAAATGAGAAATTATACCCCATTTGATTCAAATGTATGAATTGTCAAGAGAATTGTACTGTCATGTCTAACTAATAAAAAAAATGTCTGTTTTTATTACAGAAAAAGTAACAACTTTATATTGCTCTAACTTCCCAGACAAAAACAAGGTGGTGCCTGATGAAATCTTCTGTGAATTTCCTCAACAATATTACAGTCCTCAGCACTGCCGTTATTAACAGACATACTGTCTTCTAAGTTTCACAGTAACACTGAGGTAGATGTAGATGCTATAATTATCCTACAAACTTCATTAAGTGCCATGGAAGCAAGGACTTGGCCTATTCACTCTGTACTCCACACCTAGTATAGTGCCTAACACACAGAAGTTGATCAAGCAAAGTGGTTAAAGGACCCAAAGAAATTTTCAGACACAATTAAAAGTTTAAAAAACCCAGAAAAATATCCCAGGTTGTGTGGTGGCAAAGTCTGCCTGAATCTAGACCTCAGCACCAACATGCAGAGTCGACTCAACTCTAAGACACCATTAACACCGAAGTGCAACAAGTAACCTCAGCTTAGCCACCACCCAGTGTGCAGGAGATAGTAGCTGGCTCAACAGACACCAGTGACCAGATAGCTGTCAGGTCCATGGTGAGCTGGGATTCTTTTTCATAGTTTTAACTAATTTGTGCTTGGGCATAGATTTTAATGGAATTCATATAAAAATCGCAAAGACAATTCTTCACAGAACTAGAAAACGCAACCATGAAATTCATGTGGAAAAATAAGAGATTCAGAATAGCCAAAGCAATACTTAGCAAGAAGAGTGAAGTAAGACATATCATAATAGTATAGCTTAAACTGTACTACAGAGCTACGGTAACAAAAACAGCATTGTATTGGCACCAAAACAACACAGAGACCAATGAATGGTACAGAATAGAAGACACAGAGACAAACTCACAAAATACCGTTATATCATACTAGACAAAGGCACCAAAAACATACATTAAATTTAAAAAACTCTATTCAATAAGTGGTGCAGGGAAAATTGTAAAGCCACATAAAACAAAAAGAAAGTAAAGCCCTCTCTCTCTCACTCTTTACAAAACTCAATTGAAAATGGATCAAAACTTAGGCACTAGAACAGAGAACCTGTCCTAATAGAAGAAAAAGTAGGCCCAAATCTTGACTATGACAGTCTAAGATCTGACTTCCTTAAGGACACTCCTACATTCCAAGAAGTAAATTTAAGAATCAATAAACAGGATGGATTCAAACTAAAAAGCATATTCTCAGCAAAGGAAACAATCAATAATGTGAAAAGAGAGCCTACAGAATGGGAGAAAATCTTCCCCACATGCACCTCAGAGCATTAATCCCTAGGATATATGCAGAACTCAAAAAAACATAACACCACAAAAACAAATAACCAAATCAATAAATGGGCTAAGAACTGAACAGACACTTCACAGAAGAAGCAACAAATACATGAAAAAATTGTTCAACGTTTAGCCATTAGAGGAAAGCGAATCAAAACTACTCAAAGATTTCATCTCACCCCAGTCACAAACATGATATCCAGAATACAATCATCAAGTAACAATAAATGTTGGCGAGAATGTGGGGAAAAGCTGCATGCACACATTGCTTCTGGGACTGCAAATTGGTGCAACCATTATGGAAAGCAGTATGGAGGTTCCTCAGAAAACGTGGAATGGAACCAAAATCTGACACAGCTATCCCTTTCCTCATTTTATACACAAACGACTTAAAATCGACATATTACAATGACACAGCCACCTTATGTTTACAGCAGCTCAACTCATAATAGCTAAACTATGGAACTAACCTAGGTGCCTTTCAACAGATAAATGAATAAAGAAAATGTGGTGTGTATGAGTATAGATATACATGTGTGTGTGTGTGTGTGTGTGTCTACACACACACACACACAAGCACACACACAAAAACAATTTCACACACACATATACATGATGGAATACAACTCAGCCTTAAAGAATGAAATTATGACATTTGCTGGTAAATGGATGGAGCTTATCATGCTAAATGATAAGCCCATCCCAAAAAACAAAAGGTTGAAAGTTTTCCGATATGCGATATGCTTATGCTAACCACAGTATGAGAAGGTGGGGGAGTAGGAAAGTATACAGTTGCTTTAGATTGCATAGAGGAGTGAAGAGAGGGGAAGGAGTATATTGGGTAGAATGGATAGTAGAATGAATCAGACATTATCATCCAAAGTATGTATACAAATACATGACTAGTATGATGCTACATCCTGCACAACCAGAAACATGAGGAATCATACTACATTTATTTATGATATGTCAAAGTGCATTCCATTGTCACGTAGAATTAGAACAACTTTTTTAAAAAGTTGATTAAAGAAAACATACCAATTTGCAGAAAAATATATGACTACAGTATCTGCCCATAAATGGATTCACCTGGAGACAATCATGCTAATGAAGCTAAACCAGTTTACAAAAAACAAAGGACAAATGTTTTCTCTGATATGTGGAAGCTAACTCACAACAGGAGGGGTGATAGGAACAGAAGTGCAGTAGATTAGACAATGGGGAATGGAGGGAAAGGAGAGGACATAAGCAAAGGAAAGACAGTGGAAAGACTCTGACACAGCTTTCCCATGTATATACGTGGAAACAACACAGTGAATCCCACCGCCATGTACATCCTAAGAATGCAACTCTAAAAAGATAAAGTATAATTCTACAAATATGGACTATATCAAAATGAATTTTATGGGCCAGGGTTGTGGCTCAGTGGTAGAGCACTTGCCTAGTATGTGTGAGGAACTGGGTTTAATTCTCAGTACTACATATAAATAAAATAAAATAAACAGTCCATTAACAACATAAAAAATATTTTAAAAATGGATTTTATAACTAAACAACCAATAAGTGAAAATTAATAAAATGAAACATTTCCTAGGTTCCTTTAAACATTTTGATAACACTCAAATCAACTTCAAATGAATGGAAAGAAAAAGGGCTTTTAAGAGTGGGTATAGTCTCTCCCACTTTTCTGCCAAATGACGACACAACTATTGGGACAGACTTTTTCTGGCTTCTTACCTCCAGAACTGTGGGAAATAATCTTCTATTCTTTATAAATCTCATAATTTTCACTATTAGAAATTAAAATTAACAAATTTCAATATTTAGACTAATTATCTAGAATATAACAATACCTTTGAAACCGGAGTTCAAAGACGAAACTCCACGGCTTCTGCCGGCAGGTAGGGGGCTGCCGGCGAGGGGCAGGGAGGTCTCTGCAGCAGAGAGGAGTCCGAGCTCTTCATGGCGGGCCATTCCATCCAGGGCTGCAGCAGACCCCGGCAGATCCTCAACCATTTCTTCTTCTTTCAGCAGTCTCTACAAAGTCCAGGAACCATCTCCGGGAAACAAAGCAGGCTGGAACTTCCTTGGCACTCAGGCGGAACTCCGGGGAGTCTCCGGGGAACTCGAGGGCAGCGATCTGGATGGCGTCCGCAGCTTCTCTTCCTCAGAACAGCCTCCAAGGGGTTTATATAGCACTTGGTCCAATGCTATTGGTCCAAACTTATGCTAATTAGGATTTGAAAGAAGGACCAATGAGATTGGCCCAAAGTTATGCTAATTGCGTTGGACACATATGAACGCCATTGGTCAGTCTCTTTTTAATATTCATAGTAGATTCATTCATAGAAGCAGCCCCAAATTCCCACGCTGACAATGAATGAATGGCCTGGGAAGAGATCAATGGCAAAGCCGCAAAGTGCTTGCCTCTCATTCCCAAAGCCATGGGTTTGATCCCTGTTCCAAAAAGAAAAAATTACAGATAAATCAACGTCAGCAAAAAGGAAATAAACAAACTTTATCAATACATAAATCTTATTCAAAAACATACCTGCTCTGAATTCTGCAGGGTCTCTGTCAAGTGACCGCTTATCCTTTACCTCTTCAAAGCAATTTTTCCCAAAACTTGAGAGTCATGGACCATGTCTTAGTTATCACTCTTCCGCACCTATGCCAGAGGTGACGTGGATGTGTAGGATGTAATCCTGCTGAGGATCAAGGTCTCTTTTGGGGCCAGCTTGGGAAGCATTGCTGGTGATATCAAATAATAGCTATTTATTAAAATTCAAATTCATGCATGAAAAAAAATGATATAGAACAAAAAGATGGTATGATTAAAGGTCAACAAGAAGCAAATAGGGCTGAGGTTGTGACTCCGTGATAGAACCCTTGTCTCCCATGTGTGAGGCACTGGGTTTGACTCTCAGTACCTTCTACAAACAAATGAATAAAATAAAGGTCCAGAGATACCCACCAGAGCTCAGGCCCTTCCCAGATGCACTGGAGCTGCAGAGGGATGCTCAGGCCCAGCCCAGAATGCTTCTACTCACCTGCAGACAACGACGAGAGCTCATGTACAGTCCAGATCTGCCCCCGCTGACCTGGGCAGGAGGCCAGACACAGGGTAGGCCAGTGTCCATCCCTCAACTGGGAGACCTGCACCAAGCTCAGGTCTGGCCCAGGACCACCTCCCCACACTGGCAGACACCTGTTGGAGCTCAGGCTCTGCCCAGATCAGCCTTGAAAACCTGCATGGAGCCCAGGAAAGGGTAGGTCCAGGTCCATCCCAACACTGGCTGACCCTCCCCAGAGCTGAGCCTCGGGCCATGACCGCCTCTGCCCACCAGCAGACCACTGCAGGAGCTCAGATCCAGTCCAGAGTCACCGTGAGGACCTGCACAGGAGACGGGGCCCAGGGTAGCCCTAGTCCATCCACTCATCTTGAGACTGGCACCAGAGCTCAGGTTCTGCTCAGGACTGCCTCCACCCTCCAGCAGCTACCTCCAGAGCTCAGGTTCGGACCAGGACAGACTGCCCACCAGCAAACACTCGCTGGTGGCCAATCCTGGCCCATCTCAGCCTCGACGACCTGAGTGGTAGCTGAAGCCCAGAGTAGGCCCTGGTCCATCCCACCACCAGCAGACCCCTGCTGTATCTCAGGCACCCACCAGATTAGCCTTGTAGATGTGCACAGGAGCCCCGGAAGAGGGTAGCCCTGGGAGCATATGTCCAACGCCACACCACCACCAGAGCTCAGGCTCGGCACAGGACTGACTCTGCCACAGGCAGAACCCTGCCAGAGCATACACAAGTCCCAGATCGGACTCACTACCCTGCACAGGAGCCCAGGCAAGGGGAGGCCCTGTTGCAACCCACCACCTGCAGAACCCCACCAGAGCTCCAGCTCTGCCCAGATCCAACTCAAAGACCTGGCAGGACAAAACCAGAGTCCAGTGTTGCCCTTGTCCTTCCAGTCATCAAGAGGCTTGAACTGGAATTCAGGCTCTGCCCAGGACCGACTCTGCCCACTGACAGACAGCTGCAGAACTTCAGCCCCAACCAAGATCAGCCTCACTGACAGGCACGGGAGCCTAGTCCAAGGTAGACCTGATGTGTTTCATATGGTCAACTTCTATCACCACTTAATCCCACTTCAAATATCATCCTCTGAGTGATTATGGAATTCAAGCAGCTCTTGTTTTCTTCTGTTGCAGCAGTGTTTTTTTCCCCTTTCAAAGTGTTTATCACCATTTGCAATTATATGTTTATTTACTTATTTTCTTTTTTTTTTGTAAATTTGTATTGGCACATTATGGTTGTACATAAGGGTGGGATTTGTTGTTACATATGCATACATGCACAAAATATAACAATATATACATATTTTTATCTTTTTTAGTATTTATTTATTTATATCCTACATAGTATAAATTTCTCATTCTTCTGATTGTACATGATATAGAATTCCACCAGTCATATAATTATATATGTACACAGGGTAATAATGTCTGATTTATTCTACTATCCTTCATATCTCCTTACCCCTCTTCTCCCTTCTCTCCTCTCTACCTCTAATCTACAGTAACTCTATTCTTCCCTAGTCCCCCATCCCCCATTATTGTGAATTAGCATCCACATATCAGAGAAAACATTCAGCCTTTGGTTTTAGAGGTTGGTTTATTTCATTTAGCATGATATTCTCCAGCCCTTTCCCTTTACCAGCAAATGCCATATTTCACTCTTCTTTAAGGCTGAATAATATTCCATCCTGTGTGTATGTGTGTGTTCCACAATTTTTTCTATTAATTCATCTGTTGAAGGGCACCAAAGTTGATCCCATAGTTTAGCTATTGTGAGTTGAGCTGCTATAAATATTGATGTGGCTGTGTTACTGTAATGTGTCAATTTTAAGTCCTTTAGGTAAAAGCCGAGGAGTGGGATGACTGGGTCAAATGGTGGTTCCATTCCAAGTGTTCTGAGGAATCTCTATAGTGTTTCCATAGTAGTTGCACCAATTTTAAGTCCTACCAGCTATGTATGAAGTGTACCTTTCCCTCCACATCCTCGCCAACATTTATTGTTGCTTGTATTCTTGATAATTGCTACTCTGACTGGAGGGAATTGGAATGTCAGTGTAGTTTTGGTTTGCATCTCTATAATTGCTAAATATGTTGAATATTTTTCATATATTTGTTGATGTATTTATTCTTTTGTAAAGTGTCTGTTTATTTTCTAGTTAAATGGCTGGTAAACTCTTTCTGCTTAGGGTCAAAAGGTAGATCTTCCAGGAACTTTGGGTTATATGTTCTGTACTGCAACTGCTCAGAAAGTCAAGGAAAAAGACATGATTGTGTTCCAATAAAATTTTGTTCAGAAAAGACGTGGTGGATCCGACTTCTCCCATAAGGCCTGGGCTTCATTCTTCCATTAAACTGTAAGTGCTATAAAATTTCAATATCACAGTCTCTTTGGTTTCTGTGTGTCCCAGAGTCAACACAGAACCTGGCACACATGGTTATTTAGCACGTATCTATTGAAGGAATGAGTAGCAGGCAGTGTAGCATCCTACTCTCCTTTCAAGAAGGCTGCACTGGCTCAACTCAATTGCTCAAATAAAATTTGACATTCACATTTCATCTGACTCTGTTTTAGAAAAAAAAGTTGACATACCAATATTTAAGAAAAAATGAACATGGCTAAGTTATAGATAAAGGAAGGAGAGAAAGAGTCCAAGAAACTTCATAAAGATATGATATCAATGCCTCCTCTTTTCTGCATGAAACATAAATTAGTTGCCGTAGTCATTAATCACCTAGTTTATCCTTCTGATCAGTTGAAGTGGATTCCCTTAAGATTGTATGCTTTTGATTTTAATCCTTTTTAGCCTTGAGATTTTCCTTTTAACAACTCTATATTCAGTTTTGGACAAATAAAAATCAGTGATTCATTTTATATCTATGTGAGGAGGATAGGAAACCAGGCATATGTGAGTAAAGCAGTAAAAGATAGTGGTATGGATGAGTTCTCTGAAAAATCAGTACAATAGAATGTATTTTCTAAGATCATGTTTTGATGGTATCTCAGCAACTTCTAGCTGATCTCTTTTAATAAGTTTTATGGATAATCATTGCCCTTCTTAATGTAAGGAACACTTGTTTATGTCTGAGGAAATCTCCTTTTTAATATTCACAAACCATGGAAAGGCAAGTAGAACTTGGAAATATTCTAAATTCATTTTATACATTTAACACATTGGATCCTTTAAAATTTAGGAAAAAAATAATCTGAAAGTTTATTCAACAAATACTTATGAAGAGACCATCATGTGCAAGACATTGAGGGAAAAGGGGCAGTATCTACCACAAAAATTCCCCATCATTTTTCGGTTGCCGCATCTTTTCAATTGTCTAAATTGGAAATGTATTTCCCACTACTTCTAAAAGTGATTTGACTTATAAGTTGACTCTTAACTAAAAGTGAGCAAAAACCAGCTTAATTTTGTAACTTTGTAAACTCCCCATCTCAGATCAAATTAAGAAGAAGAGTGTCAAGTTAGGTGTGAACACTGTACTTTGGGATATTTCATATATCCATACGTGAGGGAAATGAATAAGCTGAATATTCTAACCTTTCAAGATTTTGGTTTGGCCTGGTATATTCTCTTCTTTTACCTCGTTCTTCAAAAAAGTCTTGGCTTTGCATATTAGATCTTCTGAGTTTTTGTTGATACAGAATCAGGAAAAAATACCACATGGAAGAATGCATGTGTGGGCAAAACTTGTGAACTTAATTTGAAGAAGAGTAGGAGAGAAGAATGAAGGAGAAGCTGGGGTGTTTGTGAGATGTAGGTGGGAAAGGAGTTTTCAAAAGATTAGGTGTATCTACAATTTTAAAAAACTATGAGTAAAATCCTGGGCCTTTGTAAAATTACTCTTTTGCTTGCTGGCTGTTTCTTTGATCAGGGTGCTGCTAGGTGTGTTGGTATTATGTGCATGAAGGTCATAAACATCACACATCTGTAAACTCCATAACCATTATGCCTTCAAAGGAAAAGACTACCTCCTCTTGTATTATCTCCTTACCTATGTTGGTTGAATACTTTAAACACGTGACATATCCATAGTCCTTTTTGTGCAGTACAATATGTCATGGCTACATCTGAACTCTATCCATAGTCAAAAGTTTCTGATATAACCTGGAAAACAAATGACAACCAAAAGAAGCTTTCCTTTGTATGAAAATCTCACAAATTGTAGGCTGTACTTGGTAAAGTTCTTAATTTTATTTAGCATATTTTGACTGAGTGATTGTGAAATAGGAAAAAAAGCTCCCTTATATACACGAGGCCAAATGAAAGGCAATGATACAAATCATTGAATTCAGTGCCAGTTTCTCTTTAGTTGCAGACTAACAATTTATTCTTTTACCATATTCAGTATTGGTCAGCCACTTGTAAGATTTATTCAGTCCACATTGTGTCTAACTTTAGAAAGGTCATGGGGAGGTTGTTTTTATTGGAGAAATTAAGATGTCTGAATTGCTTTTCTAATTCTGAAATTATGTAGCTCTCTGATGTGGTTCAGAACGATTTATATGTTGGGAAAATGACCTCTGATGTAGATATTTCCAAATGAAAAATTAAAACACAATGGCTCAAAGGATCTTAATACCTTTTCTAAGTGTCATTAGAGGTCTAGGATATGTTTTGTATAAAAAACATTACATTGGACAATTTAGGGAAGTAGCGGAAAACATTTCTTAAATTAGAACTGTACCAGCTAGTTGAGGGGATATGATGAATGCACTGGTACTCTGCTGCCAAGATCATATCCAAAAGATCATGTTTGGAGCTTCAGATCTTCCTCACTTTCTATCACTACCTTTATCACTATCACTGCCTAAAGAATTTGAAATTTCCACTTGTTGAGTCATGGATAGATCAGCAGAGGAGCAGCAGCCCTTCCATCTGAAGGTCTTACTTAAAGTAAGCAGATGACTGGGGAGGTTTTCTGGGACTTTTTCCTTTTGGCTCAGTTTAATGTATCAGGGTAGTTGATTCAGCTTTAGTTCGTGAAGGGGATGACAGAGATAAGTGAGAGAACTTGGAGTGGGGACAGTCTGTGGAATCACAAGTCTATGACTGTGTATGAATTCTTCCTGTTGTTGTCCAGGCCAGGGAGAGAAACCCCAGGCTGTAGTAACTAAGAGGCTTTTAGAAGGAATAACAAGGATGTTGGTGGTGCCTGAAGGGCAGGGTAGTTGATGAGGTTAGGCAAGAGTTGTGTCCTGAAAGTTAAGATGGAGCTCGATGAAAGGGCTTGGAAGGCAGGCCAAGGAGGTTGGATTGTCCTTTAAAGAATGCAGGGAAGGGGAAGTCTTTGGAGGTCAGAACCAGGCAATGATCAGATTAATGTTTGGACACATTAATCTAAAGCTGAAAAGAAAATGAATTAAAAATGGAAAAGTGCTTTAGATTTTTGTAGACCCTGGGTTCTCAGCTTTAGGAAACATCAGAATCACTTGGAGAGCATATTCAAACATGAATTGCAAACACCTTACCCCAAGAATTTCAAATTCAGTGAGTCTGTGGTAGGGCCTGAGAATTTGTACTTCAAGCAGGTACCAAGATGATACTGATATTACTTATTTAGGAGAATCCTTGAGGACCACTGTCCTAGATCATTGTTTTTAAAGCAGTAGATTTCGATATGGTTGTTTCTGGCAGAAGCAATCTATCACCATCTGTAGTAACTAAGGAGTTCCAAAAATAAATGGATAGGTCTTATTCTCATTTGCCCAATATATTGTCCCCCAATACATTTAATCTTGGCCTACATCATACTTTATTTTAGATTGGATACTCTCAGCCTGTTTTTGTAAGATCATCCTTGATTCTTTTAACTAAATCTCAGACATTGCCTCTGTGATTCTCAAGGAGTAAAGTCATTTAATCTTTGCCTTGTAATTTACCAGGCAACATCATAAAGCTACAGATCCAAATAATTCTTTAAATCTCTCTCTGGTACATTTGTCATTGTAACCACTTAAGAATTATAATGTTTGTCTCTCTTTAGTTGCTTTTATCAAACCTATTATTATCCTAGGTCATCAGCCTAGAAATTTACTATTCCCATTTAACATGATTTTCCTTTTCTAAATCTCAGTATTGGTGACACAGTCCCATGAATTCACTGTTGGGCATCTCAGTAAAATTAAAAAAAAAAATAGTTTCCAAAAGGGAGTTGAGAAAAGAACCAAAACAAATATATAAGTAAGGACAGTGTTAATGCTGGAGAATATTTCATGGCTGAAAAGCATAAATTGCTTTAATACTCCTTGCATAGAGACAGCTAATGTCAATAAACCATGCATGCATTCAGATAATTATTTTATTTATTTAACCAATCAGAGAACTTGGGGATGAGAGAGAGGAAATTTACCAGGAAATGGAAAAGCTATGTTGATGCATAGATGTATTTGTTATGGAAGCTCCTGTGACCAGAATAATAAATTCAAGTTTGACCCTGCAACCCATTATCTTTCTAATATAGAAAGAATCTTTTGTAGCTTGAGGATTAAAAAAAAAAAAAACATTTTGTAACTTTCTCTTCTTTTGAATTTTATGGATAACAAAAATACATTTTCATATTTTCCTTTCAAGCCTGGCTTAATTTTTTCAACTTTCTTCCAAAACTCTGGAGTTCATTTCCTCACTAGCTGGCCATCTCTGTGGTCCTCTCCAGCACTCACATTCCTTATGTATGTACTTTCCTCTGACCCCTCTGAGCTCAGTGGAATCAGAGCAACCCACTTTATAACCTGGTTCTATCCTCCTTGTGATATATTTTCCATTTACTTGAGAGAGGAATTAGCCCGGTGGGGAAAATGACTGAAAAAGGCTTTTAAACACTTGCTCCCTTAAAATTGCTCTGAAAAGTTCTGATTTTGCGACTTCTGGCTTTTCATCCAAATACTCCAGCAGAGAACTGTACACAGGGGATACTCAGTAAGAATAGCTGATGATCTGTCCTCATCCCTCAAATATGCCCTGCCATTGAGGCAGAAAGATTTGCCAATACATCAAGTGGAACTCACACAAGTAGGTAATAAGAGCTGTTTTGTGGGTTTGGTTAACATAGCAGTCAGTTTGCTACAAAAGCATTCTTGTGACCTAAGACCTAACCTCCACACTCTGGGGACATTATTTCCCTATTAAGAAATATATTCTTAGATAAGCTTGTTTCCAGGTCACTGTTCTTCACCCTTTTAGATCAACATGTGCTTTGTCTATGGATCAAAGCTCTGGTTTCATTATTTTCTAAAATTTACATATGTATGTAATGTGAAGTTGTCTGCATTGTCTGAAGTCCACAGATCATAGGTTAAAAGCCTCTGCTGTCTGAAGAAAATTCATCATCCTTTGAAATCCCAAGGCATTTTAATAGGAGGTATCTGTACCTGTGTTGTCTTCTACATACATATGACTGAGGTTGTAGCCGAAAAACAAGAGGAATAAAAATGTTTTCTTTTTTGCCTTGTTTTTTAATTGAAAAATTAGAAGCTACAGCAACTTGCATTATGATGTGATAGAACTATACATTTATCTTAAACCTTGATTTTCCTTTCTTATAAGTTTCAAGGGGAAAACCTAAAATAGAAACAAAGGGTGAGTATTTGTATGTTTTCCCACTTGGCAAATTTTTTATACAACCTAAGTCATCCATCATCATGTCATAGTCAATCGAATCCTCCCTTTAGAGTTTTGCCTGAAGGTTTTCTGTGTAATTCTCAAAATAATGGATTAGTTGAACCCAGAGTAGCTTATGTTGTAGATCATATGGTGACTGAAAGCTTTTTTTGGGGACACACATCTCTTCTAAGATCAATATTGTTTCTTCCTTGCCTGATCATGTGTATTTTTCTTAGTTTTCCATTACCTGTACTCTTTAGCACATAGGACACAGCTAATTGTATTACCCTTTTATTATTCTTTAGAGACTTTCTATATGGCAGTGCTTCTAAAGATAGGGTACACACTGGAATTACTCGCGAAGCTTTAAAAATATTAAAGCTTGAATAGGTCTTACTCATAAAGATTCTGATTAATTAGTTGGAGGTGTGGCCATAATGTTGGAATTTTTAAAAGTATTTAAAAACAGTTTTTAAATACTTTTCATCCAAATACTCCAGCAGAGAACTGCAGAGAAAATATACTTTTTGATATAAAGAAATACCAAAAAGTATATTTTCTGTTAGTGCAACTGAATTCATAGACTGGGCCATTGATAAAGAATAGAAGCTCATTTAATTTATTGTTCTAGAGACTGAGAAGTCTAAGAATGTGGTGCTGGCATCTGGTGAGGGCCTTCTTGGTACATCATAATATGGCGGAGGGCATCCAGAGTGGGACAGAGCAAGCATGCTAGCTAAGGTCTCTCTTGCTCCTCTTATAAAGCCACTAAATACCCACATGGGGTCCCACCCTCATGATCTCATCCAATCCTAATCATCTCCCAAAGACCCCCATCTCCAAGTACCACTAACATGAATTTGGGGATTAAGATTCTAACCACCTTAACTTTTGGGGAACATATTTAAACCAACGTATATCTACTGTATCACCTCGGAAGTGGAAGTAATTCCTATGCATATTTTGATTAGGAAGTTTTGTGATATAAGATCAAAGATAATTTTAGTTTCTTCTCTAAACAAATTGGAAAGGAAAAGCAAAAGAAAGGGATGTGTTAACCTTGGCATATGAAATGATTCTACAATAAACTCTCATGCCCTGACACATTGAGTGATGTCAAATTGCCCATTATAAATAGAAATTCTATTCACCCCTAATCTATGTTGCTACATTTATCCCTTAACACACAGCCCATGAAGTAGGTGTTGGAATTATTTTTATTTTCCCAATAAAGTAATCAACCTTCAGAAGAATAAGCTTTCAGAAGTCACATAGTAAGCAAGTCATGGAATTGGAATTAGATATGGAATATTGGCATTAGTGGCAAAATAATGAAGGATAGGGCTGGGGCTGTGGTTCAGTGGTAGAGTGCCTGCCTAGCACATGTAAGGCACTGGGTTTGATCCTCAGCACCACATACAAATAAATGAACAAATAAAGTTTAAAAAAAGGATAATGAATGACAGCTTCCTGCAAATAGAAAAGATGTATCTATCTTACTGGAGACTATGTAAAGTCAGGGGTTTCTTACAGTCCCAGGGTAGAGTACATCTACCTTTGGTCATGATTTCCTCAAACTCAGCCATTTGAGTTTTATATCATATTCATGCCATACCAAAAGGTAACCTGAATTATTTGCTTTTCTCTTTAAATTTTACTTAAATATTGATACAAAATTACAATATCCATATGACCATCTATTAATTATGTCTGTTTTTCTAATATGTGTGAAATAAGTGTATAGCGATTAAAATAATAGCTGATCTATATCTTAGTCAAAATCTTGTCTGGAACCACCTTGCAGTGAAGTTCATACATCAAGACCCTGACTTTGGAGACTGAAAGGACTCCGCTGCTGTTTGTGGATGCAGATCCAGTACTGAAATGAAAGTCTGGGAGTCTCACACCACTATTGCAAGTGGGATGATCAGAAGACTTAGCTGGAGGACACTAGTTTCCTTGACTTCTGAATAACAGTTCTCTGTGTTGCCCAGGTGACTCTGTACTAGCTTTCCATAAGGCCTACAGTTAGGCTTTAAGAAAAAGTTACCTCATTAAATGGAAATCTGTCTTTTGGTATCTGACTGGGTAGGCTGTATTCAAGTCTAAGACAAGATAAACTTCTCTCTTAGTACAATAAATCAAGATTGTTTTTAAAAAGATACCTGACTCTACTTTAGTGACAAAGTATACTTGAAAGTAGGTTGTTATGTCCTGATTCTTACTTTCAACAATCTCAAGGTGAATTCAAATTTTCCCAATTATGAGTTCATTATATGTAGAAAAAAAATGTCCCAACTAAAGAAACAAGCCTGTAGATCCTGAAATAATGCCAGGAGAACAAAATAAAAACCTGGGCTTTGATCCACAACATAGAGAAAAAAATATGTCTGATTAAAAAAAAATTGCAAACCTTTTAAAATATGTCTTCTAATGATCATATCACTAAACAGCTGAACTGTTTCAGGGGAATGGAATAGCAGGGGTTTTATTTATTCATTTAAAGGAGTTCAGTCTCACTGGGTTATATACAAAGAATAGTAATCAAAAGAAACTCATTTCACATCTGTTCTCCTGCTGAGAAACTATAATTGGTGACTGATTGCACGGAGTCATTTTCTTTCTTCTCTGACCTTTTTGTCCTGATAACCTGGTCCTTTCCTGCCAAGGGTTGGAACAGGACACATTTAGGTGGATAGTGCTTTTCCTTTACAGAGAAGAAGCACTTCCCTGACATCTTGAAATGTTTCTCATTTGCAATACAAAATGAATTGCTTTATGACAAAAGGAGAGAAAAGCATTTTAAAACAACGTTTCCATAATAGATAATCAACCACCTATTTGGCTGAAGATGTGATCATCTGTACCTGGATTTGCTCTAGCCTGAGTGATATGAGGTTCTTTACTTTTTCCCCCTGATGTAGTAATATTCAACAATGAAAAAATATCATCTAAATCAAAACTAAAGCTGAAGGCAAATATGACCTGCCCAGTCTTTAGAGGGGAAAAGATGGCTGTCATCTGGAACTGATTCACTGAACATGTGCACTTTTGAGATTTTACTTTCAATGGAAGCATAAAGGGGTTGTTCCTGTTTTTGAAACTAGATAACGAGATTTCAGAGAACAATGGTTGTCTTCCTCTTATACTAACATTATATCCTATTTGAGAGAATTGTGCTGTGCCTAAGAAAGAAAAATCATGGTGTCCAGGCATGCTTAAGGCTTTTGCCAAAAAGGGAGTTTAGAGAGTAAAAATGAAGACTGACTACAGAATTTGAAATCAAGAAAGAATGCCTTAAGACATATTTGAAGTTGCTCATGACAGTTTAGGTTTTAAATTTTAATTGGTAAGCAGATTGATTCTCCCTGTGTTGAAGATAGTCATTATGCTAGTCAGTAAAGCTGTTTCTGTCCCCATATAAAGCCTGTATTTCCAGGTACAGAGAGACCTTAGAACACATATGATAACATCTCTTCTTGTCACTTGTATAGTTTTAAATGAATATGTGAAGTTAAAAATTAGAATACTCTTTTAAGAAATTATTAGTGTCCAATACTTTTAAAGTTATCTTTATTAGACTTTCCTTAATTGTGTTACCAATTGTGTCTATGATTTTTTTTTTTTTTTAACTGGAGATTGAACTCAGGGGCACTCATCAGCTGAGCCACATTCCAAGCCCTATTTTTTGTATTTATTTAGAGACAACTTATTGAGCTGCTTAGTGCCTCACTGTTGCTGAGGTTGGGTTTAAACTCGCAGTCCTCCTGCCTCAGCTTCCCCAGCTGCTGGGATTATAGGTGTGTGCCACTCTTGATCTTTGCTTTATTATTATTTTCACTCTTTATAGGTCAACATTGGAAAAGTATGATTGGATAAGGATTTATCCTTTATGTTTTAAAATTAATTATGTGAATATATCATGTATAACTATTATAGTTTTCTGATTTGTTGAAGTGGTTAAGTATGTCAGTACATTTACTTTGTCTATAATTAAATGGGTAATAAATAAATTGTAAGCACTAAATTGTGTATATTTTTGTAGAATTATAGACATCATTTTTCTATAGTACTTTAATACGTCTATTATAGTATGATTTTCATTCCAGATAGGGCTCTGATCTCCCTCTTTATTCGTGAGTTTGCTGTCAATCGGCTATTTTATTGACCTGTAATGAGAATTTACATTAGGTTTAATTTGTAGGTTCTCTTGGATTTTAAAGTTTCATTATTTTTTAAAGTTTATTTATTCTAATTTATTATACATGACAGCAGAATGCATTTCAATTCATAGTATACATATAGAGCACAATTATGCATATCTCTGGTTGTATACAATGTAGAGTCACACCACTCATGTCTTTATACACGTATTTAGAGAAATGATGTTCATCTCATTCCACTGCCTTTCCTACCCCATACCTCCTCCTTTCCCCTCTCTCCTCTTTGCCCTAGCTAGAATCCATGTATTCCTTCATGCTTCCTCCCATCCCCATTATGGATCAGCATCCACATATCAGAGAAAACATTTCGCATTTGGTTTTTGGGGATTGGCTAACTTCACATAGCATTATATTCTTCAACTCCATCAATTTACCTGCAACTGCCATGATTTTATTCTCTTTTAATACTGAGCAATATTCTATTGTGTATATATACCACATTTTCTTTATCCATTCATCATCTGAAGGGCATCTATGTTGGTTCCACAGTTTAGCTATTCTGAATTGTGCTGATATAAACATTGATGTGGCTGCATCATTGTAGTATGCTGCTTTTAAGTTCTTTGGGTATAGACCAAGGAATGGGATAGCTGGGTCAAATAGTGGTTCCATTCCCAATTTTCCAAGGAACTTCCATACTGCTTTCCATATTGGCTGCACCAATTTGCAGTCCCGCTAGCAATATACCTTTTTCTCCACATCCTCACCAAGATTTATTGTTGCTTGTATCCTTCATAGCTGCTATTCTAACTGAAGTGAGATGAAATCTTAAAGTAGTTTTGATTTACATTTCCCTAATTGCTCGGGATGTTGAACATTTTTTCATATATTTGTTGATAGATTGTATATCATCTTCTGGGAAGCATCTGTTCAGTTCCTTAGCCCATTTATTGACTGGATTATTTGCAGTTTTGGTGTTAAGTTTTTTGAATTCTTTATATATCCTAGAAATTAATGCTCTATCTCATGTGCATGGTAAAAATTTGCTCCCATTCTGTAGGCTCTCTCATCACCTCACTGACTGTTTTTTTTTTTTTTTTTTTGCTGAGAAAAAGATTTTCAGTTTGTATCTATCCCATTTATTTATTCTTGATGTTATTCCTTGAATTATAGGAGTCTTATTAAGGAAGTCGGGGCCTAATCCAACATGATGGAGAGTTGAACCTACATTTTTTTTTCTATTAAGTGCAGGGTCTCTGGTTTAATTCCTATGTCCTTGATCCATTTTGAGTTGAGTTTTGTGTGTGGTGAGAGAGAGGGGTTTAATTCCATTTTGTTGCATATGGATTTCCAGTTTTCCCAGCACATTTGTTGAAGAGGCTGTCTTTTCTCCCATATATGTTTTTGGCATCTTTGTCTAGTATGAGATAACTGTATTTATGTGGGTTTGTCTCTGTGTCCTCTATTCTATCTGGACTACAAGTCTATTTTGGTGCCAATACCATGATGTTTTTGTTACTATTTGCTCTGTAGTATAGTTTAAGGTCTGGTATAGTGATGCCACCTTCTTCACTCTTCTTGCTAAGGATTGCTTTAGCTATTCTGGGTTTCTTATTTTTCCAGATAAATTTCATGACTGCTTTTTCTATTTCTATGAGAAATGTCATTGGAATTTTGATTGGAATTGCATTAAATTTGTATAGGGCTTTTGGTAGTAGGGTCATTTTGACAATATTAATTCTGCCTGTCCAAGAGCAAGGGAGATCTTTCCATCTTCTAAGGTCTTCCTTAATTTCTTTCTTTAGTGTTTTGTAGTTTTTATTGTAGAGGTCTTTCACCTTTTTCCTTAAGTTGATTCTCAAGTATTCTATTTTTTGATGCTATTGTAAATGGGATTTTTCCTAGTTTCTCTTTCAGTGGATTCATTGCTAATGTATAGAAATGCCTTTGATTTATGGGTGTTGATTTTATATCCTGCTACTTTGCTGAATTCATTTATTAGTTCTAGAAGTTTTCTGGTGGCATTTTTTGGATCTTCTAGGAATAGAATCATATCATCAGCAAATAGTGATAGTTTGAGGTTTTTTTATTTCATTTGTCTAATTGCTCTGACTATAGAGTTTCAAGAATTATGTTAAATTATGAAAAATGGCATCCCTCTCTTTTTACAGCTTTTAGAGGGAATGCTTTCATCAATATTTAGAATGATGTTGGCTTAGGGCTTAGCATAGATAGCTTTTACAATGTTGAGGTATGTTCCCACTATCCCTAGTTTTTCTAGTATTTTGAACATGAAGGGTACTGTATATTGTTGAATGCTTTTTCTGCATCTATTGAGATGATTATATGTTTTTATTTTTAAGACTATTGATGTGATGAATTACATTTATTGATTTCAGTATGTTGAACCAAACTTGCCTCCCTGAGATGAACTCTATTTGATCATGGTGCACTAGATTTTTTTATATGTTTTAGTATTCGATTTGCCAGAATTTTATTGAGAATTTTTGCATCTAAATTTATTAGAGTTATTGGTTTGAAATTTTCTTTCTTTAATGTGTCTTTGTCTGGTTTTGTAATTATGATGATATTAGCCTTATAGAATGAGTTTTGAAGTGTTCCCTCTTTTTCTATTTCCTGAAATAATTTGAGGAGTATTCGTATTAGTTCTTCTTTGTAGGTCTTGTAGAACTTAGCTGTGTGTCCATCTGGTCCTGGGCTTTTCTTGCTTGGTAGACCTCTGATGGTATCTTGTATTTCATTGCTTACATTCAATCTGTTTAACTTGTGTATATTATCCTGAGTCAGTTTTGGCAAATCACATGACTCTAGAAATTTCTTGATGACTTTGATATTTTCTATTTTATTGGAGTATACATTTTCAAAATAATTTCTAATTATGTTCTGTATTTTTGTAGTGTCCATCATGATATTTCCTTTTTCATCATTAATGTTAGCAATTTGAATTTTCTCTTTCTCTTCATCAACATTGCTAAGGGTTGGTTTATCAATGTTATTTATTTTCTCAAAGAACCAACTTTTTGATTTGTCAATTTTTAAAATTGTTTCTTTTGTTTCAACTTCATTGTTTTCAGCTCTAATTATAATTATTTCCTTTTCTCTACTGCTTTTGGTGTTGATGTGTTCTACTTTTTCTTGGGCTTTGAGATGTAATGTTAGGTCATTTATTTGTTGACTTTTTCTTCTTTTAAGGAATAAACTTTATGCAATGAACTTTCCTCTTAGTATTGCCTTCATAGTGTTCCAGAGATTTTAATATGTTGTATCAGTGTAAGTTCACCTCTAATAATTTTTAGTCTCCTCTTTGATGTCTTTTTCAACCCATTGTTCATTCAATAGCAAATTTTTTAGTATCCAGGTGTTGCAGTAGCTTCTATTTTGTATTTTATAATTGATTTCTAATTTCATTCCATTATGATCTGATAGAATGCAGGGTAGTATCTCTCATTTTTTGTATTTGATTGAGAGTTGCTTTGTAGCATAATATATGAGCTATTTTAGAGAACGGTTCATGTGCTGCTGAGAAGAAAATATATTCACTTGTTGATGGATGAAATATCCTATATATGTCTGTTAAGTCTAAGTTACTGAGTGTATTATTGAATTCTATAGTTTCTTAGCTTAGCTTTTGTTTGGAAGATCTATCCAGTGGAGAAAAAGTTGTGTTAAAGTCACCCAGAATTATTGTGTTGTGATCTATTTGATTCTTGAACTTGAAAAGTGTTTGTTTGATGAACATAGATGCTCCATTGTTTGGGGCATATATTTTTTATTGTTATGTCTTGTTGATGTATGGTTCCCTTAAGCAGTATGAAATATCCTTCTTTATCCCTTTTGATTAAGTTTGGATTGAAGTCTACTTTATTTGATATGAGGAGGAACCCCTGCTTGTTTTCTCAATCCATATGAGTGGTATAATTTTTCCCAAACTTTCACCTTCAATCTTTCCTGTGAGATAAGTCTCTTGAAAGCAGTATATTGTTGGGTCTTTTTTTGTAATCCAATCTCCCTGTCTATGTCTTTTGATTGTTGGGTTTAGGCCATTAACATTTAGGGTTATTATTGAGACATGATTTTTATTCCCAGCTATTTTTGTGTACTTTTGGTATTTAAACTGACTTGCTTTCTACTTTGATTGGTTTTTCCTTTAGTATAATACCTCCTCTGCTGATTGCCATTATTGTTTTTTATTTCCTCCTCATGGAATATTTTGCTGAGTATGTTCTCTTTCTAGTTGTAATTTTTTAAAAACTTTTGTCTATCATGAAACATTTTTATTTCATCATCAAATCTAATGCTTAATTTTTCTGGGTATAAGATTCTTGTTTGGCATCCATTTTCTTTCATAGTTAATATGTTTTTTCCAGGATCTTCTAGCTTTTGGGGTCTGGGTTGAAATATCTGCTCAGTTCCCAATTGGTTTTCCCCTGTATGTAATCTGATTCCTTTCTCTTGTGGCTTTTAAAGTTCTCTCTTTATTCTGTATGCTAAGCATTTGCAATATAATATGCCTTGGTATAGATCTGTTGTGATTTTGCACATTTGGCATCCTATAAGCCTCTTGTATTTGATTTTCCAATTCATTATTCATGTTTAGAAAATTGGTATCATTTCATTAAATAGATTGTTCATTCCTTTGTTTTGTAACTCTATTAACTCTAACCCTCCTCTTTCCCAATAATTATTAAATTTGATCTTTTTATGTTATCCCATAATTCTTGAATGTTCTGTTTTTGGTTACTTATGATTTTCACTGTGTGGTCAACTTTGTTTTCAAAATTATATATTTTGTCTTCCTTGTCTGAGGTTCTGTCTTCCAAGTCATCTAATCTGTGGGTGGTGTTTTCTATTTAGTTGTCAATTTGGTTTATTGTTTGTTTCATTTCAAGGATTTATTTTTTTTTTCAGAACCTTTATCTCCTTATTGAAGTAATCTTTTGCTTCCTGTATTTGATTATGTAGCTCTTTATCAAAATGATCTTTTGCTGCCGGTATTTGCTCTCTTATATCATCCTTTAATTCACAGAACATTTTAATTATATACATCCTGAACTCCTTCTCTGTCATGTCTTTTGTTGTGCTGGCCATGGATACTAATAATGTAGTATGATGATTTGTTTGGGGCACTTTCTTCCCTTGTTTTTTCGTGTTGTTTATGTGTTTTCCCTTCTAGCACTGCGTATCTGAAGTGTTATAGTTTTTACCCTATAGGCTTATAGTATCCCTGTAGGGTTCCAATACCTCTCCTTTAAGGGGGAGAACAATATTAACAGAACCCAATACAAACAATATACAACCTTAAACCAAATAGGTGCTATTAAGACATTTACAGTTTTGTCACAATATACAGAAATGGTGAGTTCAATTATTATCTCCAATGTAAACAGTGGACTTGCAAAAGGTCTACAGTTTCTAATGGTAGACAAAGAGAGAACCAAGGGTGGGGTGTAGGATGAGATATTGATGGGGTAGGAGATGAGGATATAGAGATTTTAGATCTAAGAAATCATGAAAGAGGAATCTAAAGAAGTTGGCTAGTAGCAGGAGAAGAGAGAGAAGCTATTTGGGGGAGACAAGAAAGTAGGAAGACAATAGAGTACAAAAAGCAAACATAAATATAAAGAAAATAAAAAAAACATAAAAATAGGAGATAAAAAAATATACAACACAACTGTAATATACTATTCAGACATCTCAGTCCTTCTTAGCCTAATTCATGAAAAGTACTTGGTTTCACAAATGTTGATGATGATGATGATGATGATGATGGAGAGAGAGAGAGAGAGAGAGAGAGAGAGAGAGAGAGAGAGAGAGAGATCTTGTATGATTTTTTTTTTGGGGGGGGAAATCAGAATCTTTTCTGCTTCCCTTCTCATCCAACATGTGGGAATGTCTGTTATTTCCTGGTATCTCCACCCTCTGGATGGTGAAGTTTATTAGGATGGAAGGATAGTTCTTGGGGGTGGAGCTCCTAGAGGTGGGGTATAGCACTTGCCGGTCTCTGATGGGAGACTACACTGCAAGGATCTCCTTTGGGGTCCACTCACGTGATGTGGGCAATTGTTCTTACCTCCTCATATCACCTGTAAACCTCACAATTAGTCTCTAAACTGTGTCTCACTCATTCTCTCCCTTTCTATTTCCAAATCTGGAACCTTTCCCTCCAGAGGTCTGTGGGCTGTGCTCTGGGGACTGCGCACCTGTCGTGGAGAGCTGTTTTGTATTGGGCAGTTCAGAAGCAGGTTTTGCAAGCTGTTGATGGCCAGGTAGCCACAGGCACTGTTCTGGGTGTATTGGCTGCCAGAGAGAAGGGGGAGTTGGGGACTTTTTGTACCAAGATACTGTTTCTAAGCTTCAGTTGGTGCTCCAAGCTGGGAGTTGCCCAAAGTAAAGATGGCAATAAAGGTGTCCCAAGATGGAGGTTGCTGCATTCAGTGACAGGCTGTCAGGTTGGGTGGGGCCAGGCAGTGGTGGTGGGCTACATGTTCAGAGATGCAGCACTGTGGCATACAGTATTGTGGCGGGTGGCTGTCTCCAAATCCTGTATGGTGTCCCCAGTTGCAGGCTACTGCATGTAAGGGACTATGGCAGTGGTTGTAGTGTCCCAAGATGAAGGTGATTGGGGGAGCCCCACCTTGGTAGATGGGGGTCCATCAACAGTGGCAGCTGGAGTTTCTATGCATGGGCAGTGACTTGGTATCCTGTGTGGGAACAGAGGCAGGATTCCTGTGCAGGTGGGTGGCCAGGAGTCTTGCATGGGTGCTGAGGTTGGTGGTCCTACACAGGCACCTGGAGGTCCTGCGAGGACAATTGGACAGGAGTCCTGCACGGATGCTGAAGCCTAGAGACTTGCACTAAAGCTGAGGTCTGGAGACCTGTGTGGGCATGGTAGTCATGATTCCTGCATGGGAACTGCTGTCGGGGGTCCTCTAACCACATGCAGAGAAACAGTATTCCCACTACTTAAATCCCAGGTCACAGAGTGACACACAATGCAGCCTCACTCTAGCCTGCCATCTTGGATCCCTCCAAAGTTTCATTAATTTAAGCTTTTGTCTTCTTGTATATCTTTCTTTTGATATATTTTGCTCTTCATTTTCTAATGTCTTGACACTCATTTATTTTCAGCTTTTATTGTTACATGATTAAAAAAAACACTTATTTCTTCATGTCTCTATAATTGTCTGAGTTGTTCTCTCTCATCCTCTCTTTATCTATATTTTTAAAATTGTTTTCTAGATAATATAAAATTTGTTTTTGTTTTATCCTTATTTCAGAGATTATTTAAGAGAACAGGGTCACACTTTCCAAGTGACTCAGTTGGCATTTTTTAGTTGCCCTTTTTATTGTCTGTTTATAATACTTTGGATAATAATAATGAAATATAGCCTTTAAATTTTAAATTTTGAAGAATATTTTTTATCAAGCACAGTTTAATTTTGTAAATGTTTTACCAATATAAATAATTATCTAAAAATATCTAAAAAATGCAGAATTCTTTTCTCTAATCTCTGTCTCTGTCACTTTCTCATAGAGTATAGAGCATTTACTTTAGAAAACTCAAAATTGTAAATTCCTTCTCTGGTTCTACAACTCAGGAAAGGACCTGGGAGTCATCCCTTTGAAATGCAATCATCAAGGAATTTAGAATTCCTATCTCTGGTTCTCCATGGGAGGGTAGAAGCCTAACTTAGATAAGTACCAATCAGCAATCACAGATGGCCTAATCACCTTGACTAACCTCCTGCCTATGCCCTCTAGTGCTTTTCCACCAGCCCACTCAGCACTTAAAAACTATTTTTTTTTAGTGGAATTTAGCTTTGTCACTGCCCCTGTTGCAAGAGTCTTGAAAAAAGGCTTCATTGTCATTTCAAGATGTGCCAGGCACAATTTCTCTTTGCACTCAATACTTGTTAAAAAGGTAATATATTACAACTTGTTGATTTATTATTCAAGTTCTCTATATCCTTCTCTTTTATACTAGTTGAATTCTTTATAATTTCTGAGATGTGATGAAATGCCTATGTGTCCCTGCAAACAATACCAACTGGTTCTAATCTTTAGTGTAGGAACTTTTTCTCTGCAGCCTATGAAATGGGGCAGATGCATTTCATGCCTACAAAACATTTGAAATGATTATCCTAAGAATGATGAAATCCAACTTATTTTTCATAAATATAAATGTGTGAAGCAAATAGGAACTTGCAAAGTGAGTTTTCATAGGTCTTACAATAAATTATCTAATGACAGGCTAGGCCAAAACTCAAGTGTTCAAATTTTAGTCTGTCCTTTTCACTCTTACAGGGACTAATTATACTTTTTATGAGAAAGAGAGGAAAGTCTATTGCTCTGTATCTAAGGGAAGGGAAGGGAGAATACTTGAATCATACTTGGTCTCTATTGTTTTTGCTAAAAGGCAGACTTGGAACAAATGTTGTGTTAGTCAACTTTTTGTCATTGTGTCAAATACCAGAAGAAATCAACTCAAAGGAGGAAATATTTATTTTGGCTCATGGTTTCAGAGGTTTCAGTCCATGTTTGGCTGTCTCCACTGCTTTGGGCCTTAGATGTAGCAGAACATCAAGGTAGAAAGGCAGAGGGAAGCTGCTCAGCTCGTGATATCTAGGAAAGGGGTGGGCTGTTGGGAGATTTCATACACACACACACACACACACACACATCTTGTTTGTCTTCCTTAGTGTAAATCTTTACAGGTAGAGATTTGTGCTGTTTTATTCCATGCTCTGCTCTGTCTCTGACATCTAAAATAGGGCCTAACACAGAGTAGGTAGCAATGCTTATTTGTTGAATGAATGAATAAAAGAGAAAATGCAATAATCATTGATGTGGTATACATATAGAGAGGTGGGGGGGAAGGGACACCAGACACAAGATAGAGCCCTCAGGGGCACACTTCCTCTGACTAGGTTCCACTTCCAACAGTTTCTACCACCTCCCAATAGTTCATTCAGATTATGAATTCATTAGTGGATTAATCCACTGATGCGGTTGGTACTCTCATGATCTGATCACTTCCCAAAGTCTCACATCAGACATTGCTGGATTTGGAGTGCAAACCTTCAGCACATGAGCCCTTTGGGGGACATTCTAGATCCAACCACAACACTGGTGAACCTATTGAGACAGCAACTTATTTAATAGTCGGTTATGTTTCTCATAGCTCATATCTAGCCAATATTTGGCCTTATTTAGACAATAAAGTGACAGATTTCCAGTCAAATTGAATTTCTGATAATGAATATTTCTTTAAGTATAACTCAGACAATGTTTGGGGTACATTAAACTTAAAGAAAATTTAATGTTTGAAATTTCAATTTAATTGGACATCCTATAGGACTTTGGGGGATAATTAAGACACATGAGTAAAAACAAACAAACAAAAAAATCATTTCAGACTAGTACAGCTGTTTGATCAAAAAGAGGGATGTAGTCTATCCTTGTAATTTTCAGAGTTTTTAATATAACACATTGGAGATCTTGGGAATGTGGCATTTGTGAAGTTGGCATGTTTCCGTTTCCTTTTTCCAAGTTGCATATTAGAAAAAGAATCCTCATTAATAGGCCGAAAAAAAAAAAAAAAGGACATTTCATGATTTCATGCATTGGAAATAGAACAAATAATATTGGGATCAGATCTTAATGGAAACTTTATCAAGTTTTTCTGACAATTCTTGAGATTAATTAATTCTTGAGACCAGCTGATAATTAAGCTAATTAATGAGGATATGAAACCTTCCTTGATAATTCTTCCTTATGTTAGAAATTTGTAGGTAAAATTTAAAGAGACAATAGAAGAATTCTCAATGGCCATGGAGCAAGAATTATTTTATTGTCTCTTCATACTTTACATAGAAATCCCTAACTACAAAGAAGAATTTATCAAGAAATAATTTGTTAGCACTGTTTGGGAGCATGAGATAATGCTTTATACACACATATCAATTTGCGCTGAATGTTCCTGTTTTGCCAGAAAATAAAAATGAATTTGTTGCTTGGGGAAAGATTAAAAAAAAAAAAAAAAAAAACAGAAGTATTCCATGAGAATGGCTTCATAGAAATGTACATTTGACTATAATATAGTTGGCAATTTGGCTTCCTACCTCTGCTCACTCACCTTAGGTTAGAGGAGGGTGGTGGGGTGGAGGGATGGGAAATGAGCTGAAGTTCTCTGTGTCTGCAGGAAGCCAGAGGAGGCTTAGGCAGTGATTGCCTTGTGATTATCTGGAAATTTCTCAATTCTCAGTGCCAGCAATGTTTACATAAACTTCAGTAGATTTGTGCTTTGGGGTTTTCTTATTAACTTTGCAGTAATAAGATCACATATTTTATGCAACTGATATTTTGGACCACATTTTGAACATTAAGTAGGGGTTTAACTGTACCAGGAAGCTCATGATATCACAGACTACTTGATTGAACTTCATTGTTTGTCTGTGGGCAGTAAGTGAGCTTCACCAGATGACTATTGTAATAGCCTCCTCATTGGTCCATCTGCCTCTGCTCTCACCTCTCCTCTTTATTTTTTTTTAATACTTCTTCTTTTTTTGTTTAATTAAATGTTTGTTTATTTAGGTGTTTTTTTTTTTTTTTTTTTTTAATGTGGGTGCTGGGGAATAAACTCAGTGCCTCAAGTGTGCTAGACAAGTGCTCTACCACTAAGCCACAACCCAGCCCACTTCTTCATTAACACAGCACTCAGTGCAATTCCATTACAACACAATTAGATTTAATCTGTTCAAAACGTCACAAAAACTTTCCATCTCATTCATACACCTTAGGTCCCTACAAAGTTCTCTGTGACTGCCGCTCACCCCTTCTCTGAGAACTTATTTCTTATTCTCCTCTTCATCACTTTGTTGACATCCCACTAGAATTCTCAGATCATATCCAGCATATTCAGCTTCCAGCCCTCTCTGGCCTCAGGATTTTGGTGTTTAGTTTTTCCTTTGTCTTAAATGCTTTGTCTCTCTCTCTCTCTCTCTCTCTCTCTGTATATATATATATATATATATATATATATATATATATATATATATACATATATATATATATATTTGTATATATGCACATGTATATTGTATATGTAATGAAAAGTATACATATAACACACATTTATGTATATATGTAAAATGAACAAATTTCTCACTTCTATTAGATTTTTTTTTATTGAAAGCATCTTGTGGGGAACTTCCTTAAATGATCACCTATAAAATTTCAACATAATTCCCAGTGTAGCACTTTTATCTCCCTTCCTTAATTTTTTTTCAAACCTCCCAGCATGTATTACTAACATATTCTATCTTTTATTTATTTATTGTTTGTCTTTCTCAGTGTAAATCTTTATAGACACAGATTTGTATCTGTTTTGTTCCATGCTCTGTCCCCAACACCTAAAATAGTACCTAACACAGAGTAGGTAGCAATGCCTATTTGTTTAATAAATGAAATGTTCTAATAATTGGTGTGGTAGCCAAACCAGCAACATTGATATCACCAAGGAACTTGTTAGAACTGCAAATTGTTGAAGCTCACCTCTGTCTACTGAATCAGAAACTCTGAGGGTGACAATCAGCAATCTATGTTTTAACAATTCCTTCAGATGATTTGGATGTACATTAGAATTTGAGAACCATTGCTCCACATTTTTTTCCTCATCCACAATTTGGTACTAAACACACAGTATCTCTTTTCTTTATGGAGTGAGGTTATGGCTTTTCTGTATATGTATCTACCTTTTTGAAATTAGCTTGTTTAAAACCAAGTTGCTTATTTTGGTTTATCAAATGGAATTTATCCATTACTTAATGTTCAACCAACTCAATGAATGTAATACATCGGTGAAGAAAACAAACAGATTCAATAATGGCTATAGGAAAATATCTATTATTAGGAAACTTTCAGTTTTGATAAAGGATGCTCAGAAAAGTCATTTTACTAATTTATCTTGTCTTAAAGAAGCATCTACTTAAAAACAAAAGAACTATCATATTAATCAAAGTGAAGATGGACATGAATTATTTGAAAAAAATTATTAAATAAACAAATTATTTGAAAAAATTTATTAAATAAACAAATCCAGATTTAAGTGAGGATAGAGTTTTTCCAAAGGATATTGGTAAGGGGATAACTATTCCAACAGGAAGCATGTTATGTTTATCAGATCTATCAGTCTCAAGATTTAGGCAAAAAGGGGTTTTCTATAATAAGAAGAAATAAGAAAAGCTAGAAAGAAGTGGCTGGGGGAAGTGGGGCAAAGGTGATGAAAAGGTAGCAGTGGCTTGAGGGACAGTAGACCAGAGAATGTTGGATTCTGAGGCTGGCCTAGTCACTGAGGAGTCACTGAGAAGGGGGTGTATGCTGGTGTAGGCCGAAGGTGGTCTTAAGTTTCAGAAATATCTGGGAAGGAGAGAACCAAAGTTTGGTTAAAAAAGGATTTTGTTCTGACAGATCAGTGGGAATAAGTCAGCGTAGCTAATCATTTTTGCGGGGAAGAATGGAAATTTAGAGGTCTATGTCTGGCCTTTTGGTAAACAAAAGAGTGGCATCCATGAGTCTTAACTAAGTCAAGTGGAGGATGGTGATTCTTTACAATAATTCATTTAGGGCGATTACTTAATCATTGCTCTTTTCTAGGATCACAGGGCTTATGTGAAATTCAACATTGTCAAAGTTAATGTCCAAAAATGAATGAATTTTGGGACAATAAAATTTGGGAATGTTTGGTATCCTCAGGTGACAACTACATTATTAGGAAGATAATGCTGGAATTTTTTTTTCCCATCTATGACTTATGTAATTAAAAAGTTTACATATAGAATGAGAAGCTAGAGATGAGTTACATGTGTTAGAGAAATATAGTTGAAAACAAAACAAAACAAAAATCTCCTGCCAACCCATAAACCTACCCACAAAGGTAGAAAAAAGAAATAAACATTTTTTTATTGAATGAACATTAAAACTGAATGTAAGGTGCATTATAATCAATCCACTAAGAGATGAAAACACATAAAGAAATCTCATTCTTTTGTACAGTTAAAGAAGGTATGATCCATTATATCCGTGTTCTCAAGATAGAGATTACTAGTCCTCAAGTAAGAAGACTTGACAGAACTATTTTTTCACACATAGTTCACTCTATATTCACTTATTCATGGGGGTGACCGTCTATGTTTACCATGCAGCTTTATCCAATTGAAAAATAAGTTTCTCATATCTTTATGACAGGTGGTAGTTTTGCAACTTGGAAATGATGTACCTTGACAATTAGGCCAGCATTATCCTGTAGAAACTGGAAGGTAAGGACACTGTCTTCTTTGATGATTATTGCAGATAAGAAAAACAAACTGTTTTCTTTTACTCTTATACTCTTCTTAATACTTTCTGATACCAGATATGGGGGTTTCTGTGGACACCAACTGAGTGTCATAATACTATCACTTCTGACACTATCTACCTGAGGTTAGTGTATACCCCATAAATCCACAACCTGCTTTCAAGATGCCCTTCACAAATGATAGGTCCTCAAGGTATCCACAACTTTGGCTATAGAGTTTCCCATGACCCCCTCCTCTGGTTTGATAATTTCCTAGAATGGCTCACAGAAATTAGGGAAACCCTTTTCATTTGATTTATTTAATGAACATTTACAATTATTATCATGTGGTAAAGAATACAGATGCAGGAACATCTGTGGTCATTGAAAAGAATCTCACATTTTGAGCATTGTCAAATAACATTATAGGGAGTTTTGCTAAGACTACAAACTTAAAGTGTATTTTAAAAATACATTCTTGATATCCTAACACATTAAAATTATCTATAATTCTCTCTCTATAGCTAATAACAATGAAAATGGTGATGATGATCAAGTACCATCATTTTTGCTCATTGCGCTAGATGCTAACCATTGCATGTACTGCTTTATGTGTATTCTTTCTATGAGACAGGAGGGATAATTGTATATACTCTACATATGTGTACTATGAGAAAAGGAACACAAAAATATGTAAGTAACTTGTTCATGATCAAGTGGTTTAGTAGTGAAATTGAGACTAAGGCAGTCTTAATTATAAACTAGGCTGCCTCCTTTACCGTCATGGTAAAAGAGGTAGTGCAAGTCACTGGTTTTTGACAAGAGTACCTGAGAACCTATTTTGATTACCCAGAGAGGGAAACATTGGTAAAATCTAATGCCTTGATGCAATCTTTGCCTCCAAAAGGGAGAGCCTGAAAGGCTGGAGGAACTGTTATTTTCCTCAGTTTAAGAGCTCTGAACTTCTGAATTCAAGTAACTTAATTTGTACACTAATTTACTCTTGATAGTGCAAATGTTTATTTCAGAAACCTAGGTTAGAAAATAGGGGGTAGAAATCTTGGGATTTACCAAGATTTAGTTGTGCTTGCCTCAAAGCCCAGGGGTAGAAGGTATATTGTTGAATTGTATTAAGAATGAAATGGAGAAAGCAGAAGTAAAGCTCCTTATTGCTGGCAACCAAATGCCAACTGACAATGATAAATACTGGAAAAGCTGCTACTCTGGCAAAATGATCAGCTCCTGAAAAAACAATACGAAAGGTAGGAGTCTACCTCCAGGGCTTCTCTAGGAGAACATTTCATATCTTTGATTGTATTTCTTTGCTCCTTTGATACCATCAGTAGACAGGGATAGAGGCTGAAGAGATTCAATAGCATTTCCCCCCATGAATAGCGATGAAAGAAATAATATTTAGAAATTTCATACTCTTATACCTTCTTCTTGAAAAAAAGTAGACATGAGAGGTTATGTGAAATGGGTATGATCTTTAATCTTTCAACAAAGCACCTGGTTATTATTCATAGTTTTAAAATTTGGCAAGAACTTAGTAAGCAATTCCTGTGTTTCAACTGAATTATACTCACCCCAGACAGCTATCAATCATTTTCCAGAGTTAAATGCCTCTCTTAGACTTTTGGCTGTCAGAAATCTCATGGAGAGCTGAGATATATGAAGCCCTGAGTTAAATCCCCAGGAATGAACACACACACACACGTTTCATGGATTCTATTTCAGATGTGAGTTGATCTGGAGAGTAGCCATTTATTTGTTTATGCCTGGAGGATAGCCAACTGTTCATTATCTCATGTAAGATGAAGAACGGTAGAGTAGATTTCTAGGCTACGGGGCATTATATTCCTACTGTTGTAGGAATATCTCTTCCTCCTCTTTTTGTTTCAGGTTACTTAGAAGAACCTTGATTAGAGCAAACAATACCAAATTCACCAGAACATAAGTGCATATAATAGCACATTGCTCAATGTGAGTTCAGTAGTAATTTAAGTGCTTTAGTGCTCAATGTCATTAACTTTGTTGCCAATTGAAAAATTGAGGTTTGTAAGATTCTGATGTTTCCGTGCTTTGGACACCTTGTAAGTAGTGGAGATGATGCAAGAATGAAAAGCCATGGACTTCTCTGCTGTAGTCTTTCTGCTTCAGTACACCACAGTGCCTCAGACAGGGCACTGGGGCTGTTGACACTTCTTTTTCCCATAGCTACCAACTTCTTCTAGGGCAGGAAACATAGGAAGCTTTTAAAGCCCATTCAGTCAGGGCAATGCTAGTGCCTAGATGCTTAGTAGCCAAGGGCCAAAATTGAAGCCACAGTCTCCACTTCAGTATTTCTCAGCCTCTTCATCTGTCTCTGGATTTCCCGGCTTGCTTTAAAATTCTTCTCTTCTCCCACTAAGTTTCTATGTTTGAAATGAGCCCTCTTGGTTTTTACATAGTACCTCTTATTTATCTTTCTAAGCCTCCTTCACTGACTGTTTTTAAATAGCTTTACATTGCTGTGACCAAAATACCCATCAAGAACAACTTAGAGGAGGAAAAGTTAATTTGGCGCTCACAGTTTCAGAGTCTCAGTTCGTAGATGGCCAGCTCCATTGCTCTGGGCCCAAGATGGTGTAGCACATTATGGGGAAGGGCCCAGTTGAGGAAAACTGCTCAGCTCATGGAAAGGTCAGGAAGCAGAAGTGGGCACCCTTTCAGGGTATACTCCAAGCCATGTCCCACCTTCCTACAGTTACCATTCAATCAATTCATTCAAACTAGGATGGACTGATTGTGGTTACAGCTCTCACAGTCTGATCATTTTACTTCTGAACATTCCTGAATTAACACAGAATCTTTTAGAAGGACATCTCAAATCAAAATTATAACACTCCATCCCTGATCCCGCAAACCTTATATGCATCTCACAATGCAAAATGTATTTAGTCGACCCTTAAGAGTCCCATTGTCTTAACAGTTTCAACATTGCCCAAAGGTCTCTGAGACACAAGAAAAACTCTTACCTGTTAGCCCCTGGAAAATTCAAAAGCAAATTATATATATATAATCTCTAATATGTACTGTCACAGAATAAACATTCTTATTTAAAAAGGGAGGAATAGGGGCACAGAAAGAAGGGATGGGGCCAAAATAAGACTAAAACCGAACCACATCACTAAAACCCAGATTTCTTCATGTGTAGCATCTACAAGATATATTCTCCAAAGGGCTTGGACAATCCTGCCCCGTTGGCCTAGCCAGAGGCAGTGAATGTGGACTCTTTCTCTGCAGCCAGCAACTTTTCTAGGTATAGAGTCCACATTACTGGCTTCTTAATTCCCAGAGTCTCCATTCCAGCTTTGATTTCACATTTACACATCACCTTCTTGAGGGCAGCCAGAAGGGAATCAGACCCTGCTACACTTTGCCTGGCCTCCCAGGCCTTCCTTTGAAATCTTGATGGAATCCTCCATGACTCCTTAACTTCAGCATTCTGTATTCCAGTAGAACCATCAGCATGTGGATGATGCCAAGATCTGCTGCCAACTCACATAGTACCTATGCCCCTAGAATCATGACTACATTGGTGTCTGAGTATCTCTGAAGTTCAGTGGTCTCTGGGTGTGATTAGGTTGCCCTCATGGTGTCTTCTCAAAGGAATTTTCTTTTCTATACCCAGTAACCTGCAGTGGGTATGGTCTTGCAAATCCCTAAGATTCCCTTTTGGCATTTTTTTCTATTGTTTGTGTGCAAAGTACTTAGCATCTCTTTAGGGGCTATAATTTCTTCAACAAGTAAAATGTGATTAACCCCAGCTTTATATACACTTTCTGGCCAAATAGCAAATTTTAAAAATCCTTTAGCTATGCTTTCTGCTCCTGATTTTCTATAGTAAACATGGCTAAAAGCTACTAGCAGTATCATGCATCTGTCTAAATGCTGTGCTGCTTTGAAATCTTCACTACCTGATAATTAGTCTATCAGTTTTAAATTTAGCTTCACACAAAATCTCAGGGGAAAATGGGCAAAATGTAGTCAAGTCCTTTGCTAGAAGATAATATGAGTGGTGGCTTCTAGTCTGATTTCAAACAGAGTCCTCATTTCCTCATGATCACAATCTGCTTTTATTTTGCCATTCTGGTCTTCTGACCTCCCACCTAACTCACCTTGAAACCCAGTTACAATATTCTGAGGCTTTTCCAGCTTGCATCGCTAAGCTTTTCAAAATTCCTTCCACAAACTAGCTCCAAAAGCTTATGAATCACACAGATTAGTCAAAAAACAAAACAAAACAAAACAAACAAACAAACAAAAAACGACCGCCCACTTCTCAGTACCAATTTCTGTTTTGTTTTTAATATTTATTTTTTTAGTTGTAGTTGAACACAATACCTTTATTTTATTTATTTTTTACATGGTACTGAGGATCGAACCCAGGGCCTCACACTTGCTAGGCAAGCACTCTACCACTGAGCTCTGAAGTATAGTTTAAGTTGTGGTATTGTGATGCCTCTTGCTTCACTCTTCTCACTAAGAATTATTTTGGCTATTCTTGGTCTCTTATTTTTCCAAATTGCATTTCTCTAACAGTCCCCCAATTTCTATTTTAGTTAGCTTTTCATCACTGTGACCAAAATACCTGACAAAAACAATGACTCACAAGGTCTATGGAAGAGATCTCTGAGGTCAGCTGAGTGCCCCCTGCAAAGCCTGACAATATGTGCCCATGTTCATGCTGAGAGTGAACCTCCTTAGGCTTCTGCCACCACTGCTGACTTGATCACTATAGGAATTACATGCTCAGGATCCTTAAATACAAACAAATGTCCATAAGTACAAACTATGTGGAGAATGAAATACCCCAGGAATATCAAAGAATTCTGATCCATTTACAACTAGACATATAGACTCATCTAGAATTAAATGCATTTAATAATATATATGGAAAATCACATTTTTATATCTAAATCTAAGAACTGGAGGAGTGGTGACCTTTTATCACAGTGTTAGCATAATGTCATGTGCTAATTTGTCTAGAGTAGATTTTAAATTTTTTCAATAAAAAGAAATGGTAAATATTTGAGGAGATCGATATTAATTAGCTTGAATTAATCATCATGTAATATATACACGTTTCATAGCATCACATTATACCCCATAAATATATTAAATTATTTCTAATTATAAATAAAATTTTAAAGAAATCTATCAAAAGACAAATGTGAAAAAAATTCTTAATGTGACTGAGCACCAGCAAATATTTTATTACCAAAAAGAAAATATTTTTTAATAGCTATCAAAATGTCATTTTTACAACTGTGATTTTGAAAACATAGGTATATAAGAATTGATAATTTTTCCTTAAATATAATATTTTTTAAATGTTTAACTTAGTTCTAATTAGTTGTACCCAATAGTAGAATGCATTTTGACACATTGTATATAAATGGAGCACAAATTCTTCTTCCCCTGGCTGTACATGGTCATACCAGCAGTATAATCATACATATATATAGGCTAATAATGTCCATCTCTTTTCACTGTCTTTCCCATTCTCACTCTCCCTTCCCCTTCCCTCAGTACCTTCTGCACAACCCAAAGTCCTTTCATTATCCCTCCTTTCCATTATGGATCAGCATCTGCTTATCAGAGAAAATATTTAGCCTTTGGTTTCTTGGATTGGCTTATTTCACTTGGCATGATATTCTCTAGTTCCATTCATTTACCTGCAAATACCATAATTTTATTATACTTTAAGACTGAGTAATATTCCATTGTGTGTATACCACAGTTTCTTTATCCATTCATTTGTTGCAGGTCATCTAGGTTGGTTCCATAGTTTAGTTAGTGTGAATTGAGCTGCTATAAACATTGATATGGCTGTGTTACTGTAGTCTGCTGATTTTAAATCCTTTGGGTATAAATTGAGGAGTGGAATAGCTGGGTCAAATGGTGGTTCCATTTCAAGTTTTCTGATGAATCTCCATACTGCTTTCCATAGTGGATGCATCAATTTGCAGTCCCACCAGCAATGTATGAGCATACCTTTTTCAGCACATCCTCACCAAATAATATTATTGCTTGTATTCTTGATAATTGCCATTCTGACTAGAGTGAGATGAAATTTAGAATAGTTTTGATTTGCATTTCTATAACTGCTAGAGGTGTTGAACATTTTTTTCTTATATTTGTTGACCATATTTCTTCTTCTGAGAAGTGTCTGTTCAGTTCCTTAGCCCATTTATTGATTGGGTTATTTGTTTCTTTGGTGTTAAGGTTTTTGGGTTTTTTATATATCCTGGAGATTAGTACTCTATCTGGGGTGCACGTGGTAAAGGTTTTATCTCATTTTATAGGCTCTTTCTTCATGTTATTGTTTCCTTTGCTGAGAATAAGATTTTTAGTTTGAGTCTATCCCATTTATTGATTCTTGATCTTTTACTTCTTGCACTTTAACAAAGAGTCTGGTTAAGGAAGTCAATTCCTAAGCTGAAATGGTGGAGATTTGGTCCTACTTTTTCTTCTATTAGGTGGAAGGTATCTGTTCTAGTGCTTAAGTCTTTACTTTGAATTGGTTTTTGTGAGCGTAAGAGATAGGCTTAATTTCATTTTGCTACATGTGGATTTCCAGCTTTCCCAGCATCTTTTGTTGAATAGGCTGTCTTTTTCCCAGTGTATGTTTTTGGTGTCTTTGTCTAGTATGAGATAACTATTTATGTGAGTTTGTCTCTGTGTACTCTATTCTGTACCATTGATCTACATGTACATTTTGGTGCTAATACCGTGCCAATATCAATAATTTTTATTACTATTGCTCTGAAGTATAGTTTAAGTTGTGGTATTGTGATACCTCCTGCTTCACTCTTCTCACTAAGAATTATTTTGGCTATTCTTGGTCTCTTGTTTTTCCAAATGAATTTTATGATTGCTTTTTCTAGTTCTATGAAGAATGTCATTGGGATTTTAAAAGGAAGTGCATTAAATCTATATAACACTTTTGGTGGTATGACCAATTTTGGCAATGTTACTTCTGCCTATCCAAGAGCATGGAAGGTCTTTCTATCTTCTAAGATCCTCCTCAGTTTCCTTCTTTAGTGTTTTGTAGTTTTCATTGTAGAGGTCTTTTGTTAGGTTGATTCCCAAGTATTTTATTTTTTTGAGGTTATTGTGAATGGGGTAGTTTTTCTAATTTCTCTTTCAGTGCATTCATTGATTATGTATAGAAATCACTTGATTTATGATTGCTGATTTTATATCTTGCTACTTTGCTGAATTATTTATTAGTTCTAGAAGTTTTCTGGTGGCATTTTCTTGGATCTTCTAAATGTAGAATCATGTTATGGGCAAATAGTGATAGTTTGAGGAGTTATTTTCCTGTTTGTATCCCTTTAATTTCTTTCATCTGTCTTATTGCTCTGGCTAGAGTTTCAAGGACTATGTTGAATAGAAGTGGTGAAAAAGTGCATCCCTGTCTTGTTCCAATTTTTAGGGGGAATGTTTCCAATTTTTCTCCATTTAAAATGATGTTGGCTTGGGGCTTAGCATAGATAGTTTTTACAACGTTGAGAAATGTTGCTACTATCCCTAGTTTTTCTAGTGTTTTAAACATAACGGGTGCTATATTTATTGAATGCTTTTTCTGCATCTATTGAGATGATCATATTTAAGTCTATTGATGTAATGAATTACATTTATTGATTATGTTGAGCCAACCTTGCATTGCTGAGATGAACCTCACTTGATTATGGTGCACTATCTTTTTATATATGTTTCTGTATAAAATTTGCCAAAATTTTATTGAGTATTTTTGCATTTGGGTTCATCAGGGATATTGGTCTGAAGTTTTCTTTCCTGGATGTATCTTTGTCTGGTTTTGGTATCAGGGTGATATTGGTCTTATAGAATGAGTTTGGAAGGGTTCCCTCCATTTCTATTTTATGGAATGATTTGAGGAGTATTGGTTTTAATTCTTCTTTGAAGGTCTTGTAGAACTCTGTTAAGAATCTGTGTGGTCCTGGGCTTTTCTTGGTTGTTAGGCTTTTGATGGCATCTTCAATTTCATTGCTTAAAAATGGTCTGTATAAATTGTGTATGTCCTTTTGATTCAGTTTGGGTAATTCATATGTCTCTATAAATTTGTTGATGTCTTTGAAATTTTCTATTTTATTGGAGTATACATTTTCAAAATAGTTTCTAATTTTCTTCTGTATTTCAGTAGTGTACATCCTGAATTTCAGTAATTTGGGTTTTCTCTCTATTCCTCTTCATTAGTATAGCCAAAGGTTTTTTCAATTTTATTTATTTATTCAAAAAACCATTTTTTAAATTTTGAAAATTGTTTCTTTTTTTAAAATTTTATTTATTTCAGCTCTGATTTCCAATCCTAACATGTTAGTGGGGATATTTAATCTCAATCTTTTTAGGGCCTTTTTCTGTGAAAGCCCAGAAGTTTAAGTGATGGTCAGAGAAAGTGTTCTCTAGCCTTCAGTTCTTCAAGATTACTGCTGGCATTTTTCTGTAAACCTATCTAATCATTTATGAGCAGAGGATTCTCATGTTTGGGTGCCAGTATGGAGTACATAAAGCTTTCTTGGATGAGTCTGGAAGCTCTGTTCTCTATAAAGCCTTAAATTTCTCCAGCAGCAACATAAAATCTTTCCTATTAAGGTCCTGGCACTTCCCTAAGGCAACAGGATACAGGTCACCATTCCTGTTAGGACCCTCAGAATTTTTTTCCCCAAAATTTTGGATAGTATCCTCTATATCATTTTTTTTGTACTGGGGATTAAACCCAGGGGTGTGCTTAGCCACTGAGCCACATCCCCAGCCCTTTTTTACATTTATTTAAAGACAGAGTCTCACTGAGTTCCTTAGGACCTTGCTGAGTTGCTGAGGTTGGCCTCAAACTTGTGATCCTTCTGCCTCAGCCTTTTAAGCCACTGGGATTACAGGCATGGGCCACCATACCCAGCCTCTGTATCTATTTCTGTTTCAATTTTTTTTTTTTTGGCTCATCAAAGCTATACTTCAGGAACACATAGATGAGAGCCTGAAAGAGAAACAGGCTTCATATGACTAAGAAAAAGGAAGGACCCATTCATTACCTTCTTGAAATATGGAGTAGAAGATATAAAACATAGCTTTTCTTTATTGTCTTCCTCCTATAGTAACACAAAAAGATCCTTATAAATATTTCCCACACTGACATGAGGTATGTGTAACAGACTATGGTTATTTTTTTATTGAAGGTGTATCTGAGGAAAGGTGTTAGATACATCTATGCAGACTTTGTTGAAATGGCCCAAATTGTTCTATGAAACATCATTTATAGAAGTGTGTATAGAAGAGAATTTGAGAGTCATTCTCTGAGAATTCACAATGGTAGAATGCCTTATTGTTCTATTCTTTCTGACTTTTTCTTTTTAAAAAAATATGCATTTACACACCACATGCACAGAGTTGGTCTTTTGTATCCAACACACCCTCTAAACTTTATCTAGTTTCTGTTAACTGACCAAACCTAGTAGAAACAGCATTTGCAGAAAGTGGACAGGACTTAGTTATCCTGGTGGTTTCTTGATAAGCTGCAGAAAATTCTAGACCTTGCTGTGCTCTCAGCCAAGAAAGCACTTAAAAGGTTATCACTTGAATACTGAGGGTATGCAGATAGCCAGATGGTGATTGACTGGTAAGATGAAAAAGAAAAGTAGCCCTTGAAGGTATGATGAGGTGAGGTCAATCATGGCTATGGACTGAATAGCTAGATGAGTTTCCTCTGGGCTAGGTGGGTACTGCCAAAGACCCAGGCATGAGCAGATTAAGTACAAAATGTTTTTGTAAGCTTTTTATTTGGAAATCATTTAAAACTTACAATAATTGTAGTTTACTATGGAGAACTCCTGTATTCCCTTAACCAAGAACAACAAATTGTGAACATTTTGGTGTATTTGCTTTATCATCTGGTTTATTCAATTTCTTTTTTTTTTTTTTTTTGTCTATTATCTCCCTTTAATTCTCTTTTAAAATATATAATTCCCCCCCAGCCATTTGAGAATAAATTGAAGATATCATATTCCTTACTTCTTATTGTTTCAGTATTTATTTTTATGTTCAAGGACATTAGTTCACATAATTACAAGTATCAAAATATAGGAAATTTAATATTGATAGATGACTGGATTTGATGGATTTTACTTACATATTATTGGTCATGTAATTTATCATTGAAATCAGGACAATTTTGAAAATGAAATGGGTGCTATTAATGACTATGCTGGGAAAACAGGTGGAAGATGAGACAGCTAAGAAAACTAGGATGAATGGACTTTGTAAGCTTGAATAGTCTGTTAAAGATCTGACCCAAGAGAGCTGCTATCATAGGAATGAGGGATCACAAAGGAACTGGAGGAGTCCACTGAGGGCAAGAGCTGAGAGAGTAGGGTAGCCCACAGGGGTCAAAGAGTTCAATGCCAAGGGTCTCAAGAATGCACAAGTGTGTTCAGTGTGAGAGAGCAGTATTCAGAAGCTTTCCATTACAGAGTGAAGGCAGCCAAGGGAGGGATAGATAGTACCAGCTAAGGAAAACTGCTTTGTCCATTTTTATCTTAGCCTTCTTCTTACACTGAGCCCAGAAGAAAGTGAGGCAGCTTAGGGAGTGGAGGAAAAGTGGTGGGTCAAGGTGAGTAAAAGAACGGCCTAGGTTCCTTCTTTGTTGCATTTCTTCCCCATGCCAGAGATTAGATTGTGACAGGGGAGGGAGAAGCCTTATTAGGAGGGGAGATTCAAGTTTGGAATTACATTGTACTAAACCTTTTAGAATTGAAAATAAAAATCATTAAAATACCTAAAACTGATGGGAAAAATATGGGATGAGGAGAAAAATTCCACAGGCCATGCTTAAAGAAATTGATAGTTAAAAATAATAATGTTGTTTTCTTATTGTAACTTATGAAATCCAGCATGTTCAATAGACTGGCTGTTAATGTTCAAAAAAACCCAAACAAATCCTGAAATTTTGTCCTACATGAAATAGATTTACATTCCCTAATTCTTCTTTTCTCCTTCTATAACCCTCTGGAAAGCTATGCTTAAAATGCCTTATTGTTCTATTCTTTCTGTCTTTTTCTTTTTTAAATATGCATTTACACACCACATGCACAGAGTCGGTCTTTTGTATGCATGGACTTTTGAATCCATAGATTGAATCAAACATGGATTTAAATATTTCAGGTTAAAAGAACAAAACAATAAAACCCTGTATCTGGGTTAAGCATGTACAGAGTTATTTTCTTGTCATTATTTCCAGAACATCACACAGTGTAACAACTATTTCTATAGCATTTATATTGTATTATGTATTATAAATAATCTAGAAATATTAAAGCATATAGGAAGATATACATAGGTTATATGCAAATATTATACCATTTTATATAAGGTGAATGAACATTCTTAGATTTTGGTATCTGCAGGGGTCTTAGAACCAGTCTCTCACAGATGGAGAGGATATACCTATGTATTATGTTCTAAAAGCTGCTTTAGTCACAACTTTAAAATATTGTTTATCTGACACTATATAGGCTTTTCATATTACATGATACAAGAATCTATCTGACTGTAATGACATCCATTTTGTGGGTGTACCACGATTTATTTGACAAATTTAAAATTTTAAAAAAAGACAAATTTAGTTGTAGATGGACACAATACCTTTATTTTATTTATTTATTTTTAAGTGGTGCCAAAGATTGAAACTAGTGCTTCATGTGCGCTAGGCAAGTGCTCTACCACTGAGCCACAACTCCAGCCCTGGCTAGTTTATTCTTGATGGCAATTTCTTTTCCATTGTTAGTGATAATAAATAACTTACTAAATGATTTATTTAGGATAAATCTTTAGAAATGTGTAGACACACTTCCCTAAAGGTCGGATCTGAAGTCGCACTTGTAGTAAGCAGAGTGCCTCTTTCCCCACACTGATATCAAAACTGTAGTGAATAATATGTAGCTATGAAGTACTTAGCCATTCACAAAGGGATCATAATCAGAAGAAAGACAGTGTCATAACTCAGAATGAAATCATGATTTTTTTTTCTGTCCTTCCTTCCCCTCCTCCTCCTTCTTTGCAAACAACTCTTCAAATTTAAAACCTGAATATTAATGGGAAAAGCAAACAAAATCATTTAAAAGTACTGCCAATGTTGAATATATTCAAAGCTTTCCAAAATTTGATAGCTGGATCTGAAATTGTTTTCCATATGAATACAGCAATTTTGTTTCTGGCTGATCATGTGGATCACTGCAGAACCCACCTCCACTGTTGACTGGTTAGTTTCAGGGACATCTGTGTGAGTGGAATGTTAGTACATTCTGCAGACACTGCAGAATTATGCTCCCCAGGATTGTTAGTTTTATGCTTCTTTTGATATTATTCCAATTCATTGCTTTTCTTTTTCTCTATGTTGCCTCTTTAAAGACTAAAATAATTATTAATTACAGTAAGGTTGGAACAGGAAAACTGTGGTCTTTTATGTAGCTGAGCATCTGGTAGCATCTCAACTATGAATTTGCACTCCATTTTCTTTGCTTTTTATGGTGAAAATTCAGATAATTTGTTTTCCTTATGATGCTGCATTGTCCACAGGTGGCATGTTCCTGACTTAATACTTAGTGAAAATTATGCTTAAGTTCCCAAGAAGCATGTATTTAATAGAAAAGAAACACAATTCAGGTAACTGTGTAGGATGGACAAAGACCTGGCCTGCTGCTCCCATGAATAAGTCCCTCATCTGAAGCTCCTAAAGAAGTCAAATGCTCAGCTTGGAAGTTACTTTAATTTTGTAGGCCAACAAAAATAATATTTTTATAAAAATAATATTTTTATAAATTTATAAATTTTATAAATTTATAAATAACATTCTATTAGAGGGCTTAAGTTTTGCAAAATAAAGTAATGATTTGTTTCCCTCCATCTCTGTATTTCTGAAAGCTGCATTGCTGGGGCATTATCTGTCTCTAGGAAGTTGCAACAAATATGGAGAGTAATTTTTATAGGTCAGGGCTTGTAGGACAGAAACAGTCTATGAAATACAGTACATGAGTTCTTATCTATTTATCACTTTAGAGTGCTCTTGGTCTGAAGTAAAAAAAAAAAAAAATGAGAGTTTGCAAATCAGTGGCCAGCAGGCTGAGCTGGGCTAGCAGTGTTTTGTTAGTCCAACATAGGGTGTCATGAACTGAGTGTGTGCATTGTCTACAGATTTGTCTGTTGTAATTCCAAACCTTCAATGTGATGGTTTTAGGAGATGGAGTATTTGGGAGGTAATTTAGATGATAAGGATGGAGCCTCATTAAAGATATTGCCTCTCATAAAAAGGAACCCCAAGTTGGCAATCTGCAACCTCACCTGACTCTGACTATGCTGGCATCCTTATCTACCAGCTTCCAGAACAATAAAAAATAAATTTCTATTGTCTTAAGCCATGTAGGATATATATGGCACTTGGTTATAGAAGACTGAATGAAGTAAGACACAGGGTTTTTAAATATATTGATCAGTCGCTAGGATTTTAAAATCTGGATTTTAAGTTTCTTTGGAAAACTGGAAGATCTTGTACTGCTAGGGTAGCACTCCTACCCAGTAATAACTCAGAATGGAATTATCACTGCCCTCTCTGGATGGAATATGGGTTTCACTCACTCACCTTTTGTAGGTCACCTCCTTACCTTTTGTAGATCCTTGGATTTACAACCCATGGTAAATTCTGGGAAGGCAGAATAAATATATCTTGTTTTGAAATGAGAGAAAATAAGGGGATTCTACAAAATAGCTCAATTTGTTATGTTTTCTTCAAAGTCTCACATTCCCTTTGAGTAAATGATTCTGTGCTCCACAACATACCTTGATGAAGGCACTTTGCACAATAGATTACCATTGTCTCTTCCCCCAAGTCTGCCTTCTCCCATAGACTCTGTGAGCAGAAAGTATACCCTGATTGATGATGTTATGTACCATGCCTGTCTCTGCATGTCAATTCCTGAATAACTGCTTTCTGAATGAATGAATGCCTAAATGAATGTATGAACACATGCTCCATTCAGCTATTCAGGAAGACCTGAGTTTCTTAACTAAAGGAGATAAAGTTGACTTAGGATGGATTTTTCTAACACTTGATACTTTCTGGGTAGTTTGCATCATATAGAATTCTGAGTTGGTGTCATTTGAAGCCTGTATTACATATTAGAGTAATACTATTGCTATAGAACAGCTTTGTTTTTCTCTGAATACTGGAAATAACAATTCATTTTTGATCATCCTATTAAAATAAACAAAAAACCTAACAAAAGTTCATTATTCCTGTCAAGTTTTTAATCATTACCTGACAAAAGAAGAAGCTGAAGTCATCCAAAAATATAATTTCTATCCTCCCTTTGGAAGAATAACATGTTCAAGTTTCTTCTCATTGTAATTTCAATTCTGTTTTCAGTCAGCACTTTATAAAAAAATAGTAAAATCTTCTCTCTGATCTCACCTTTGTGAAGAATGTAAATATAAAATGTTCAATGTTTTGGAAGAGTTCTGATATATTTCTGTTTTAAATTAGGATTGTAAAAGCTAGAAGATGCCATATTCATTTAATCAAAGGGTAAATATCTTAGTGACTGCATTGAAAAGAAAGCTATTGAACAAATGGTACCTGAAGGAGGCTATTCTAATTGGAATTGTTGCATAAGAAAAGCAAAAGCAATTCCCTGTATGGAAAAGGCAAAGCTGATTTAATTGTCTTATTAAGGACAGGTCTATTGTGAATGAGCTTTTAATCATTTTATCACAAACTTTTAGAGTTGCTTTTAGATTTGTTTCTCACATAGAGACTGTGATGTTTCCATCATTCTCAGTTCATGCAGTTATCAATCACTTTGACACTGATATATTTTATCAGAGGTTAAATTTAAACTGTGGAATTACATGTATTGAATTCTATCTTGTGTGTCTTATAAAACTGGAAATAGTTTCATTTCTATTTGGGGAAATTATCGATTAAGGCATTTTTTTAAATAAGAAGAAGGTTAATACAAGGTCTGATTCTGAGAAACTCCAAGAAGATTGAATCATCTGGGAGTATTGCCCACTATAAGGATATCAGAGTCCTAATTAAGCAAGATTGTGTCTGGAGAAGTAGCAATGCATGTCCCAAGCTAATTTTTTTAAAATTCTGTATCTCTAAAAGCACATTTTTACATAATGTATTCAATAATCAAAGACTGCATATTTGGTATATTAATTATATACAACTATTTTAACTACTTATTATTTTAGAATATTATTAAAATAAAATGAATGCTTTAAAACCGAATTTATTTAGTGCTTATTGATTATGGAATACCACATTTTTCTTACAAATGTGATCCTCAACAAAGATTTGTCTCTATTTAAGACATGAATTTTTTTTCCTGTTTTAGATAGGAGTATCTCAAATTACACTTAAAATGTTGCTTTTATGTTCTTTGTTTGACTGTTTGGTGACAAAGGAGTGCAAAGGAAATTCATCCTACTCTCCCCTGGAAATGAACCTCCCATCAATTTCTTGGTAAGTTCCTGTGGTATTAAAGCATTGCAAATGTGTAGCAATTACTGAACCTGAGGAGTAGAGATTTTCCCCACACAAATATAATTTTATATTTCTTTAAAGACAATTTTAAAAATACCTAACAAAGTGAAAGCCTACCAAGTTAATCTTCTCAGGTAAATTCTTGTTTGATGTGTGATCTTGATAGGAAAATAGGAGCAGCAGGCACATAAGGCCTGCTGGGATGTTCTGCTAAGTACTGGACTTCTCCTCAAAGAACCTTTGTCACAGGCTAGTCACTCTGCTTTCAGGACATTAGTAAACTTACTTCATGTCTCTCAGGAGGCACCTGGCTGTGGGTAAGGAGCATGAAGCCCAGGGTCAGGGTATGACTTCTGGCTCAGGGCTGTGAGACAGAGCACAGGAAAAGGCTGCAAGGGGACTTTCTCCAAAGCTCTGGGCTCTCTGTTCCTCCTGCAGGTCCAGGGAGTCTCTCATTTCTAAAGTTGAAACCTGAAAATCTTCTCATTTTCTCCAGATTTCAATTGCACCATTTGGCTGTGGCAGTGTGAGGGATGGTACAGCTCAGTGTTCGATGGAGATTTTCTAAGGGCTGGTTGTGGTGAGAAGAAGGCAGTCCTTTTTGCAGGCTCAGAGGCACTGCCTCTCATTTCCCTTTAGTTAACTGTACTTACCTATGAAGCAAATTCACTGAGTCTCCTTGCTCCTGGATTATGGACTTGTATTTCTTTGGCAAGGGTGTCCTCAACCTCCAGATATCCAACTTCATCTTTATACCACTTAGAGCTTTCCCCAAACCCAAAAAATATCAATGTTAATAAAAATAAAGATACTAAATTTACTCCATACTGTTATGCTTGCAGTAATGAACAGATATAGTTATAATATATGCTAGTTTTACTTAATCTAAATATATTACATTAACATTTTTCAGTCATAAGAATCACTGGGCTAATAGTACTATAAGCTACAAAAGGAAATATGTTTATCTATTTCTTGAGATTTTTTCCCTTTATTCTTTACATTATTACTTAATTTTTATTAATTATCACCTCATTCCTGGACTATCAAACTAGTTTTCAATTGATTCTCTTGTTGCCAGGTTCATCCTTATCTTCAACACCAAACTATTATGACATATGTTTTGAGATTAATTTTTTCTGGAAAACTAGTTATACTACCTTTAGCAGTGCCCACTGTTCATCAGTGAAGTAAAAAAAAAAAGCATATACTTACTAAAAGATAAAGTTTGGTTATACTGTTGTCCTGTTTAATAGTCTTTCGTGACTTCACATTGCCCTGTGCATACAGTTTAAATGCCTTAAAAATGGTTCATCTGACTTATTTGGACTGGTCCATGACTATAGCTCCTTTCTCCTTACTACATCCCAATTTCTCTGCATTTTGTTACAGTATCATAATCTTTTGCACACTGCACCCTCATCCTAAGGAAACAGAGAAAACAGAGTGAGCTCATGATTTGGGAACTTGTATCACACTTAAAGACAAGGGATTTAATTGGTAAGAACTATCTGTAACCTGACTGTGTCACTCTGTCCCTACTCCAGCAACACTGAAGGGCATGCACTAGGTTTCTTATCTTGGTTACATGCCTTCTATCTATTCTACCCGGATCTACCCCTGCCTTGCTGCTGGTTTTCTTTTAGTCTTATGCCTTTGTCATGCTTGATCCTGTCATAGAGACTTGCTGATTGCTCAATTTTAAAAGCTACTTCTTCCTCTTTATGCCTAGTTAATACCTTGTTATATCATTCTTTTTTGGAGGGAGGAGTACTGGAGATTGAACTCAGGGGCACTCCACCACTGAGCCACATCCCCAGCCCTACTTTGTGTTTTATTTAGAGACAGGGTCTCACTGAGTTGCTTAGTGCCTTGCTTTTGGTGAGGCTGGCTTTGAACTCACATTCCTCCTGCCTCAGCCTCCCAAGCTGCTAGGATTACAGGCATGTGTCACTGCATCTGGCTTAGTTGTATCATTCTTATTTTTCACATCTCTAGTCATTTACTTATTCTTCAAGAAATGTCTGATCTGCCAGACAACATCAAATGTTCTTCTTTTTATTAAATTTTTTTTAGTTGTCAATGGACCTTTATTTATTTATTTAATTATATGTGGTGCTGACAATCCAACACAGTGCCTCACACATTCTAGCAAGCGATTTACACTAAGCTACAACTCCACCCCAAATGTTCTTCTTATATGCTCCAAGAGCTCTATGTGCATTGCCTTCATAACACTTTTTCACAGTAACCTTTTTGCATTTATTTTTCTGAGTATCTAGTATTCTCCATAATACTACAAGATCCACCCCATAATATTGCAAGATCCAGTAAAGTAAGAACTATTGATATCTTTTTTTAAAGCTCTATCTGTGGCATCCAGTTAATTGCTTGGTCATAATTGGTATGCTCAATAAATGTTTTAGAACGAATTTTGAATGATAGATCAAAGTCATGTCTTAAGTGTACTTCAAATAACTATATTTTGATATAGAGTTACAACTCCTTTTCTCTATAATATACATTAGAATAAAATATTTTATTAATGTTAATCTTTCCACAACATTATTTCTTTTTTCTTTCTTTGTTTTTTTTTTTTTTTTTTTTTGAGTAAACAATACAAGTTAACCAGATTTTCTTGTGTCCTACTATCATCCTTCCTAGGGATAAGTAGGTTTATTTATTTATTTATTTTTGAGCTCCAAGTTGCCAAAAATTCATATGATAAGACTTTCCTATTAATGTTCCTTAAAAAATGTCATAAACATTGAAAACATGAGTATTGTTAAACAACTACCTAGAAATAGGAGGGAAACATTAACAAAAGGAGAATTTGTGTGCAAATATCTGGGTGTTCAAGCAATTCTGACATAAATAGCTTAATGAAGAATGATGATTCAAATGATTTCTGCTTACCTGATAGTTGATTTCAATCTTCTTTAATATTGAAGCTCTGTACTGTTAAATGCCATTTTAGATCATAGCTGTGCTTAGGTTCTTGGTATTTCCCGGGATATTTTCTTATCCTGGAATACTCTACTCCGGCACCTCCACATTTATCCTTTGCCACAGATCCTTCAGATCTAGGTGAACAAAGCATTTCCTAAGGATCATTTTTTTCTGACATTACATCCCTCCCTATGAGCCATAATCCTTGTCCAATATACATGTATATTTTTTTTCCCATTTGGTCTAACAGCTCCCTGGGGTAGAATCATATCTAATTTTCTTGCTGCTGCTTTCCCAAGCATGAAGTCTAGTACATTAGGAATCATTTAATTATTATTTATTGAACGGACAAATGAACTTCCTCTACCATCTGAGTCCAACTTATATCTCACACTGACTCGAAAACAAAATTTGCACTTCATTTCTGTGACATTCCATTTTCCTAAAATAGTACCATATATTTGTTTTGTTTTTGTTACAAACTTCCTTCCATCGTCCATTTATCCTGGGCTATCCATCCACTTCCATATACTTTTGTGTTTCCGTAGATAGAAATGAACCGTCTTTCTTCTGTGCTCACACAGCAATTAGTTTGTCACATTTCTAAGGCAGTGATACCCTGTGCTACCGGAATTAATGAGTGGCTCAGCTCTTTCCATTTTGATTGTAAATTCTTAAGAGCACAGGCCATTTTTTGCCCTTCTATCTCCCATAATTTCCAACATAGTACCTTGCATTTAATACTCATGTCAGTCAATGTTGTTAAAATAATTAAATAATGGTCATTCCAATTAACCAATATTTTTTCTTTGTTTCATTACATAGTTTGTTTACTCTAGGCTTTTTTGTGCAGGAGATTATTTTATCTTTATCATAGTCTTAATAAGTAATTTTTTAACAGAAATGTTTGGTCATCTGATCTTAGAAACTCCCTATAGATTTAATGGATAAAGAATCTTTAAGTGAATAAAAGTAGCTGAAACACTAGTCATAAATCTCACAAATGATAGAATAAGAATACAACCATTTTTCCTTATTTATAGGGAAAGTACTGAGTGAAAACATTGATCCTAAAGCCAGCATTATTGGAACCTACTCAAGAATTACTGAAAATAAATTAGGAACAGGAAGTGAATTGAAAAGTCAACATATTCAATTTCCAGCTAGTATGGGGCAAGACATATTTAAGAATGATCAGTGAGTGTGATTAGGAATTTAACGGACTGAGAAAAACACCCATTAAAAATATTGTTAGTGAAACTCTTGGTTAAAAAGTGAGGAATTCCAAAAGAAATAGGAAATGATAATTCAGAAATTAAATGCATTTATACTTGAATTTCCTCCCTCTTTTCCTGTCTCCCTCCTTTTCCTCTTCCCTTCCTTCCTTCTTTTCTTATTATGGTAACAATGGGGAGGATTTAAAGGCTGTTTGAACCCCAAAATCACAAAATGGGATTGGATTGCAAAATGTTTATTTCGTCTTCAGTTTTCTTTCTACATTTCTGTTTAAACTAAATCAAGGAAGAAGATTTAATTTAGTACTTATCACTACCTCCCAACCCTCCACCAAGAGTTAAATTCCATTTAAAAAAAGATTTTAAATCATTTTTTGGTGTATTATAATTATACTCAGAAATGTGACATATTTATATTTATATATACACATAACACAATTTGGTCAATTTCATTCCCTCCCCCATCACCCAGCTTGCCTTCTTTTACATTACTGGTCTCTCTCATATTTTTATGATATCCCACCACCACTATTTTTTTTGTCTCTGGTTTCCACATATAAGAGAAAATATACAACCCTTGACTTTCTGAGCCTGAATTCTTTTTCTTAACATAATGCTCACAAATTCCATCCATTTTCCTGCAAATAACATAATTTTATTAATTATAAGGGCAAAAAACTCCAATTGTGTATATATACCGCATTTTCTTTACCCATTTATCTGTTGATGGAAACCTAGGCTATAAGTTAGCCATAATCTGTCTATTGTGAATTGTGAGGTTATAAACATGGCACGTACATATCACTATAGTATGCTAACTTTAATTCTTTGGAATAATTTCTAAGGAGAGGTATATCTGGGTCATAGGGTGATTTTATTCCTTGTCTTTTGAGGAGTCTTCATACTGATTTCCATAGTGGTTGTGCTCAGTTAATCTCACCAACAGCATATAAGAGTTCCTACCACCATCCCCCACATTCTCTCCAGCATTTATTATTATTTGCATACCTGATGATTGCTATTCTATCTGCAGTGAAGTGGAGTCTCTACCTTTTTAAGGAAGGAGGAATAAGTCTAAGGGGTAATCAGTGTCTCAAGTAGACTTGTATAACTTTGTTTTCATTGTACCTATTTTCATGTTTTTCCCCCCTATGGCCAATAATATTAAATGATTATTTACTGTTCTCACTTAAAATATTTATACAGAGATGTAAACCTATTTAAAGAGAAAAATTAAGTATGGGAGGCATCTGTGAAGGTGGCTAAAGAGTAAGGCATTTGGGAAATATGCTATAATCAACATTTTAATTCTTTCAAGTTCATAGTTTTTAAAGGTGAAATAATGGCACACCAAATTTATTTATAAAAGATAATGAGTTTTACACTGTGAATAAGAAATACAAAATGATTAAGAGCTTTAAAATAGTGTATGAGAATTTAAAGAACAAGAACATTTAAGAAAGGATTGAGAAATCTTTAGAACTAGAATCATTTTGGGTCATAATAGATATGGGGTGAGGTAAGAGACCCCAGAATCAATTTTCATAGACGGGGCCTTCATATTCTTAAGGTAAGAGCACTTTTGATAACTTCATATGTAATTTTTAATAAAAGCAACATTTAAAATAGAACTAACATCAAGTGTTGTGATAATACTAAGAAGACAACTAGACATAAGTGAAAGCATGAGACAATATAAATGTAAATTAATTTCATAGAAGGGGAAAAGATACACACCATAACTATATATGTACATTTTAAAAATATTTCTCTTGGTTTCAAATTTAAGTGTTTGGTAGAAGAATGGACATCAAGTAATAATGTTGAAATTTGCTACAATTTAGCTGGTATTATTCACAGGTTTTCAAAGAAGAGTAATTATCATATATCAGAATGACAACTGTTATAGCAGATGCTCAATTACTCTCACCTGTTTTATGCCTACTTCCACAAATTAGTGTCTGGAGAAAAATTACAAAGTTTTTCAGGCTTCTGCCTACTAATATTTAGGTTTGTCTGAGGTGTTTAAAAAGGAATATTCAGTGACGACTACAGCTTCTTGTTCAGAAAGTCAAACTATCATTTTAATAACTATTCGATTATTACCCAGGTGTCTTTCAAGAAGGTCTAATTTGTATTGGCTACACCAAAAATGTTTACTTCAACATTAACTTTTCTATATAATTTCTTTTCTAAGATGAAGATAGTAAGAATTATTTACATAGCAGGAGGTATACAGAGTTTATGTAAGAGCAGCGGTTAAGGTATTGGGTTTCAGCAACAGATGGGAGAGTTTATTTTTTGATTACTAGCTGATTTCTTGCTTACTGATCCTAAGCAAGTCACTCAAGGCATCCCAACATCAATTTCCCTAGCAGTAAAATGTAAATAATAATAACTAATGTTTTAATGATTGAATATAAAATATTTACACTGACTGCATGCTGTGAACACTTTAGCAAAATTAGCCATGATAATCAAAACAGTCAAGATAAACATAGCATAAGTAGTAATGGTACTTTTTTTTCTTAAGAGCTTCTTTATGTGAATGTTAATCACTGTGTTGATTATATCCTTTACAATCTCACTTTTACACAGCTTGTGCTTCATCTTTGAAAGTGATTGGTTTCTAGGGAAAACATTGCCTTCTGTCATTGCTCTGACAAAATCATGAATGAAAAAAAAAATAAGTATCAAAAGCCAATAGTTTAGAGTTAAATATTTTAGGTGATAGTACAGTTGGCCTTCTGTCTGTGAATTCAACCAACTACACAGATAGAACATATTTGCAAAGAAGAAATTACATCTGTACTGAATAGGCAGAGACATTTTCCCCTTATTATTCCCTAATGATAAAGTATAACAAACATTTACATAGCATTTATATAATGTTTGTTATTAAAAATAATCTAGAGATGGTTTTAAGTATACTAGATGATTGCATATGTTATATGCAAGTAACATACTCAGTTATAAAAGGGACTTGAGCATTCTTGGAATTTGGAATCTATAAGGGATCCTGGAGCCAATCCTCCATATTATCAAGGAATAACTTTATACTAAATTGTCTGCCTTAAAAGAGTCAAATGAAAGTGTTTGCAAACACTCCAGTTCTTGTTTTCCAGTAAGAGTAAGTTTTTGCTAGTCATTTTTTCCTGCTTATAACTATAAATGATACAATGATACATGGGGACTAGAATAAGATTGAATGCTTCCAATTGACAGCATTGATTAAAAAGAAAACTTTTCAAGAAGTGAAAACTATTTCAGAAATATCTTCAAAGAAATTATTTTTAAATACATAAATTATTAGTCAGAAAGTTAATCTTTCCTTTTAAATTTAATTTTATTTTATGTATTTTTAGATATATGTGATAGTGGAATGTATTTTGGCATATTATACATATGTGGAGTAAAACTTATTCTAATCAGGATCATATTCTTGTGGTTGTATATGATGTGGAGTTACCCTGATTGTGTATTCAAATACAAGGATAGGAATACATCCAATTAATTCTACTGTTCTTCCTATTCCCCTCCCCCTCCCTTCCCTTCATTCCCCTTTGTCTAATCCAATGGACTATATTCTTCCCCTCCCTGCCCTCCCTCATTTTGGATTAGTATCCACATATCAGAGAGAACATTTGGCCTTTGGTTCTGGGGGATTGGCTTATTTTACTTAGCATGAGAGTCTACTGTTCGGCCCATTTACTGGTAAATACTATAATTTCATCCTTCTTTATGGCTGAGTAATATTCTGTTGTGTTTATATATCACATTTTCTTCATCAATTTTCTTCATCAATTCAAACCTAGGTTGGTTTCATAGATTGACTATTATGAATTGAGCTGCTATAAATATTGATGTGGCTATGTCACTGTAGATGCCAATTTTAAGTCTTTTGGGTATGAACCAAGGATTAGGATAACTGGATCAAATGGTGGTCCCATTCCACATTTTCTAAGAAATCTCCATAGTGCTTTCCATAGTGGTGGCACCAATTTGCTGTCCCACAAGCAATGTATCAGAGTACATTTATCTCCACATCCTCACCAACATTTATTGTTACTTGTATTCTTGATAATTGCCATTCTGACTGGAATGAGATGAAATCTTAAAGTAGTTTTGATTTTCATTTCTCTAATTGCTAAAGATGATGAACTTTTTTTCATATTTATTCTTAGGTGAAGTGTCTGTTCAGTTCCTTTGCTCATTTATTTATTTATTTGTTCTTTTGGTGTTAAGTTTTTTGAGTTCTTTATATATTCTGGATATTAATGCTGTATCTTCAGTGAATGTGGGAAACAGTTTCTCCCATTCTGTAGGCTCTCTCATCACATTATTGATTGTTTCCTTTGCTGAGAAAAAGCTTTTTAGTTTGAGTCCAACCCATTTATTGATTCTTGATTTTATTTCTTGTACTTTTAAGAGTCTTGTTAAAGAAGTCAATTCCTAAGCTGACATGATGAAGATTTGGGCCTCTACTTTTTTCTTCTATTAGTGGGGAGCTGGGTCTCTGTTCTAGTGTGTAAGTCTTTGATCCACTTTGAGTTCAGTTTTGTGAAGAGTGAGAAATAGGTGTGTTTAATTTCATTTTGTTACATGTGATTTGCAATTTTCCCAGTACCATTTGTTGGATATGTTATCTTTGCTCCAGTGAATGTTTTTGGTGCCTTTGGCCTATATGAGATACCTTTATTTCTGTGGATTTGTCTCTGTGTCTTCTATTCTGTACCATTGGTCAGTCTGTCTGTTTTGGTGCCAATACCATGCTGTTTTTGTTTCTATGGCTCTGTACTAGAGTTGAGGTCTGGTATTGTGATGCCTCCTGCTTCACTCTTCCTGCTAAGGATTTTTTTTTTTTTTGGCTATTCTGGGTATCTTATTTTTCTAAATGAATTTCATGATTGATTTTTCTACTTCTATAAAGAATGTCATTTGGATATTAATAAGAATTGCATTAAAATCTGTATAACCTTTTCAATATTAATTCTGTCTATCTAGGAGCAAGGGAGGTCTTTCAATCTCTTAAGATCTTCTTATGTTACTTTCTTTATTGCTTTGTTGTTTTCATTATAGAGATCTTTCACCTCTTTTGTTAGATTGATTCCCAAGTATTTTTTAAGGCTCTTGTGAATAGGGTAATTTTCCTTATTTCTCTTTCAGTAGATTCATCACTGATATATAGGAACACGTTTGATTTATAGGTATTGATTTTATATCCTGCTGCTGGTGGGACTGCAAGTTTGTGCAACCATTATGAAAGTGGTATGGAGATTTCTCAGAAAATTTGGAATGGAACCACCATTTGACCCATCTATCTCACTCCCTGGCTTATACTCAAAGGACTTAGGACTTAAAAATCAGCATATTATAGTGACACAGCCACATCAATGGTTAACCTGTCAACTCACAATAGCTAAATTATGGAACCAACCTAGGTGTTCTTCAACATATGAACTGATAAAGAAAACGTGTTATATATACACAATGGAATATTACTCTGCCTAAGAGAAGAATAAAATTATGGCATTTGCTGGTAAATGGATGGAGCCAGAAAATATCATGCTAAGTGAAATAAGCCAATCCCCCCAAACCAAAGGCTGAATATTTTCTCTGATATGCAGATGCTAATTCACAATAAGGTGGGAGGGCAGCTAGGGAAGAAGAGTTACTTTGGATTAGGTAGAGTGAGTGAAGGGAGGGGAGGGGTGTGGGTATAAAAAGGATAGTAGAATGAATCTGACATTATTACCTCATGCCAGTGTGATTCTACATCATACACAACGAGAAGAATAAAAAATTATACTCCATTTATGTATGATGTATCAAAGTGCATTCTACTCTCATGTATAACTGTAACAAATTAAAAAAAAAGAAGAAAAAAAATTTTGAAAAATCTTGAGAAACATTTCTGGAATGACAGACTTAAACTCCTTCATAAAAGAAATAAGATTGTAGTAAAAATAAGATTGTAGTAAAAATCTCATTTGTCAAAATCTGTATTTTCAGGACTGTGGAAATAAATCAAAGGTTTTCAACAATTTGAGGACACTTATTTAAGAAAAATGACTGAATCTCAGAACTGTGAGCCTTGAGGCAGTTTTAACTTGGCCAATTTGTATGTTCTATCTCTTCTGTGGCCTTAAAAACCTCAGCATTAGAGCCAAAGAGATGTGAAAATCAGCACTGAGTAGCCACTGTTAAGGACCAGAAAGGAGTTTGGTCTTTCAAAAAAATTATCTATGAGAATTATTTGACCTGTCCAGTAGCTTGTGGAAAGTCCACATGAAGAGGCCTAGTCTTTCTTTGAACTGATTCAGAACTCACTGAACAAATGAAGTCCTATCCCAAGGTCATTCACTGGAAAGTCAGATGCATTATTTAACAGTGCAGCAACCTTGTTGGCAATAGCAGTGGAGGCAAATACAAAGCTACCCAAAGAGTTTGAAAGAAAAAATTTGGAATGAGGTGTCAATAGAGGGATCTGAAAAGCTTCTACATAATACTAGGGAACTAGTAGGTCATGTGCACAGATAGGTGTATGTTCAACAAAAAACCGAGAAGGTCCAGTCTCTTACCCTTGACTGACTTTGAGTCTGTATACAAGTAGAGACTGAAGGCTACACCAGAATGTTGAATTACTCTGTGTTAAAGGCATACCTCAAAATACAGAACTCCTTGAAAAATGGTAGGGACTTACTTGTTCAAGACATTTTGGAAAACAAATACACATTTCTCCAAAGAAGACGTACAAATGTCTAACAATCACATGAGAAAATGCTTAACAACAGAACCTGAAAGTCAAAACCACAAATGAGGCAACACTTCAGACACAATGGGACTGCCAAAAATTTAAAAATATAATATATATTAAAGTAATTAAGGCATAGACTTATTATGATTCCTTTGTAAAAAAAATGTTCTTTTCAGATAAACATGACAGTAGAGTGTATTTTGACATATTATACATACACGGAGTATAACTTATTCTAATTAGGATCCTATTCTAATGGTTATACATGATGTGGAGTTACATTGCTTGTGTATTCATATAAGAACATAGGAAAGTTATGTCTGATTCATTCTACTGTCTTTTCCTGTTCCCCTTCCCTTCATTCCCCTTTGTATAATCCAATGAACTTCTCTATTCCCCCCTCTCATCGTATGTTAGCATCTGCATATCAGGGACAACATTTTTATTTACAACTCAAGTTCTTTTAACCAGATTTTATTCTCTATTAAATTTATTCCCAAATTTATCCCCCAAGTTGTCAAATTAACTAGCAGTCCAGTAGTTTGGAAGCAATGTTTACTCAAGGTTCTGGCCCCAAGCCCAGAGCCAGGTCGCATAACATTGGTTTAGATCATGCATCCTGTAGGGATATTAAGGATATTGACCTTATTTTCTGATCCAGAGGCTATGTATGACCCTGTCCTTTCACCAGTCTAGCTCTCAGCTTTTCAGAAAGCTCAGTGTAGGCAGGGACTAGCAGCATGTCTCAACGTCCCTTAGAAGAAGGCAGATTTTCCTCCTTCAGCTGCTGACTTTAAGCAATGAGCCTGGCCTTGGCCCCTCATCTCATTTAGAATTCTTTTGTTCCAGTTATCTATATCCCCCCCACCCCCTCTTTCTTTTTACTTTCTTTCTTTCTATTATTATTATTATTATTATTATTATTATTATTATTATTATTATTATAATGGACTCTTGGCCACTACTTGCTGCTTCTAGGTGCCAGAGACCTGTGACTTTGAGCTTTCAACTTTGCATTGTGGTTCTGGTTCATATAGATATTTATTTTGCTTTGGAGTTGGGCTATGTTTTTAGATATTTCATGTGATTTTTTTGTCTACAACTGTTAAATATTTGAAGCAAAGGGAATAATTACTAAAAGTTTATAAAAACATTTTGGATCAGGTTCTTCTTTTCTCAATTGTTCTCCCCATTTAGTTGTCTTGATTGGTGTCTCACTGTAGGCCATTTGTAGGAGTTGCACTGTGTCTGCCTGGAAGAGATGTTAGAATATTAATTTTAATATCACTTTATTTATTAAAATACTAGAGTTATTTGGTTTGCAAGTTTGTATAAAGGATAAAAATATTACATAAAATGGCTGAGCAATAAGGAATTTTCATTGTGTAAGTTCACAAAGTGACACAGATAGTGATATCATGAAATGTAATAATATAAAATACCCAAGAATCAATAAATGGGAAGGATTCAAACTAAAAAGGTTTTTTTCTCAGCAAAAAAAAAAAAAAAATCTGTGAGGTGAATAGAGAGCCTACATCCTTGGAGCAAATTTTTATCCCTCACACATCAGATAGAGCATTAATCTCTAGGGTATATAAAGAACTCAAAAAGCTAAGCACCAAAAAAAACAAATAATCCAATCAATAAATGGGCCAAGGACATGAACAGACACTTCTCAGAAGAGGATATTAAATCAATCATTAAATATATGAAAAAATACTCATCATCTCTAGCAATCAGAGAAATGCAAATCAAAACTACTTTTAAGATATCATCTCACTTTAGTTTGAATGGCACTATTATGAAGACAAACAACAATAAGTGTTGGCGAGGATGTGGGAGAAAAGGTACACTCATACATTGCTGGTGGGACTGCAAATTGGTGCAGCCAATTTGGAAAGCAGTATGGAGATTCCTTGGAAATCTGAAAATGGAACCACCATTTGACCCAGCTATTCCTCTTCTCGGACTATACTCAAAGGATTTTAAAACAGCATACTACAGGGACACAGCCACATCAATGTTTATAGCAGCACAGTTCACAATACTAAACTGTGGAGCCAACCTAGATGCCCTTCAGTGGATGAATGGATAAAAAAATGTGGCATTTATACACAATGGAATATTACTCAGCATTAAAAAAGAACAAAATCATAGCATTTTCAGGTAAAGGGATGGCGTTGGAGAAGAAAATGCTAAGTGAAGTCAGCCAATCCCCCCAAAACAAATGCTGAATATTTTCTCTGATATAAGGGGGGTGTCTCATAGTGGGATAGGGAAGGAGAGCATGGGAGGATTAGATTAATTCTAAATAGGGAAGAGGGGTGGGAGGGAAATGGAGGGGGAAGGGGATTAGCAAGGATGGTGGAATGTGATGGTCATCATTATACAAAATACATGTATGAAGACTTGAATTGGGTATCAACATACCATATATACAAACAGAGATATGAAAAATTGTGGTATATATGTGTATTAAGAATTGTAATGTGAAAAAAGTACATGTGTAGTAGCATAAATTGACGTGAACATACTTTATATACAGAGATGCGAAAAATCATGCTCTATATGTGTAATAAGGATTGTAATACATTTCACTGTTGTCATGTTTTTTTTTTTAAATAATAAAATCAATAAAAAAAATAGCCATTTTTTGTTTTTGTCTTTTGTTTATGGTACCATAGAGTGAACCCAGGAACATTTAACCACTGAACCATTCCCAGCCCTTTTTTATATTTTATTTAGAGACAGTGTCTCACTGAATTGCTTAGGGCTTCACTAAGTTGCTACAGATGGCTTTGAATTCACAATCTTCTTGCCTCAGTCTCCTGAGCCACTGAGCCACTGTGTCTGGCTGTAATATGTGTGTGTATTTTTTAGTTGTAGATGGACACAATACTTTTATTTTTTATTTATTATGTGGTGCTGAAGATTGAACCCAGCACCTCATATGTGTGAGTTATATGTGTGATCATAACTATTGAGTTATAATCATACGTGTGATTATAATATGTGTGATTATAACTACTGAGTTATAATCCCAGCCCCTGTAATATGGTTTTGATATTTGCTTTCTAAATAGTTTCTATTAAAGAACTGGAAATTCTGTCAGGTGCAGTAGTGCATGTCTTTAATCTTAGCGGCTCAGTAGGCTGAGGCAAGAGGATTTCAAATTCAAACTTAGTGAGACCCTTTCTCAAAATAAAATATAAAAAGGACTGGGAATGTGGCTCAGTGGATAAATGACTCTGGGTACAAAAAAAAAAAGCAGAAGAAGGAGGAGGAGGAGGAGGAGAAGAAGAAGAAAGGGAGGAGGAGGAGGAGGAAAAGGAGGAGGAAGAGGAGGATGAGGAGGATGAGGAAGAACTGGAAATTCTTAGTGAAGGATACTTCATGGATTAATTTCTCCAATCTTGTTTGGAACATTTTCCTCTATCACGTCTTTGCTTTGGTATACATTGAGCTCCTTTTCTAATTTACTCTGATATGCATAAAAATAATTGTTTCTTTGTTTTAAAGTCACAATCTTGTGACTTTGCTTATCCTCTGTCATATTATTGTGTCTCCCAAGGATGCAGGTGCCCTAATCTGAGAAATAGCCATTTTAAATAAAGATTGGGGGGAGGTAAACACTAGTCATTTAAAAACTTTTAAGTATCTTAATAAATATTGATGTATAACTAGCTAATAACTATGATTCTGATCAGAAGAAGATAAACGTAACTTTATTATTATTGTTGTTATGGTTATTCTTAATACTGTTTTCTTAATTTTCAAAATCCACAATGCAAAATTATTCTTCTCTGTTGATGAACAAAATCTTGGTCAGATACAATTGATTGTCTCCTGAATTCAGATATTAAATACCCAGTTAAGTCTTATTTTGTTGGTTTTGTACCAAAATCTTCAATATTTTTGAATTGGAAGATTATTTAGTTCTGCCTTGACTTGGGCTTCAAAACTTATATGTAAAGATGGGGAGAGTAGAAGATGAAATTCAGAGTAAAACTCAGGTATTTCACTGTGTATGGCACACATTCAAATGCAGGCTTCATTCCTGTGGGACACTCCTGTGGTGGCCTCAGGGATTCTCCCCCATCCTCACTATTAGTGGTGCTTCTACTTGCAGCCCCCTGCCACAGACCATACCTCCTTTAGCTGGGTGTTTCTCATTCTCCCCCTTTGTTCCCCAGTCACACACCTTGCTGCTAGAGGGTCCATGTTCTTCCATGGGGTACTTCTTTTATGACTCAACTTGGCTACTCTTCATGGTTTCCCTTTGTTGATGGAAAATAAGCAATTCTTGGCTTTCCAGACCTGAAAAGCACATTTCTTTCCTGACATACCTACCATATGTTATTGTTACTGCCCATCACCATAGCTACCTTCTTACATTTTGTCTTTTTCTGGTATGGGTCAGTGTCTTCATCTTTTTATTTGTTGATGTAACAAAATAGCTGAGATCAAGTAATTGGTAAAGAGTAGAGCCTTATTTGGCTCACTGTTCTGGAGACTGAGAAATCTAAGAGCATGGCACTGGCATCTCCTTGGCATCCTCCTTGGTGAGGACCTTCTTTCTGCCTGATCATAGTATGTTTGAAGCCATCACATGGTGAGGCAGAATGAACTTGCTAGTTTGGGTCTCTGTTCTTCTTGTAAAGCTATTAATGCCACCAAGGTGGGGGATTCACCTTCGTGGCCTCATCTAATCCTAATTCGCTGCTCAGGTCTCATCACCAATTACCATTAGAATACTAATTTGAGTATTAATTTTCCAACATATGAAATTTGGGAGACACATTCAAACCACAACAGTCAGTTACTGTCCTAAACTTCAAGGACTACATAATAAACTTCTAAATGGTACTTTTGAAGCCTGATCACTCAGGAAGGGAAGATTCTTCAACAATTTTCCCACTACCCAGTCTTCCTTGGTCTTTCTCCCCATTTCTTTTCACCTGCTACCTTTTGTGGCAGGTGATGAGATAAGAATTTCAAAGCCATTTTCAAATAATTAATATAATTTAAGATGCTTTTATTAGTGCATTGTAATAGCTGGGTTCATTTTGACATAATCATTTATGCATGGGATATAATTTGTTCCATTTCATTCCCCAGTGCTTCATCTTTTCCTTCCCTTCTCCCTCATCTCCCTCTCAACTGTTCTTCCTTCTACTTATTTATGGTTGTATAAATTGGTGCTTTATAGATATATGTAATAGTGAAATTCTCTATGGTGTATCCATATGTGTATAGAGCCTAATTTGGTCAATTTCATTGCACAGTTCCTTCCTTTTCCCATTTCTATTTCCTGCTCCTCTATCCCCATTCTGTACTCCACTGATCTTGCTTCTATTTTTCTTTTTTCACCTTACTTTTTCCTAGCTTCCACATGTGAGAGAAAACATTTGACTCTTGACTTTCTGAATCTGACTTATTTCACTTAGCATGATGGTCTCTGGTTCCGTCCGTTTACCAGAGTATGACATAATTTCATTTCTTTATGGCTGAGGAAAACTCCAATGTGTGTATATACCACGTTTTTTATGTTTATCCATTTATCTGTTGACGGGCACCTGGGATTGTTTTATAACTTGGTTATTGTGAATTGTGTTGTTATAAACATTGATGTGCTGGTATCACTATAGTATGGTGATTTTAGTTCTTTTGAAAAAATACCAAAGAGTGGGATAGCCAGGTAATATGGTGGTTCCATTCCATTCTCTATACTGCCATCTAAAGTGGTTGGATTAATTTGTAGTCTCACCAACGAGGTGTAAGTGTATCTTTTACCCACATCCTTGTCAGCATTTCTTATTATTTGTTTTCTTGATGATTGCTGTTCTAAATTGAATGAGAAGAAATCTCAATATAGTTTTGATTTGCATTTCCCTTATTGCTGGGATGTTGAACATTTTTTCACGTACTTGTTGGCCATTGTGTTTCTTCTTTTAAGAAATATCTGCTTAATTCTTTTGCCCACTTATTTATTTGATAATTTGATTTTGCATTAAGTTTTTTGAGTTCTTTATATATTCTGGACTTCAATCCCTGTTGAAGGGATAGCAGACAATGATTTTCTCCTATTCTGTAGGCCATCCCTTCATGCTCAGAATTGTTTCCTTTGCTGTGCAGGAGCTTTTTAATTTGATGTTGTCCCACTTATTGATTCTTGGTTTTACTTCCTGAGCTTTATGGGGCTTGTTAAAGAAGTCAGTGCCTGAACCAATGTTTTGGATTGTTAAGCCTATTTTTTTCTTCAAGCAAATTTTCTGGTCTAATTCTTAGGTCTTTGATCTACTTTGAGTTGACTTCTGTGCAGGGTGAAAGATAGGAATCTACTTTCTTTTACACATAGTATTTAGTTTTCTCAGCACCATTTGTTAAAAAGGCTATCTTTTCTCCAACATGTTTTTTTGATACTTTTGCAAGTATCAGATGACTGTATATATGTGGTTTTGTCTCTGTGTTTTCTATTATGTTCCATTGATATTCATGTTGTTTTGAGGCCAACACGATGGAGTTTTTGTTACTATAGCTCAATAGTAACTTGTAATTTTTAAAAATATTTCTTCAATATATAAAACATGTTTTTAATTTTTAGGAAACATTTATTTGAAAATAACTTTTGGATTAAAATGCTTTTATAAGCCTATCAATAAAATAAAACAAATTTGAAGTCAATCAGTAACTATATCAAGAATTCTTTAATTTCAATAATTTTATAATTAAAAGTATGCTAATTTGGATGAAAAATATGTTCACTCCGTCTAAAGAATGTTCAGTTATATAAATCAAGTTGAATAATAACTCTGATTAATTTTTTCAAAAATAGACTAGTTTGTCTTTTTTTTTTTTTTTCCTGATTGAATACTCAATTAACAATATTCCAAACCTATTTGACATGGGTCTATGTTGTACTTCATTCATCTTAATCTTCTGGTAATTTTGTGATCTTTATATTGTTTCAAATGATTCCTTTGTCTGAGAATATCATAACATTCTTCCCTGAGTAGCTTAGACCACAGCATTGTCCTTAGGTTGTTTTAATTCTAGAATGTACATGGTGTTCTAGGTAGCATGATGAATATAACCAACCTATTTGCTAAAATACTTTGTAATAAGTAAGCTTGTTTTTTTTTGCCATGACTACAGATTGATGTCTTACATTTTTAAAAATTTCCTTTGTTGTTTTGCTTGTCCAGGTATTTCATTTTATATATATTTAATAGATATTTCAGAGAATACTTCAGACTTATAATTAAATTTGAATATTTAATTTTTTTATATTTTTTTATTTGTAGATGGACACAATAAATTTATTTTATTTGTTTATTTTTATGTGGTGCCTGGGATTGAACCCCACTGCCTCTGGCATGCTGCACAAGCACTCTACCACTGAGCCACAACCCCGGTCCCAAATCTGAATATTTTAAATTGGCAACTTGTTTTAAAATGTTTCAAACTATGGGATTTACACAAATGACAGATATGTGATAATTCTATTTTTTAATTTTACCAAAGACTTTAGTCTAAAAGGATCTCTTTAAATATTAGAGAACCCTCCTGAGACATTACAAACAATATAATTTATAAAGTTGAAAGTCACCTTTGAAAACATTTATTGCATAAATATAAGATATACTTGTAATTATCAAGAATTATAGAAATAAATGGTGCTAAGAAATAGTTTTTGATTTAGTCAAAATCATTTTTCTATCTAGCAAATAAATTTTGGTGCTCTGAGCACCAAATTGAAATAATTTTAATGAAGTGACATTTTTTCCCCTCTGTCTTAACAAGAGTTGGTCAGGTATATCTCAAGAAAAAAATTAGTTTTAGATGGAATATTGAATTTCTATCTTGCAATCTCATATTTTGTTCCAGTCCAGTCAATTTTAAATACAAAGTGGCTAAATGGAGCTTTTCTCTTTTCTTTCCATAACACACTATAAAACTTGCTTTTTTTTTTTTGAGATTAAGCATTCTGTTAAATTTTGTTTTCCATGAAGGATGTACTTTGATTAAGTTTTGTTATTGTTTCAAAGACAAGTTCAAAGCAGTTTAATCTCCTTATACTTTTAGTATATGTGATGATGGTAACAAGTTATTAATTGGTAGACAAGTGAATGTTTACTTCCTTTTTTTACCTCTTTCTTTCTTAATAAATCTGTACACATATCTGTACAGATAGGTTGTAGAATCATTCTTGTTTCTTGGGTAGTTTGGTTTTCAAGCCCAGCTGTCATAGGCTTAGCAAACAATCTCTGTACTGATAATTTCATATATTCTAGCCTGAAACTACTCAAAATATAGTAACCATAGTAATAGGAACACTCTCTACATCTTCCTTCCTTTTATTTTTATTATTTATCTTTTTGATTAATTGCAGTTAAGAATGTTTTCATTTGAATCTTGTTACTGAGAATACCAGAATCTCATACAGTATTATATATTTCAGTTTATCTTCTGGAATAGTAAGATGGTGATTTACTTTCCTCTTTTTTTTTTGTTAATCATGATTGAAATAAGGTCAACACTAATGGAGATTCAATTGAATATAATTGTTTGGCAAGTGTTTGTAATTTCAGAATGGAAGGAAGCAGGGCTAAGTGATATCTGGAAAACAGGAAGAGGCAAGCTAGAGAGGAGTGTGCACTGCAGGGGTGAGGGAAGAGGAGGGCGCCCCTTGCTGTGGCCTACTTCAAATGGCAGTGCTGGCCCACTGCCTAGCCCTGGATTTGGCCAAGTTACCCAGTGTGAGACAGGCGGCAACTCTGCAGGTATCTTCAGATCTTGTCTTCTGCAAGATTTACCCTGCCCTCCTCTATAATGAAACTGTCCATAAGGATAATTCATTTCCATACTCCATTTAGAAACATTCTGGGACTTTGAGGCAATAAGAGCCTTGTAAAGTAATCTGGATTCTTCATTTCTCCCTAAAACTCCAAGTTAGAATGTTTGAAAAGCGGTGCTTATTTTGACCTATATTTATTTAAAAAATATATTAAGCCCAGTCTTGTACATTGTAGCAAAATAAAGTATATGCTATGTGTCTGAAACTCTGCTAGGTGTTTTACCCACTAAGTGCTCTCAGGATTCATTACATAAATATTTTATCAGCATTAATTTGGATGAGGAAAATGAAATCTCAATAGGAGAAGTAATGTTCACAGGGCCATATGGTTAGTAATTAAAGGTGAAGGGATTCAAATTCAGATCTGTAACCCATGGGCAATTAAGGAACCTAACACTATGTTTT